>NC_050466.1:126912861-127512861 GCF_903995425.1 Onychomys torridus | reverse complement strand
GTTATTTTCATGCCCTAAATATGATGATTAAGAGAACAATATAATGTGTTTTATGATTGAACATTCTTCAATTATAAGACGGGAAAACTAGTTAAAGGGCTATAGTCTGGTGAGATAATAGTATTTATAGTAATGTTTTTAACACTGGAAGTAAGGAAAGTCACCCCAGGAGAAACAGCTGAAAGACTTGATTTAGAATGCAAAGGAAAGAAAGCAATCAATCATATGGCCTTAAGATTTTGGTTTGGGGAGTGGAAGATGGTTAGAAGATTAACAGTGTTTCCTGTACTTCAAAGGCATATGACAGTGTTTCTAGCACCCATATTGGTTGGTTCACAACATAACTCTTTCAGGAATTCAAACATGGTAAGTACTTAATTTTCACAAACATTAATGTACCCCATCACCATTAACAATGGCAACAGAAAGTTCCAGCCAGGCATGCTTATAATCTCAGCAGTATGGAGGCCAAAGCATGAGGATCAGTACATCTGTGTTATGCAGACAGACCCTGCCTTTTATAAAAGCAAGGAAGAAAGAAGAGTGGAGAAAGAAAGGGAGGGAGGAAGGATGGGAGGAAGAAAATGAAGGAGAAAAGAATGTTAAAAAGGAAAGAGAGAGAAGAAAAAGAGAGGGGAGTGAAAGAAGAAAAAAGATTAAACTGACTTCTCATTCCAAAAAATAACTACCATATTGATATTTAAAAGCATATGTAGATTCTACCTGGTTTTGTTCTTTGTATCAATGAACTTATAGAGAATATATTTTATATTTGAGGTTTTGTATAACACCATAAAAATCATATATGCTGTTATTCATCATTGCTCTTTGGTACTACACTGCTTTGTATTCTATAATTAATTTATTCATTTTACTGTTGATGAGCATGAGGGAAATTTCCAGTATTTTGGCTACTTTAGCTTGATATAAACATTTTAGAATTTCTTTCTTGCTGAATGTTTGCATGCATTCCAACTGTTATTTATATAATGATAGAATTACTTAGTGTTCATATATAAAGTTATTCACGTCCATTATTGCTACCAAACAGTTTTTCTAAGGTGTTATGACAACTAACAACCTTGTGAACTTGGAAGTGTTGTGTTCTCAGTAATGACATCTTATTCTTTTTTCTGTTTACTGTATTGTGAGTTTCATTTGCATTCTTTGGTGGCTGGTGAAGTTGACCCATTTTTCTTTCTTGTTTTGGTGACATTTGAAATTGAACCTAGACCCTCTTATTCAATAGGGAAGAAGTGAGCTGCATTTGCCCCAGCTTTGGTTTTTCTTTGGGGAGTTGGGGGAAGGGTGGTATTTTTGTTTTGCTTAATTTTAGTTTGTATTTTGAGACCAGGTCTCATTCAATAGTTCAGAACAGCCCTGAAGACCCTATTATTAAGTCAGTCTGATTAGCTGGAATGAAAGTACACACTGTTAGGCAAGCCAATTTTCCTTATAATTTTTGGTCATTTTGTAACTTACTTTGTAAGTTATCTTTTTAGGTATTTTGTTTGTGTTTTTCTATTTTGTTATTTTATTGTTATGTGAGGTTTTTTTTTTAAAATCAAACAAATATTTTTGTTAATTTTATGTTTTATAAACCTTATTAGATACTCAGTGAATTATGTCTTAATGCTCTTAGTAGAATATTTTGATTAAAACACATCATAAATTTTAAGATATTATAATTTGTTATATTTTTCTTTTACATTCATCTCCTTTATTTGCCTATCTTCCTGGTACTTTGGAAGCTGACGCAGGAGGGTTGCAACAAGGTTGAGGATGGCATAGGATTTGGAGTGAAAATTTTGCCTCAGAAAAATAAATAAAATAAAACAGAAGGGGAGAAAACAACATTTTGCCTACTTCAGTATAACAAAGTTACTTTCCAAATGTTTTCCTCTGAAAATTTATAGACTTACTTTTTACATACAATGTATCTGAAACTGATCTTTGTTCCATCTTTAACACTAGACAATATAGAGACTGTCTTAATTACTTTTCTGTTGCTGGAATAAGACACCATAAGAAGGCAACTTATACAAGGTAATATTTTACTTGGGGCTTACGGTTTCAGAGGGTGAGTTCAGGACCATCTTGGCATGCAGACAGGCATGACACGGGAGCAGTAACTGAAAGTCACATTTTGAGACAAGCACAAGGCAAAGAGAGCTAATTGGCAATACCATGGGCTTTTCCAACCTCAAATTCGGGCCACAGGGACAAACCTCCTCTAACAAGGCCACATCTCCTAATCTGTCCTATCCTGTTCCACCAACTGGAGACTAAATATTCAAACATATGAGTCTACAGGGGACATTCTTATTCAAACTACCACAGAGACCTTGCTGGTGTATCTCTGAGGTAATGAAAATTAAGCAGGGATAGTGGTGCACATCTTCAATCTCAGAAGGCAGAGGCAGGTGAATCTCTGAGTTCAAATCTGCATAGTGGTCTACCTAGTTTCTGGTCAGAAACTGGAACTTGCCTGAACTAGCTCTGCAAACCAGGCCTGGAACTATCTCTGCAAACCAGGCTGTCCTCAAATTCACAGAGATCCACTTGCCTCTTTCTCCTGCATGCTGGGATTAAAGGTGTGTGACACCACCACTCAGCCCTCTGCCTCCTACAGTCTTTCTTCCTCCTCCTCTGAAATGAGTCCTGAGCCATTGGTGCAATGGTTGCACTGTGGATATAACATTAAGACTGGCTCTACACCTCTGCATTCAGAGTCTGTCACCAGACTTTCTGGCCAGGTAGAGCTATACAGTGAGGCCTTGTTTAAAAATTTTTTCATAAATTATGATGGCATTATATATATATATATATATATATATATATATATATATATATATATATATATATATGATGGAACTTCAAAGGCTATACAACTTTTAGTCTATTAAGAAGTTGTGCCTGCTCCTGGGCCTCTTTTCCCTCTGTTGGGTTGCCTTGTCTAGCATCAATTTGATGTTGTTTGCTTTATGTTAGTATACTTTATTGTCATATTTGGCTGTTATCTCTTAGAAGCCTGTTATTTTCTATTGAGAGACAGAAAGGAAGTGGAGCTGGATGGGATGGGAGGTGGGGAGGAACTGGAAGTAGAGGAAGGGGAAACTATAATCAGAATCTATTATATGAGAAAATAATCTATTTTCAATAAAAAGAAAAAATTGAAAATCAATATTATAGAGAATTTTTGAAAGCATAAAATAGCAAATTCTTAGTATTCTTCCTGTCAACAGCAAAGAAAGATACAACTAAACATTGCCAGCTACACAGACTGAAAGTTTTCTCATAAACCCCTACATGGTGCAGCTGGAATCTTAACTTATGCCACATAAAAGAACTGGAGGACTTGTCAGTATGAAGCAATGTCAAGGTTTATTAAGCAAAGTGTACTCAGAGATAAAAATCAAAGTGAGCATTAAGATAGGTATGTGTCTAACTGCTATACATGATACATATAAACATATATATATACATATATGTAAATATATATCAAAGTCAAATTGTTGAAAAGATACAACTTATGTCTGGGTTTAAAGGATTAAGTCAAATGTTTTGGAATACTTCATTTTATCTAAAGAATTTTCCTTTTATAATTGCAATAATATGGTAGTTTATGAAGAACTTAAGTATGAGTTTACAGATAAGAAAAGTGTTGAGAGGATAAAAACATAGTTTTTAAAAAGTCAAAGAAATTCTCACTACACATAGATTACACAGAGGTCAAATTGTATATTTTAACTGTAAACACAGCTCAGAATCTTGACTCTGAGGTTTTTCTCAGAAAAGCAGATACAGTTCTTCCCAGGTGGTTTGGTCAGCTGTATTGAAATTCTTGACTCTCAGCCAGGAAAAGACTTAAACCAGATCTGGAGGAGTGACAGGCTCTTTTCCTGTCTCATGCTCTCTTGAGTTTCCTTGTCTTTCTGTCTTGCCTCATTTTCCCTAAATGAATTTTTTGCTTCAAAGTAGATAGTCATTTTCCATGTATATTAATATACATATTTTAATTTGACCAAATGTTTATATAAATATGTATTGTATTGGTTTATCAGTTTTAAGCTAAATTATGAAAAGACTGACAGACATAACATACCTAGCCAGAAGTCCAGTCCTCAAGAATTTTAAGAATTTATATTTTTGGTTGTGAGCCTAGCCTTTAACGGCTGAGCTATCCCTCCTAAGTTTTCAGGTCAGTGGTAATGCACACCTTGAATCCCAGCACTCTGTAGACAGATGCAGGCAAATCTCTGTGAGTTTGAGGCCAACCTGGTCTACAAAGCCAGTTACAGGACAGCCAGGAATGTTACACAAAGAAATCCTGTCTCTTGAAAAACAAACAAACAAAAACTCTGAAGATTAAATGTTCTGAAAATCATCATTCAGTTAAATAGTTATTTAAATTAATCTTAGAATTAACATAAGCTGTTATAATTTAACAAAAGTGAGAATATGAAGTACTTGAAATTTATTATAAAAGAAAACACTAAATAGAAAAGTGTTTTTAGCAGCTGGAGAGATAGCTCAGCAATTAAGAGCACTAGATGCTTTTCCAGAGGACCTCAGTTTGGTTCCCAGCACTCACATGTTGGCTCACAACCAACTGTAACTCCAGTTCTAGGGGATCCCCTCTTCTGACTTTTGAGAGCACCAGGCATACGTGTGGTGCACAGACAACAGGAGAACTTTGACCTAGAGAACCTCATTTGCTGTCTGCTCAAAGCAAAACACAAGAGGGAAAGAAAACTATGATGATTAAATAAAACCTTCTAGGATTCAAAACATGATCGATCTGAGTCATCTTCCACAAAAGAGAAAAACTAAGGAGTTCAGCAAGGACAACACCAACAGACAATCCAAAGTGGACAGGGAAAAGACCATGAGGCCTCCAGCCTACAAAAAGAACTATAGAAAACTGAGGTAAGCTGGACCAGGACAGGTGGCTTTCCCCAGAGAAAAGCACACCAACTGGTTGTCCAATGCCAAACGTTCAGCCCTGAAAACATAACACAGACTTGACAGGTTACAATTAAGAACATATATTTATATGCATGTACATATATACATATAATAGCAATTTCAAAAGAGGCATGAATTTGAAGGAGATTGGGGAGTATATGGGAGGGTTTGGAGGGAGGAAAGGGAAGGGAGAAATGTCATAATTAAAATACTTTTAAAACTAAGGAAATTTACTTGGCTATCTTTTTTACATGAATAGAGTAGTCAAATTAGTCATTGCTACTACTGTGATCAGAAAACAAAGACAGATAGTGAATTTAGTTTATTGTACAAGCACTTGATAACGAAGCACTTCATCATTTCTTTTAAAACAGTGCTAAACAATAACAAATGATGTGTGTACTCAGGGAATCACACTTTCAAAAATAATAGTGGTAATTTACTTAGCCAAATAGATAATTAAAAAATAAAAAATGGCCAAACTAGACTAAGACAACCTAATTAAGAAGTTCTTTTTCTCTTCAGTGTAAGAACACTAGAAACAGCAGGGAGAAATATTTTTACCAATGCTCTTTCTTTGTCAAATAAAGTTTTCTTCACCCATATAATTATGATTATACATTAATTATGTCATCCATAATTCAGGCTGTAACATATAAAATGGAAGCAGAAGAAAGGCATATTAATAGAGAAAAAAGAGAAAGAGAAAATTAGTGAAAAATTAGAAAATGGATGCCTTCAATACAAATATTTTGGCTCTAGTAGCCCTTAAGGCCACTATATACATCAATGTGACAACTTCTCAAAAAATTTTAAAAAATAGAACCACATTATGACCTAGTACATCAATCCTGAACATATAACCAGAGAACTCAATATACAATCACAGAGATATCTGTACATCCATGTTCATTGCTACTCTATTCACAATATCCAGGAAATGGAATCAACCTAGATGTGTAACAGATGAATGAATAATGAAATGTGGCAAAACAGAATTTTATTCAGCCATAATTTAAGAAAGGAAATCATGAAACTTATTGGAAATACGTGCATCTGAAAGGTATTTCATTGTAAAAAATAAATAAATAAAACCTAGACTCAGAAAAACAAATACTCCATGTTCTTTCTTATACTTATGTGGAAATTAGTGTGTGCAGAGTCCATTAAACTAGAAAAAAGCCCATAAAAGGGGGGAAAGAGACATCGAGAGAACTGAGGAGAAGAATAGTAGAATGCATGTAATAAGAAAGTAAAATGAAGATTAGGGGTTGGAAGATGGTAAAAAGGGGTCAACTAAAACTAAGTATGCATGAAAAAGACATAAGGAAACTCAATACTTAAGCTAATTCAAAATAAAGTTTTGAACAAATTTGAGTGACAGTATCCTACATTGGTAGATAAACCCATCCCCAGAAGCTAGAAGATTATTAAAGAAAAATCCCAGAGCAGGGGGTGGAATATCTTTCTATGAAATGTTGACCAGTGAGATCATTGAGGTAACAAAACAATATCATCTATTGGCATGGCTGTTGGTGATCTTCAATAGTAGTGGATGATAATGGTAGTACTAGTTACTAGGTGATAAAACTCTATTGCTAAAGACACCACACACTTTGGTTGCAGGACATAGAGAAATCCAACTTCAATAGAGTTGGAAACTTCTTCCTACTGGCTACATTTCTTAGTGCTAGATAATTCAGACTGCTCAGGGTAGGGATAGAATCATGAATAGTCCTAATCACCTGAGGACTTTGCATGCTACTTTACCCACTTTTAAGTCAAGATTCACCCACTGGTCCAATAATGACCTGACTGGTATGGGGCAACCAACTGCTTCCTAGAATTCCACTCCACAGAAGGAAATTGACATCTAGTATTGTAAACCCAATCAAAAACCCATGACTGGGGAGGTCATAGGCCCTACTGGGGAAGTTATTGTTGTGCTAATTGAACATAATATACCTATCAAAATGCCTTCTAAATATTTGTGTACCCATAAAATACTACTTAGGTAAGCTTTGTTAGTTACTACAATATATCATAATTGGTCAAAATACTGTGAACAAGTGACTATTGAACATGTAGGTTGTAGCATGAATCTTAAAAGGTCTTATTAATAAAAACAAACCTGGAGCCGGGTATTGGAGTTAATGCTGAAAGATCAGAGAAACAGAACAAGCCACAGCTAACCTCACCTCACCATCTTCTCAGCTGATCCTGTTTCCTCAGACTGGAAGCCTCTGAGTCCTCATCCAAATGGATCTCAGCTGAACTGCTGCTCAAAAGCCTAAAAGCTTAACCAGGCTCTAGTTCCTGGTCCCCATGCCTTTTATACCTTTCTGCTTCCTGCCATCACTTCCTAGGATTGAAAGTGTGTGTCACCATGCCTGGCTGTTTCCAGTGTGGCTGGATCCAGATGGATCTCTGCCTTCAGAATGCTAGGATTAAAGGTGTGTGTCCCACCATTTTCTGGCCTCTATGTCTAGTGGCTGTTCTGTTCTCTGAACCCAGATAAGTTTATTAGGGTGCACAATATTTTTGGGGAAAGCAATATCACCACAATAGATTTACATGGAATATCTACATCGATTCCCCAAGGCTCAAGAGAAAATCAAGAACAAATTAAAAAGAATGAAAGAGCAGGAGAGAGGGGTAGGGTATTATAGAACACTGTCTTCTGGACATGTTATAACCATTGCACTCTAGAACTCACATTGAGCATGTCAATATTCCATCATAGACTAAGAAACAGCTCACAAAGCCTCATCATTCTTTGACTTTTCATAGGAGATGAGAACATAAGGGAACAAGATGGTTGAGCTGAAACAGGGATGGAGTGGGAAAGCAATGAAAGATATACCTTGATGGGGAGACATCATGGGAATAGAGAGAAACTGGGTGCTAGGGAAGTTCCCAGGAATGCCCAAGGATGTCCCCTGCTTGGACTACTAGAAATAATGGAGAGGGTGCCTGAATTGAACTGGCTTACCTCAGTGACCAAATTGGTGAATACTCTAACATTCATCACAGAGCTTTTCTCCAGTGACTGATGGAAGCAGATGCAGAGATCCACAGCCAAATACCAGGAAGAGCTCCAGGAGTCCAGTCAGAGAGAGAGGAGGGATTTTATGAGCAAGTTTATCAGGATCATGATGGGGAAACCTGCAGAGATGACCAAACCAAACTAGTAGGAATTCATGAAAGTTGGATCAATGGCTGTGGAGCCTGCATGGGACTGGGCTAAGCCCTCTGCATGGAGAGACAGTTGTGTAGCCTGATCTGCTTGGGAGGCCCCCTGGCGGTAGGATCAAAATCCATCCCTGGTGCATGAGCGGGCTTTTTGGAGTCCACTATCTATGGTGGGACAGCTTGTGCAGCCTTGAGGCAGGGGGAAGGGCTTTACTGGATGTGCTTCCCCATGGGAGGCCTTACCTACTTGTGGGGAGGAGTGGGGGACAGGTTGGGAGGGGGAAGCTGGGGTGGTGGAAGGAGGGAAGAGGGGGATCTTAGATTGGTGTGTAAAATGAATGACAATTAAAAAAAAAAAAGCCTGGTCTTCCCAGATGTGTCTGGAAATCTAACTTTTCCTGCCTTATAAAGGCTATAAAGTAGTTTGCTTAACAATTACTCCTCATAATTCTCTTCCTTCTGCTCACCATGGAATTAGAGGAGTTTACCACCTCTGGCACTCCCTTGAGTTTCATTTATTTTCAGTGAAATTCTATGAATATGAATATCAATGAAAATTGTGCATATTTTCTCTTATCAATTCATTGTTATCTTATTACTTAGACCCTCAAATATTGAACCTGAAAAGACAAAGGAAAGCATTGTCCTTATAAACATCACTAACTCAATTGCTATTTATACATACAAAGTGCTCATATTATAAATCAAGTGTTTGAAATACTTATTCTACCTAGACTCTAGGCCTTAGAAGCACTAGAAAAATTTTAATATAAATTTCTAGTGCTACATAATCTCCTTGAGGAGAAAATATCTAACAGGTACAACCTCTGAGAAGAAATGCAGCATCAAGACAAGTATTCCTTTATCTCCAAGGGTATTTGACTCCCTGATGTAACCAATGTACCAAAAATCAAGAGGGATCTATGTCACGAACTCCACAAAATCCTAATAATTTGATTCCATTTCACTATACTGGTTTAATCATCAAATGTGATTGGGTTGGATTGAGACAAACTGTGAAACAAGAATAACTTTTCTTTATAGCTTCCTATCTACATTCATTTTCCCCTCTCCAGTTTCTCAATGACCTCCGTGGAGTCAGCACCAGGGACTCCTTGCTTTCATATTGTACTCTGAGTGCTCCAGGAAGTACAGAACTTCACTTAGGTTTTTCTAATCTTTTCTGTCAACCTGATTAACCAAATCACCAGTGCCCTCTAATCAAATAATATACTCATCTCAAAACAGCTGCTCACTATTATTATAAAATTAATCCAATGTAAATTAATCACAATAGGGTAGGAATGAATAATATGATACTTGCCCTTCTTCCCTAGCCTCTTCAGGAGTATTAGCATTTATAAATTAGTTAAATCTCTAGCTAGTATGATTGCAGAATATGTGGTAAAAATTAGAATATTTCAACAAGTTTAAGGGAGAGGAGTTAAAGTTAATATAATGGATTAGGTATAGAATATTCTTCCAAAAACATGAGCGCAACTTCCCGAGGGACAAGCTGGGCCAAACTAAGATTTTCAGTGTTACTTTGTTTTATTTATTGGTACCTAGAAAGTGAGCCAATTTGACTTCTTTTGCTGTCTTCAAATAAACATTCAAGAGATATAAAAGAGTATGAATATCACCAAATTGATGTACCAAGATTAAAATGGCTATAATTAAGAAAACAAATTACAACAAATACTGAAAAAGATATAGACAAAGCAGAATTCTTTTTTTTTTTCTTCAAACTTCCCTATTATTTTAATTTGCCCGAGAGAAAAATCACAGGTTCTGGAGGACCATCCAACAGTAACAGTTCCAGGAGTCTCAAAATCCCACTTGATAATGCACTGTGGTCCAATATGGTTGAGAAAAAATTCATCTCTGATACCTCAGAGTTGACAAACATTTAAAATAACAGAAAAACTCGATGAGGTTTTTCTCCCCACCCCATTTACAATACACACCACAAATAAAAGCTCCCAATCAATGTCCTTGGGTGCTTGTAAAGCATCCCAAATATGACTGTATACTTCAGGCAAATCTAAGTATTTTCTGGAGACTTCCAGCGTATGCCAGACATGCCATTTGAAAATCTCAGATGCAGCACTGAAGTGGACAGTCCAGAAGACACACCAGCCAGGCAAGTGAAGATAGATCTAGTCCTTGAGACTTCTGGTAATTAGGGGTGAAACTGAGTGCTTAGAGAGCACCCCCAAAAGCCAAGAGGAAAAGCTAAAACTTATGAGTATCTCACCTTGTCCACCATGCTGTACCCCATGACTCCACATGGAGACAAATGACTTTCCAGTAACTGGTGTATTGCTCTCTGTTGGAATATAAAGAAGAGATCAGGAAGAGGGGAGAGGAAATGCCTATCCTAGCCACAAACTACTTATTTTGCTTTGAAGATCTTGTCCAAATCACTGGCTGGACTGTGTGGCAGAAGAAAAGAAATGCAGAGCATGAGCTTGCATAGAAAGGGGTTGCCTCCACCCATCTTTGGAAGCTACAAAGTATCAAGCCAGTGTATCACAGAGCTGAGATAAAGGTGGCTCTGAGGATGTGTGGAATGAAGGCAACACATGGGAAAGCATGGGTGGGGCAGGACCCCAAGGTCAATGGTAAGGCTGGAGAGGGCTGGAGACAAGTGGCTTCTTGGTGACTGAATTTCCACATGCAAGGGTGGAGAAGAGGCCAGCTTCCTCCATTCTTGCCAACTTGGCTCCTCTCCAGACCACATTGGCACCATCCTGTGCATTCTTTTGTGGCCAACCCGGGAAGCCACAGAGGACCAGCACACCTACTATCCTCTGAGCAAGAAACCAGCTGTGATGGAAACACGTTGGACTTGCTGGTTTACAAAAAAAAGGTGAACAAGATCCTTTCTTTTCAAAAATCATGCCTAATGGCAGTTCAACTTCACAAGTCTTGTCTTGCATTCTCTACTACATTTTGATCAGTCAGACTGTCAATTGCAGTCACTAGTAGTAAGGACCCAGCTTTTCATATCCCAGGTAACTTGGCCACTCTGGGAATAGGCCGTAGGAACAGCAGGGGCTTCCAAGCTGGTCAAAGGATATTCCCAAGTTCGGTCCATTGTACGGCTCAATCATTCCCTGAGTGGATTGGAGTTCAACCTGGGTAATTTTTACCTTTGTTGCTGTCCCAGTATGCCTGGCCATTACACTCATAGCACATGGCAGACTCCATTCTTTCATAAGACTGAATTTTCTCACGTAAGCTGATGTCAAAGGAGAATGTGTCCACATCTGAAACAGCATGAGTGTCCTTCACACACCAACAAGGGAAGTCTGTGAAGCTTTTCCAGGTATCAAATGTCATTCTGATCTTCACAACCTTCTCGAATGCCAGGTTCTGGACCTTAACAGTGCCTTCAATGGCTTTGTCCTTCAGTACATGGTTGTCAAGGCAGATATGGTTGGTCTGAAGTCTAAGTAATCTGCAGAAGGCTACAGAAAATCCAAAACAAAGCTCTCACTCTCTGCTGTCGTCAGACCCATGATGAGGTTAATGGAATATCTAGTGAGTCATCAAATTCTGAGAACACTTTGACCATTGTCAGGGTCAGGCCCTGATTGTCAGCGAAAGGAAGGACACCCGCTTCTTCACCTTCTTTTCCTGCACTGTGGGGGCCACCATTCTGCTGGCTTCATCCCTGCTGCCCAGCTGAATACAAGGTTTCAGTGGCTTGCTCAGCTTTGGGGAGATCTTGAAGGTGAAGCACTCCCTGTGCAGAGAAGGGGCCATGCTGCTGTAGCCATACTGTATGTCCAGAGCCATCACAGGGCTAGACAAGCAGGCTGGAGGTCTGCTGCCTGGATTGCAGCACTCTGGACTCCAGCTCCTGCAGCCGGTGGCACACTTTAACTTTCCTCTCCCTACTAAAGGTGCCATCCCAGACCTTCCCCCAGCTCAACACATGAATACCGAATATGGGACAGGGACGCAGCCAATGATCACTCCCTAGACAGGGACCAATAGCCACACTTGGGGTGAGCAGCACTCCCCCACATGATCTGCAGCATGTGGTGAGTGACATGGCTGGAGTCCAGGATCTGGGAAGAGGCCAGAGGTCACAGTTTCATCAGGAGCCAGGGGACCCAAGCCAAGGGGTAGAGGCAATTTCCTATGGTGGAATGTCCTGCTGTAGAAACTGACTGAGGAGCATGCCCTTGCTAGCAAAGATCCAGGGCAGACTTCTTATACACTTTTGTTGGGAATGTAAACTTATGCAACCACTATGGAAATTATCATAGAGATTTCTGGACATAGAGCTACCATATGATCCACCTATAATGAATAACATTGTCAGTCTGGCAGGATCTAGAGTCACCCAGGAATGAATAAAGAAAATGTGGTATATGCGCACAATGAAGGGTTTTGTTTTCAGTTGTAAGAATGAAATCATGTCAATTGAAGAATGACTGGGACCATACATGACATGAAAGTAGGAGGATTATGAGGAAGGAGGAAAGAATAAAGTGGTAATGAATGATAAATATCCAAAATTTTTCATATGTAGAAATTTTATCTCTATATAAATATATGCATAAACATGTGGAATGAGAGTAGAATGGGAACTATTTGAAGAGAAAGAAGGATTGGTAAGAAAGCAAGAGCAGGGATGGGAGAGAGCAGTGGAGAGGTAAACTGCATCAGATGATAAAACCCACTGTTTTGTACACTGATTTAAGTAATTTATGGAAAAGAGAAAAATAGATCTTGGAGGAACAATAGAGTGATTGGTGGCAGATAGGACATGAGGTAAAGGGCATAGACCAACCTTGGAATAGAAAGAAGTAGAAATGGGAAGAACTTTATATAAACATGGATAAAGATGAGAGGAACTATCACGGAGATCTTTTTTCTTCTATGGTGCAAAAGTTAAAATATTTTCAATGCATTGAGGTCAGAGCAGTGAGAAAAGAGAGGAACCACCTTGTAGATTGGAGAGAGGATCACCAGGAGCAATCCAAGAATGGCTGACCAACAGGGATAGCCAAATCAAGATGAGGAAAAGAAAGCAGGATGGGAACATGAGGGAGAGATGAGGAAAGTAGCAAGGAACCATGGGATTCAAATGCCCACAGAAGTCTGGACACTTGCTACAAAAGGAATTGAAATTCAAAGAAGCTCATGTTGGTGCTGGAGGGATGGTTCAGTGCTTAAAAGCATTTGCCAAGCAAGGAGAGGACCTGAGTTTGAATATCCAGAACCCAAATAAAACTGGATATGAGTGTCTGTAACCTCAACAATCTAAAGGGGTTATGGGAGGAAGAGGCAAAGGATCTCCTGAAGCTCATGGGACAGCTAGCCTTGCATACACAGCAAAGGCTAAAAGTGGGACCCCCATCTCAAAACCTAATCACATGACCCCTACAATAACACATATGAATGCATATACATTGTGCATCCTCACAAGTGGCTGATTTTCTGATAAATATAAGGAGTGGCACATACCTGTGTTTTATGTGAAATGAAGAAAGTCTTCAGAAAGGAGAAGAAAAAAAGGTAAGGTCATTAAGATCTAGCAGTTGTGGTAGCACCAACCTGTAAACCCAGGTCTTGGGAGTCTGAGGCAGGAGGACTAATAAATGTGGGTTACATGATACCTTGTCTCAAAAACAAAAGCTAAAAACAAGGACACACTGTGCATTTTCATACTTGGATCAGAGTTATAATGTATAGAATTTGAATCAGTCAAATCCTGTTCCATACTTTTAGCTTCTTCCTCTGAATGTGGATGTTACGTTTGGATAAATTAACTTTATCCCTCTTGCCTCTGTTCCCTCATCAGTAAAAAGCAAAAATAAAATAGGGAAGTAGTTTAGTGCAATAGTTAAAATTAGTGCATAAATTATAGAACCCAATGATGCATAATGTCTTTTTCTAATTATTATTAATTGTTTAAATTGTTAAAACATTATTTTAAGTTTTATTAGAGAAAACAAAAAACATGAGGTAACCTTTAAATTGAAATGCTGGAGAATGTAAAATTTTGACATGTAGGCAAAGATGAACTCAATATGTTGAGGAGTCTTACATTGTCATGTTCATTACAACAAAATTCAGTCACTAGATTATAGAATCAACCTAAGTGCTTATTAAAGAACAAATGGACAAAGAAATCATGGTCCATATACACAATGGATGCTATTCCACTATAAAAAGAATGAGGTCCAGTTAGTTGTGACAGTATGGTTGGAACTAGAGGATGTTTTAAGTTAAGCATATCACAAAAAGACAAACACCAAATATTCTCACTCACATTGAAACTAAGAGAACACAATGCTATAGGAGTTGAGAACAGAATATTGATTGTTAAGTATGAAGTGAACAGAGAGTAGGAAGTTGAGACAGGTCATTCAATGGCTATAATATTATAGTTAGATAGAGAGAGTAAATACCAGGTAATTTGACTATAGGTGACAATAGTCAAAATAGTCACAAAAGAGGATCCAAATGTACTTAACAAATGAATGATGAAAGATTATAACGATGGATAATCTAATTATCCTAATGTGATCATTAAGCAAGGCACATAAGAAACAATCTATTTTAATAAGATATATTATACTTTTATACTTTTGAGATACACTTAATAGGAGGCATTATACTTCATAATATATATTATATATACATATGCATATATGTGTGTATATATACTCTACCAATGGAGACACATCCCCAGATAATTCTATTTTTGTTGATATTATATAATAGAAAATAGAATATAATACAGACAAGTCTATTTTTGATTGATGTTATCTATATGTAGAATATAAAATGGAACTGTATGTGGATGAATCTCAATTGGTAGAGTGTTCAGCTACCATACATGAAGGGCAGAATTCAACTTGCAGTATGCCATAAATTGGGTGCAGTGGCATACTGCTATATTCACAAAGAATTTCACAGAAGTATCACAAAGGTCCAGATCGTTCTCAACTACACAAGTTTGAGGCCAGCCTGAACTACATGAAACCCTTTCTTCACAAAATAGAATTAAGTTTTAAAATTCAAAATTCTGGAATGAAATAAAGGTGAGAACTAAAAGACAGGGTGTGGCAGAGCCATTTATATGGTTGCTTGCATTTACTCTTTCAGCCCCAAATTGTAAAACACCTCTAGAACTAACTATTGACTCAGAGCCAAATATATGAGTGTTATTCCATATAGCTCTGTATTTAAGGATATTGTATTATACTAAAATAGATAAAACCATTATATGAGAAAGAATAAATCAGGCCAAGTTTTAAAGTATAATTTTACATTTGAACTAATAGATCATTTGAGAGTCTCCATCAAACTGGTTTATTCACAAATATAAATGTGGTCATATCAAAATTCTGGGAATACATATTTGCAATTGAAATCATACTAAAGTTAACTATTTAAGTGAGCATCTATATATATCACAGACGCTTAATTTTTGTGTGTGGTGCATAGTCCATGTACTTAAAAGTCACCCACAAGTGTTTAGTAGAACACTTGGTCTTTATCAGAGTTCTAACAGCCTTTCACAAGTGGAGGGAACAGCAGCTCGTATTAAGATTAACTCAGGTACTGCTAATTCCCTTGATTACTTTAATAAATATAGCATATATTATCTTTGGAGAGCTGATACTGCACACAAGTATAAAGATACAACTGTTCTGTTTTGTACCTAAAAGAGGCAGTCATAAAGTCAGCAATGTGGAGTCACTATAAAACTTAAGAGATGTATTTCAAATATGAATTTGCTTGGGCCCATATGATCTACATACACAATTACAAGTGATCAAGTGACTGTGTAAAGGGCCATCAGTTATTTGTCATCACACATGATCAGATATGATCTGAAATGAGCCATTTCATTTTTTCTAAATTCACAGCTATCATTTACACATGAATGCTCCACAATCACATATTATTACTATGTTGATTATAGATTGTTTTGTTGTTCTGTAAGATACAGTCTGATTCTTTAGACAAGTCTAGCCTTGAACATAGAAGATTTATCCTGCTCAGGCCACAAATGCTGGAATCACAAATAAAAGTCAGCCCACTTGGCTTAAAAGGAGATTTAAATAGATAACTCATAAGGATTTATTGGATCTTTTATAATGAAATAATTTACTTTATTATTTTTTAGCTATGGACATTATATATATGTATTCATGTCAATATATATACATTCATGTCAAGTATTTGTCTTCCAATTAGTAGCCGTAGCATTGCATAATTCTGATTTTTAAAAAATAAAAATAAAATAGGTTCGAAGAGCATTCTCATTTCAAAATGTTGCTGACAGTTTCTAAACTCTATGAAATTCCCCCATCTCATTTTTCAGTCTAATCCTACTTATCCTCCTAGTTCCAGTGCAATGTTCTCTGCAAATATGTCCTCACAATTGGATATGCACCCTTTTTCTTCTGTCTTCACATGTGTCTGAAACGCTGGCTCCCACACTGCTTACACTGTCTAGTTAAGGCCCCATAATAGTTTAGAGCAATGCCTTATTTTATCTACCAGATTTTAAACTGCTTTAACTAGTAACACATAAGGGTGTTTTTCCTACAGTGCCTAAGTCAAAGTGACAGTAGATCCTTGAAAATTATTCACCAAGAGAAAATAAAAGACCTTTTATTTTGAAAAACAATAATTTTCACTGTGATGTATTTTATATATCAGGTATTTGTACTTTGACTTTAAAGCAATATAATTTAAGCTGGGAGTTTTTCTGGGTATTGTTTTCATTTGTTCTTTAGCCTTCTCACTTACTACATTGCCATAAATACTACCAAGACTCTTGAGTAGTACATCACACTGTTTTGTGTGATATCCAGAGTAAAGAAATCAAGAAGCTAAATTTCAGTTATGTTGGACCTTCTGTCACAGTATGGATACACACAGTTAGTATGCCTCGCTTCTTTTCACTTAACATAATATGCTGAACTCCTATTAGTGGTTTAGCAAATTGATCAATACTCCATTCATCTTATGGATGAATAATATCCTATTATGTGATATATAGGACTTAATTTACCAGTTTGTCTTATTCAAGGTTACTATTGCCGTGATGAAACACCATGACCAAAGTAAGTTGAGGAGGAAAGGGTTTATTCAGCTTCCATATCACAGTTCATTATCAAAAGAAACCAGAGTCAGAACACATGCAGGGCTGAAATGAAATGGCCTCTCTGGACCTCCATTCAGGGACACCCTTGACACATGCCTGGCCTCAGCAGCTTTCCTTAGGCACAGAGGCAAATTCCATAACCTGTTTATTCTATCCTTAACTCTAAAGCCAGAACCATGTGGCCAAAGCTGCCAACTTCTACTGCTTGCTGAGGCTGGAACATGGCCCCTTCATTCAATTACATCTTCACCAGCTTTGGGAATAAAGCTATGTACCACCACGCCCTGTTTCTAAGATTTTCTTTCATTCCTTTTCACAAGTTGGAAACTTAACTGGGTGGGATCTTGCCCTGAGGTCACCACTTCCTTGTTCAATTTCTTAATCTATTTATTTCCTTGAACACTGGATTTGGCTCCATTTAACTTCTTGGTGCTCTTTTTCTTCCCAGAATTTACAATTTTTTTTAAATTTTATTTGCTCAGCTTTCTCCTTTTCACTATAAATCTTCATTAGAGTTACCACTAATAACCACATGATAGACTTTATACTAGGCTGTATTGACATTTCTACTGCTGATGGAATTAATCCAAAACTCTTCATTTTAGCCTCAAGATTTTCAGACAAGGGCACTAAAATATCACAGAAATGATCTCTAGGCAACATATTAAAATTCTTCTCTGAAACTTCTTGAGTGAGTACTCCACAGTTCACAAACTCTTAACACCACTGTCTTCCATGCTCCTACTAGAATGGCCAATTAAGAAGTGCTTAAAGCATTCCACTACTTTCCTGACCCAAATGATCCACATATCTCCAAATGAAAAAATGGTCCAGCCTATCACAGCAATCAATACCCTAGTCCCTGGTACCAACTTCTGTTTTAGTTAGGGTTTCTATTGCTGTCAAGAGAGAGCACAACCCACAGCAACTCTTATAAAGGAAAACATGTAATTGTGGCTTACTTACAGCTTCAGAGATTCAGACCATTATTATGATGGTGGGAGTATGGTAGTATGCAGGCAGACATGGTGGTAGAGAAGTAGCTGACAGTCCTATATCTTCTATCTTCCAAATCTTCCATACTTCCTCTTCTAAGATGTTGCCTGAGCCTGAGAGGGGAAAGTACATATATCTTATTCAATGCCAATAGCCTTGGCTACACAGCAAGACCTTTCCTAAAGAAGAAGAAAAATGGTGCTGGAGAGATGGATCATAGTTAATAGCATTAGCTACTTCTTCAGGAGATCCAGGTTTAATTCCCAGAATTATTACAATGGTTCAACCATCTGTGATTCCAGTTCCAGGGTATCTGATGATTTTGACATTCTTAGGTACCAGGCATGCATAGATATAGATGTAGAAAAGTATTAAAATATAAAGTAATTTGAAGGAGGAGGAGGAAGAGGAGAAGAAAGAGGAGGAGGAGGAGGAGGAGAAGAAATAGAAGAATTTGACAAGGCAAAATTCTACAGTCTGAGGACCATTGTGACTAATCTGACCAATGAGGACTGTAGTAAGATTGGTTTTGTGTTGTTTGTAATTATATCAAGGACATTGGTGAGAGGGAAGTGTTTTGTGGGAATCACTGGAATAATTATATCATTTGCAATAAAGTTATATAATGTATTACTTAATTATACCTAGATATTAGTGCTTTGAAGTTAACAAATATATGATATAAGGCCAATTTCCTCTCACATTTGCCTTTTGCAAGCTGAGTTACCACCAGTGGAACATCATACACAGGCTGGCCTTGAACTCACAGAGATGCCCCTGGCTCTGCCTCCCTAGTGCTGGATTACAGGCGTGCACCACCACTGCTTGGCAAGACAAGATATCCCTGACCGGATTTCCTTCCTAGTGGCTGTTTCTCATCATCATTAAGTAATAACATTGAATTCTGTCTCATTCATTTAGGTGTTGTCTAATTGTATTGAATAATATTTTTTTTCATTTTTAGTGTACATATCTCAAACTTCCTTGCTTATATGAATTTCTAAACATTTTATTGATTTTAATGTTATTACTACTAGAATTACTTCCTTAGTATTGTTATTATTTTTCATTGATCATACATACAAATACAACCAATTTTTGTACATTGATCTTGTATCCTGTATCTTTGCTATTAATGTTCATAGGACTTTTAAGAATTTTCTCTATGTACACTTACGTGGAATTTTCTCTGTATACACTTAGGTGATGTGTAAATAAATACAGTTTTGCTTCTTTCTTCACAATTTTAATTTCCATATTTTCAAACCTAACCACAGATGACATGTTTTTAAAACATGTATGTTATTACCAACTTGTTGTTATGGCACATGTGGTACCCCATGACTATAATCACAGCACTGGAGAGTATGCAACAGGAGGATTCACTGGAGTCTGAGGCAAGCTTAAACTACATGATGAGATCATGTCTCCAACAAAAAGGTCTTATTTTAAAAAAATAATTTTCAGGCTAAATGTATTTTTCTAGTAATGGAAACAAAAGAAGGTTTTATGACATTATTGAACTATTAATTTTATATAATTAAACTTCACACCCCTTTATACTATAAATGAATTTAACATCTATAAATAACTGAATCTGTTGACTTGTCATGTCCTTTTAATTTACTTTATTTTTTTCCATTTATTCATGTTTAATTCATACCTCACTTTACTATCCAGGCTGATCTCAATGTCCTGCTTCAACCATAAGAGAATCTATAACTGCAGTTATAAGATCATGTCAAGCACTGTGTCTGCTGAGTAACAACTTATCTACAATGGTCCTTCTGTCTAAGAATGATTACATAGAAAATCAATACCACATTTGTCATTTCAATTTAAATGATGATTTCAAGGGGTTGGAGAGATGGGTCAGTAGATAACTGGCTTTTCTTCCAGAGGACCTTGTTTGATTCCCAGCACCAATATGGTGGCTCACAACCATCTGTAACTCAAGTCTCACACATGGGTTTAACACCCTCGACTGGCCTCTGATTATTCAAACTCAGTTTCCTATTTGCCATTGTTGGAAGAACTTTCTCAGTACTTTAAGGAGTTTGGCAACAAAATGAATAAATTAATTGATTGTGAGTAACGTTTAACAAGTGAGTTGGAAAGTCTTTCTACCTTTTGTTCCCTAATGTAATTATCTCAACATGACTGTCCAGAAGTCTTCCAAGTCAGCTACATGCCAGATTCCTGATAGACTGAAGTTATTTTTAAGTAGCTGTAGCAAGTTTATTTTCTTTTATATAAAGTTAGCAAAGCAAATGAAGCTTTGGGTACAGAAAAATGTAATATTTGTATATTAAAACTTACTTTAAAAATCAAGACACCTTAAGATTAGCCATTGTCAGAACATAAAAATTATAATTATAAAAAAGAATTTCTTAGAAATTTTCAAAATGGTAATTTTGTCCTGACTTCATAAGTACTGAAAAGAAATCATTCTTTTCTAGGCCAGACAGGACATATCAGAAACACTAATGTTGACTATGTCCATTGTATTTAAAAATGTGAATACTGATGTAGCAGGAATCTTAAAATTTCTTATTATTAAAATCAAACCTGAGGCCAATTATTGGGGTGAACACTGGAAGATCAGTGAGACAGAACAAGCCACAGCCACCTCACCTCGCCAGTTCCTCAGCTGATCTTGTTTCCTTAGGCTGGAAGCCTCTGAGTCCTCATCCAAATGGGTCTCAGCTGAACTGTGTTACTCACAGCCTAAAAGCTTAACCAGCCAAATGCTTCTAGTTTCCAGTCTTCGTGCCTTATATATCTTTTTGTTTTTGCCATCACTCCCTGGGAGTAAAGGCGTGTGTCACCACACCCAGCTGTTTCCTATGTAGCCTTGAACTCATAGAGATCCAGAGTGATTTCTGTGTCTGGAATCCTAGGATTAAAGGCGTGAGCTACCACTGCCTTTCTTAAAGTTTAATATTGTGGCCATCTTGTTCTCTGACCCCAGATAAGTTTATTAGTCTCCACAATATTTTGGGGAACAGAGTATCACATTTCCCCTATTTTTGTCTAAAATTTTAAAAAAGCTTATAACTAATACAAGAAAAATCATATCCAATAAGTATATACAATATACATAGTCAAGATTTACATTAACGATGTCTAGTCCATTAACATTTGACAGATTCAGATAAACAACTCCATTAATATATAACAATGTCCAGTCCAGTAATATTTGATAAACTCAGACAAAAAAAATTTTCATTACTTATCCTCTTTTTTCTTTTCATAATAGATTCAGTAGTCTACCTTTTGTCATTTTTTATCTTCCCCTTTATCTTTTTACAGTAGATTCACTGATCTACCCATTTACCTTTTTATTCTTTATCTTTTTTCTCAGAGTAGATTTATATCTACCTCATATTATGCTTTAATGGAGCTCATAAATTTTCTTTTTGAAGACTACTTTTATGTTTAATTAAGTGTATATGATGTATGTATATGTTGTCTGTGGTTAGGTATGTGCAGGTGCATATATTTGTCTATGAAGGCCAACAATTGGCTATGGATCCCACTTGGAGCCCAAGTTGGGTACTGGAGTCAAAGTCGGGTCCTCTACAAGAGCAGTATCAGCACTTAACCATTGGGCCACCTTGCCAGCCCTAGCGCTCTTAAGTTCTTTAGAGTTTATTTATGGAAAATGTACTTAATGTTCTTTATTCTAACCATTATGAGTTCAATTAACATAAATTCCAAAATGATTACAGTGATTATATGCTTCCCATTCATTTCCTAAGAGCTGTGATGTGTTCAGTAATATATTTCTGTTATTGACAACATAAAGGTCACAATGAAGGAGAAATCTGTGGCCATCAAAATTAATATGTATATACATTTAGCAAGGCCTGACCAGAGGCTGGTAATTCATCATTTATTGATCTTCAATAGAGTAAATTAATTTTTAAAAGTTACTTTAGAGAAGTGTTTTTTGTCTCATTTATATTTGGAGGTAAAAAGTTAATCTCAAAGAAGATGAGAATAAAATAGCAGTGTTACCAGAGCCTAGACATAGCACATGTTAGAGGGCTTAAAGAAAGGATGACTAAGACACACAAGAATGCAGTTGGATTGGAGAAATAACTTCTAATGTTCTATAGCACAATGGGATAAGTATAGTTTACGATATTTCATTATACATTTTAAAATATCTTGGAGAAAGGATTTTAAATATTCCAAATACAAAGAAATGATAAGTATTCCAGACGAAGGATGTATCAATTATATTGAGTACCTGTATTGAAATGTCACACTGTAGCCTATCTATAAATACATTTACTATGTGCCAGATAAGGTGAAAAGATTTTTGAAAAGAAAAATTGAGTTACTTAGAAAGATGATATTTTAAGGATGTATTGCTATTCTCTTATAAATACAAGCAGTTTGTATAATTTTGCCTCCAGTACTGAGATTTCTTACAATGATGCAAAATATACTTATCTGCCAATGTTATCTTGAATAAGCCAACAGCATAATAATAAAAAGGCATTATAACGACCAAATTAATTTAAATTGCATATCATAATTTAAAGGTACCTAATATACACATGAAAGTTGTTTTCTGCTACCTTCCTTCATCATTTATAGCATGGAAAAGATATGTCAAAAGTAGAGGTTTGATTTAAAAATATGCAAGAAAATTTGAATTTATCAATTCCAACAGAGTAGAACTTAGATTGAACTATTTAAGAACTTCCATCTAATTGAACTTGGACAACCTTAGAAAATACATTCCTGGAATAAGGCAATTCAAAATTCAATTATTAGATTTGAACTATTCTCTTGGAACATCCTACCTTACTAAGAGGAAAAATATCTTTAACAATAGATGTATTAAAAACTCAATATTATTGCCTACAAACTAATTTCACAGTATTTTAATGAGCTGGAGGTAAAGAAAGATGACTGCCAACTTAAGAAATAAGTTTCACTTCTCTGTTGAGGAATACCATTTCCACCGGTGAGTTCAAAGGGCTCAATCTAAATGTTATGATCTATGAACCAGAGAACTTGGATTAATGCCCGGGAGCAGGGGTCACTACTGGTGCTTGAATTTACAAGGATTGTGTTTGTAGTTCTACGGAGAAACATTTTATCAGAAAAAAATTATGAAAGGAAAGAAGATTCTGTTTGGGTGATAATGTTTTTCTTAAAATCAGTTTCTACTAAGAAATATACAATCTACATAACTTAAACTTGTGCCTTATTACACTATAAATGTGAATCACACCTACCAAAGGCATTGACTAGTTTAATAGTGGTTAAAAAAAAAACAACTAAATTTAAAACTCTGCATGCTTGTTTGTGTGATTTCTGCTAGAATTGCTTTTCTTACCTGGCAGATTTCAAATCACTCAGGATAAGAACACGCTTTAAAATGTGGTTCCTGAGACCTGTAAGATGGCCTAGCAAGTAAAGGCACTTGCCTGTGGTGATATTGTGTCCTCCAATATATTATGCACCATAATAAACTTATCTGAGGTCAGAGAAAAGAACAGCCACTAGACATAGAGGCCAGAAAATGGTGGCACTCACGCCTTTAATCCTAGTATTCTGAAGGCAGAGATCCAAATGGATCTCTGTGAGTTCAAAGCCACACTGGAAACATCCAGGCATGGTGACATCCCAGGAAATGATGGCAGGAAGCAGAAAGGTATATAAGGTATGAGGACCAAGAACTAGAGGCTTTTTAAAGATCATGGACTTTTGAGCAGCAGTCCATCTGAGATCCATTTGAATGAGGACTCAGAGGCTTTCAGTCTGAGGAAACAGAATCAGCTGAGGAACTGGCAAGGTGAGGTGGCTGTGGCTTGTTCTGTTTCTCTGATCTTCCAGCATTCACCCCAATACCTGGCTCCAGGTATGTTCTTATTAATAAGACCTTTTAAGATTCATGTTACACTTGCCACCAAGTTTCATGATCTGAGCTCAATCATTCCACTCAGTGTGTGTTTGTTTAGTCTAGCCAAGTGTTCTACCACTGAGCTGTATCTCAGCTATCTGGTAAAAGTTATTGTAACACTGTTACAATTGAATGATGCTCCCAATAGTAGAGGTCATCAGTGCTGCTCAACATCTTACAAAACCTAGAATAATCCATATACACAACAAAGCAATGCCAATAGTGTTTAGGTGGAGAAAAATTATCCTAAATGAAAATGTTCGACAAAAACCACGACATGAGGCATGACTGATTTTACATGAAAATGGAGAGAAGACAAAACCAAATGTTACTAAACAGGAATGGTAGCCTGGGTCTACAGACTGGGCAAAAAACAATCAATTTAAAGGGACATGAAGAAACATTTTAGGCTGATAGAATCATTTTCTGCCTTTTCATTTTATAGAGAGTAGTGATATTTATAAAATTGCATAAATCTACTGAAATTTATATAGTTGTGCAGTTAAAACCAATTTTTAATCTACAAAATTATCACACAAGAATTACAAAGCAATAGAAAAGAAGGTAAAGGTGACTTGACTGAGGAATATTAATCTTAAATTGGATTGACATTTTCATGTCAATAACCTGCAATTTGGTGGAACATAATAGCACAGAGCTACAGCACGTTAAAAAGAAAGGACTAAATCAATTGTTCTGCAAGTGACGGTGAAGAATAAAACTGTGTTATACTTTTTTAGGTATTTTAGCTTTTCAAAGAAATTTTCCACTAACAGAAGATCTAGTTCAAGATTACTCTACTGGGTATTTGTGAAAGATTATTCCTTATAGCCAGCAGAGTAATTCACACAGCACCTTTATGAATTTTTTATAGTGTTTGTTACAGAGTTTTCATGATAAATGAAGGCAAGTTTTTCCTGGAGATCTGTGATGAATTCATTCCTGTGAATTTTTGGGAACACTGGTGTTATAAAAACAGAAACTCAGATTAGCTCTACAGCCTCAGGTAGAGACAGCTAGTATATTCCTTTATCAAATAGTGTTTTGACTGAGAAACAAAGCATTACAGTTGATAAACCTTGGACAAATGATGCAGAAGTTCTTCTTCCTTCTAGAGGTAGATGATATTTCTTTTTCTTTCACTTTGAGTCTTGTTGAGAGAGTTATATAGGGAATAGACCCTTACCCTGCTATTCTGAAAAGTTATATGTCCCATCTGTCTCATTAAACCCTTGGACAAAACCATCTTTGAAGTAATAAAAAAGCATTACATTTAGCTCTGTGTAGAAAGTGTCTTGTGAAAGCAGAGAACTAGAAAGTCAGGTTGCCCTCTTGAGTCCCCAGGGATAGCAGAGGTCAGTTTGATTCCTGGTGACACTAGTACAGCTATAAAAAACAACAAGGGAAAGAACATGGAAATGCAGAGAGCTCATTTCTACGCTTTCAACCTCTGAAACGGAACATTTTTAATGCTGACTTTAAAATGTATTAGATTTACTACCTTCACACAAGTGAATGTGTTTCACTGTTAACAGCCTACCATGTGTGTTCCTTGAATGACCTTCAAGGTCTCATCCTATACTGGTACAACTCTAAGGGATTTAACTAGAGACTTTCCAATAATGACTTGAGATGACACAAGTGTACTGTGCTGTCAAGCACCCAAGATGGCAAGTCTAATGATATACAGCTAATGTTTGGAAACCAAATCACTGTCATATTTCAACATTGAATCAGACAGAACTAGTAAAATTAATTATTTATGCCAACCAATAAACTATTATTTTATATAGGCTTTTGTGTTGCATTTCTAAAACTCCATTCAAATTATTTAGAATCTTCCTAGTAAGAATTTCCCTAGGACCAGGGGCTTAAGTTGTCTTACCTTCTCCACTGCCTCCATCTCCATCACTACATTATTACTTAAAAATTACATCAAAGCGAGTTTATTCTTGGAAAAACATTTAAGAGAACTCACAGATGGGGTAAAGAACGGGGCTAGCCTTGGAATCGCAGAAGAGGGTAGAAGAGTTAGAAGACTCATTCAAAACTAAACTCTTTTCAGGCTAAGGATGGAGCTCAGTGAGAGAGTGCTTGCTTAGTATGTCAGGGGCCCTAAGATAGTCCCCTATCAGTACAAAGAACGAGACTACTTTCAATGTACTAGTGCATGCTAACCAAATTATATATGAATGAATTTTGCATAGCAAATTTCCAAGTTATACAAGTCCTGCTAAGAGGAAGGTATAATGATTGCCTACATTATCACATATAGTAATATTACTGTGCAATAAATGTTTAACTATGGTTCATTCCTTTATTTGGGGGCCTCATCTCATATTGGATATTGACGTTCTTTTGAATAAAAAAAAAACCCAAAAACCTAAAATCCTAACACTGAGTTACTCAAATCAACCTTCAACTAGGGCAAGTAAATTTGAATGTGTGATCCTCCTATATCAGCATCTGACCTCCATTCTAGTTGGATTGCTCTTCTGACACCTTGAATTCCTGCAGGCATACCAACTTTATGACAAGCACAGTAAACACAGCATGGAGCAAGCTCTTTCCCTATGATTTTATATGCCTACCATGGAAATGGAAGACAAGATTTTGGAGAATCAGACATGTCTAAATTAAAAAAATTTGGTTTTCATACATATCTTCTACTCACACCTGTTTCTTTTTAGAGATAGCAGTAATGCCTCTATCCATCTCCCTTCCCTCTTTCCATCTACCCTTCCCTTCCTTTATTCCTCCTTCCCATTTGACCATTTCTCTTAGCCAGGAAATCCCTACAATGTGTATGGAATAGAGTTAATCCTAATGAAGGCTTAGTAAAAGGTGTTAGACCAGGCAGCCTAATGCATTTTAACACTGCTGAAGAAGCAGCTCATCTCTTCCTTATCAGAAAGATTCCAAGGCAATTTTCAGTAAGTTGTTCCCATTTATCTTCCCAGTCTCAAATCTGCCAACAAAGTATCAGCATCCTCAAGATATTTCTGTGAGAACAGGCACATAGTTACTGGCAGAAAAACAAAATCTACCACCAGATAGGAGTGCAGCACCATGGGAGAGCTCAGCTTGGCCTCAATAATCGGCAGATAGAGTGGGTGCATTCTCTTCCAGAATAAGCCTATCATCTACTCTTCAAACCAAAATACAGCTGCTGCATACCACATAACGTTTTTCAATGAGAAAATGGTCTCTGTACTTGCAAAGGAGGAAATGGCAGACAGTAAACTGGTTTCCAACCGGTGTGATGCGACCCCTTTGGGGTTTGAATGACCCTTTCACAGGGGCCAACTAAGACCATCAGAAAACACAGATATTTACATTACATTTTATAATAGTAGCAAAATTAGAGTTATGAAGTAGCAACAAAAATAATTTTATGGTTTTGGGGTCACCACAACATGAGGAACTGTCACAGAATTAGGGAGGTTGAAAATTACTTCAGTAGAAGCTGATTCAAGTACTCAGAAAGAGTACTGTAAAAGCAGAGTTCAAAAACAAGAACAAAAGATGGATTGGAGCAAATTACGTTACAATAATGATATGATTAGCCATAGGTTTTTCTCTGTGCCTATCAAGCTGGATTAGGAAGATTTGATGATAACATATCCAAACTAATTTGACATCCATAATTCACACACAATTAGGAGTCTGAGATTTTTTTCATGTGTTTCTATTTTAAATAACTTGCAAGCCTTTCTTCAGTGGTCTGTGGCCCTTAATCTTGTCACCTAATTTTATATTTCATGTTGCTATTAAGTTATGTGGCTTGTTCATTTTGAAGGATTCTAATACATTTATAGTATATAGGTAGGGCTTTGTGTCTGTGGAATGTGTAAATCCCTGCTGAGGGTGTTCAATAAACAATTATTGAACTGACCTGAATTGAATTGAAGGGAAACAATAAAATAAGCAATCCCTAACTCATCATTATTTGGCATTTTGATGTATATTTGTATTTCCATTTTAATAGAGATCTGTCTGGGACATTAGGACTTTGCATAATTTCAGATAATGAAGTCACACTGTGAAGAGGTGATTTAAAAAAAACTTAGGAAGTAACTCAGTATATACTCATGCTGAGGCTTGAAAAAAGGCACTAAACCCAGATTTAGGGGCTTCCAACAATTACAGGCTGAATAACTCTTCAGGAACTAAAAAAATCAATCACAAATCTGTTGAAAAAGACCTTTCCTGACCATTGAGCAAGGGCATCCAAGGACCAGAGGACTAGAGGTTTGGAGAAGGCGGCTCACACAGTCTCAAAGTCCCTCCTCCCCTTATGTGCTTTCTTGGAGGATCATGTCTAATTAGGGTAAAAGGGAGTTCAAATAAATTAGGACAATGTTGGCAGAGGAAATGAAAACCAAAAAGAAACAAGAAACCTGCAAGTTTTGTGGTCTTTACCAATCACTGAGGAAAGAACTGAAAGATTTGCTTCTGATAAGCTTAAATGCACCGAGTTAACTCTTTCAGTGATCCTACATCATCCAGCTCTTACCACACACAGACACACAAATCCTTCCTAAAAACCCATGCTAGACTAATCTTCTTAAGACATTGCTTTCAGCATGTCGCTCTCCTACAAGGCCATGCCTGGAGGATCAAGTCAAAACTAATCAACTGGAATTCCAGATCTTCTGTCAGTTGTCTCCACCCAACCTATTCATCCTGTACTCTCACTAATCCCCTAGATGACCATTGACCACAATTCGGTCACACTCATCTCCTTGGAGGCACATGCCACATTCCTGCTTCCATCCCTTCACTAAGTCCTCTTCTCTGTATCTAAAATGTTTCCTTTTCTCCCTCTCAATGCATCAAACCTTTTCCCAAATCGTTTTCTTTGAATTCTAATTTTAAGATACATCTTCTTGATGTAAAAGTAGAAACAGGTAGTTGGGGACTGGGAAGGGAGAAAGGGACAGGAGGAGGATGGGTAGGGACAGAGACAGACAATAAAAAAAAAAAGGTGGGTATGATCAGAGCACAGTATTCACATGTAAAGAAATTTCAGTGAAACCCATTAACTTGCTCAATTAATGCTTGCAAATTAAAGCAAATCAGAATCATAGAAATCACTCTTTCTTAAAAGTTACCCAGCCTAACCTCTTTCTTCAGAATCCCTTCCCTTTCTTGAAATACCTACATCTTGAATATGTATGTCTGTGCCAAGTGACTTCTGCCACCACCTTAAATGTCTTCAAGTATAAGAGAGTTGCTTCCGTAGTTTTAGTCTAAGTCAAGGACAGAGAATAATTTTCTCATTATTAGTTTCACCAAGGACAGTATTTTTTTCATTTGTATTTTTTTATTATATTTGTGTTTTAATCTTACACATGAGCCATGGGTTCCCCTGTCCTCCCCCTTCTGCCCCCACCCGCACCTTCCCCCCATCCCCTCCCTTCCATTCCCATCTCCTCCAGGGCCAAGACTCCTCTGGGGATTCATTTAAACCTGGTGGATTCAGTACATGCGGGTCCAGTCCCAGTATTTTTGATTCAATCATCTCTTTAAAGATATTTGCTGCAGTAATAAGAAACATAAATGTTTATGTGAATATTAGTAATCTATGACTAGAATCCTGCTAAGACTTAAAGACAATGTAAATTAATATGACATGGAAATGCAGATGTATTAAAACTTTCCCTTCTCTTCATAGTTAGATTCCCATTTTTAAAAAGCCACATCCTTTACTTGCTTCAGTTTTGTACATCAAATTCATTTTTGTTCTACTTTCTTTTTAAAAAGAAACTGTTCATCATGTTTTGTTTTAAAATCTGTTTTCGGTTTGGTGCTGAGGGCATGTACAATCAACCGCCTTAAATGTTCCAGCTGAGGGATTACAATTGAGTTTTTACTCATATCTGTAGCTCAGTAACTTAGACTGAGGAAGGGGGAAGATGTAGCCCACCAGGAGACCTGGAGAAAAAAAATTCTGATCTTTCTTTTTTAACCTTCTGGTTTTTGTTTTTTGTTTGTTTGGTTGGTTGGTTTTGGTTTTTCGAGACAGGGTTTTTCTGTGTAGTTTTGGTGCCTGTCCTGTAATTCACTCTGTAGACCAGGCTGGCCTTGAACTCACAGAGATCTGCCTGCCTCTGCCTCCCGAGTGCTGGGATTTAAGGCATGTGCCACCACTGCCTGGCTCTTTTTCACTTTCTTATTTTATTTATTCTTTGTGGCTTTCACATCACATGTCTCCATTCCATTTATTTCCCTGTCCCTTCATATTCTCCCTCTCTGCCCTTGCAACCTCCCCTACAAAATAAAATAAAATAAAATTTAAGAGAAAAGAAAAGAAAAAGAAAAATCAATCCTGTCATGAGTGTCATACAGAGTCACATATTAAACCCCTTTGTCCAGATATGTTTACTTGCAAGCATTCATTGCAAAGAGTCATTGATCTGGCTCAAGGCATCTGGTTTTTGCTGCACTATCCATGCTGGGTCCTCACTGGAGGACCTCCTCTTGCTTATCCTGTTGTTGCCCTGTGTCGTGGAGATCCTGCAGCTTTGGGTCTGCAGGACTGGTCACTTCACACGTTCCAGAAGATCACAGATGAGGTGGATGTTGGAGTGAGCCAACTCATAACCCTGGTTCTGGGCCTGGGTAATTGCCAGGTTGGTCATCCTGCCAGCCATCCTTGTCCTTATCACCAGGGTGAGCTCTGCAGCATTGCCCTGGCTAGCCCACCCCTTGCATTGATGACCAAGAGGCAGGGCCAGTTCTTCCACTTTCACATCCTCAGGGTAGATTCTCCCACACCTACACCTTCAGTGCCAGATCTACTGTGTTGCCCAGGTGAGGTGTAGGGACCACTCTCTCAAGTGCTGCAGCTGATGATGAGCAGGGACAGCTCTCCTGCTCTTATGAACTCAGGGCCAGCTTTTCCACCTGCCTTAAGCATTGATGAGTGGGATGGGGTGGGGGAGGGTGTCTCTCCCCCACCCATGCTATCACATGACAGTTGAGTAATGGGGACAGCTCTCATGTTCAAAACTTCAGGGCTGGCTTACCCAACAGGATTGGATTTATTGTGCTGCCCAAGCCAGGTGGAGGGCCTGCTCTCCTGAGTGTTGCAGCTAGTTGCAGGGACAGAGGCAGCTCTCCCACTCTTATGATCTCAGGGACAGCTCTCTGGACCCAACATCTCACCAACTGCACTCAATAGAATGGACCCTCCACCTTGCCAGGAGGCACAATAGAGTTGACCCTGTAGACAGAGACATGGATGAGCCAGCCCTGAGGGCTTGAGAGGGGCATAGCTGATAACACCTCCCTCATCTGCAGTGTGGTGGTTGGGAGAAGGGAAAGATGCCCCACCCCTTGTCACTTCTGCCTGCAGCTGGCAAGGGAGCTGACTACTTTATCAGCTGCAGCACTGGTGAAAGTGGGCCATGTACCTCATCTGGGTAGCACAGTATAGCTGGCCCTATTGACAGGGCACAGGTGAGCAGGCCCTGGGAATGTGAGCAAGGGAGACCTGGCCCCGCCTCTCATCTGCCATATGGAAGCGTGGGTTGAGGAGAAATGGCCTCTCCCCACATCAACACCTGAGAAGGATGGGAGAACTGGCCCCTCCCCTCGCCAGCTGCAACACTCTGCCCTGCACCTCACCTGGGCTGCATGAATTAAGAATTGAATCACTTTCTCTTCCTCTTGGATATGAGTTCTCTGTGGAATCTGCAGGATGACTTCATGACTTGAAACAGATGGGCTTTCTTCGCTTCCTTCATGTATTATTACTTACTTTGACAGGGAAAGAACAACTGTTTAATTGCTTTTTAGCCAAGTATTTTCAAAACTACAGTTTCTCTTTTAGCTCTGCTGGGTAGTTGAAATTCCAATTAGGAAAAAGGTTGCTTTATATACAGCCTTCCTTCTTCTTTGATCTTTTTTTGAAACTGTTTTATTCTTTAAAACTACCTTCATGAAGTGCTCAGGAATGGTTTAGCAGTGAAGTAGCATTGACTACTCCTCCAGAGGATCTGCATTTGTTTCCTGGTACCAACATGCCAGCTCACAACCACCTGTAGCTCCAGTTCCAGGGAATCTAATGCTCTCTAATGTCCTCTTCAAGTACTGACATTCATGCAGTCCAAAGGCCAGTACACATACAATAAAATAAAAAAAAACAACACTGCTTTTGTTTTCTTGTTCATTTCAGACAGAGTACCATAAGGAAAAATAATAATTAGCATATCAGTCATGGATTCCCCTGTCCTCCCCCTTCCCCCCCCCCTTCCCCTCAACCCATCCCCCATTCCCATCTCCTTCAGGGCAAGGACTCCCCTGGGGATTCAGCTCAGCCTGGTAGATTCAGTCCAGGCAGGTCCAGTACCCTCCTCCCAGGCTGAGCAAAGTGTCCCTGCACAAGCCCCAGGTTCCAAACAGCCAGCTCATGCAATAAGGACAGGTCCTGGTCCCAGAGCCTGGATCCCTCCCAAACAGTTCAAACTAATAAACTGTCTCACTTATCCAGAGGGCCTGATCCAGCTGGGGGATCCACAGCCTTTGTTTCATAATTCATGTGCTTCCATTCATTTGGCTGTTTGTCCCTGTACTTTTTCCAATCTTGGTCTCAACAATTCTCACTCATACAATCCCTCCTCTTCCTCGCCAATTGGACTCCTGGAGCTCCACCTGGGGCCTGGTTGAGGATCTCTGCATCTGCTTCCATCAGTCATTGGATGAGAGTTCCAGCATGACAATTAGGGTGTTTGGCCATCTGATCACCAGAGTAGGTCAGTTTGGGTTTTCTCTTGACCATTGCCAGTAGTCTATTGTGGAGGTGTCTTTGTGGATTTCTGGGGACCTCTCTAGCACTTTGCTTCTTCCTATTCTTATGTGGCCTTCATTTATCATGGTCTGTTATTCCTTGTTCTCCATTTCTGTTCTTGATCCAGGTGGACTCTCCCCCTCCCCCAAGCTCTCTTTCCCTCACACCTTGCCCTTCATTACTTCCACTCTCGTCCAGGTTGTTCATGTAGATCTCATCCATTTCTCTGTCATTGGGTGATCCCTGTGTCTGTCCTAGGGTCCTGTTTTCTAGTTTCTTTTAAAGAGTAGGATAAGTATCTAGAAACTTCTTAGTTTAAGTCCAATATTCCTGCCAATGTCAAAACTTGTACTGACTAATTCCTCAGAAAATCTCTGATTTGCTCTATTAGCCTCACAGTCCAAATCTCTCACTACACGCACGTTATTTGCAACCATGCAAACCACACATTGTTTTAAAATTCCTATATCTGTGCCTCTTTCTCCATGCTATTTTGTCCTTCACCATTTTCTACCTTCTTGCTGCTATTGCAGGAGCGCTGGTGGGGTGGCATTGGGCATTGCCGCATCCTTCAGGAAAACTCTGCATATTTGGCCTCACGTTATACCTTATCCAAGCATCCTTCAGGAAAACTCTGCATATTTGGCCTCACGTTATACCTTATCCAGCCTATCTCTTAGTACAAGTGCCACCTCTTCTATGCAATATTTCCTTATATATCCAGACAGATTTAAATATTTCTGTCCTTTAGGCTCCCACACTACATCTTGAATTCTACCCTAGCACTGATCACTTCTTATTGAAGTTATTGTTTTATGTACCTGCCCATTATGATAATTTTATAAAAGACTGTTATTATGTTAATTCCCTAATGGCAAAATGTATGCCTGGGTTAGTTTTGTTTCCTACCATATGTCTTTCTCCAAATATCCAGTATTTGTTGCATGAATGAATCATAGGACAAACCTAAATAGAAAGGTAAATATGATCCCAATTCACTTTTGAAGGTATCTGTTGTGGAAATTTGCTCCGACAATGACCTTGAGGTATCTGGCCTTTTAGAGGTTTGCTTTTTTCTGGGTATGTGACTTTCTTTGTATTTTTTCCTCGTGTCTTTCACATAATGCATCTTGGTCCCATCTTGGTCCCATTCATTTCCTTGCCCTTACCTTTTTTAAAGTCATTCCAGGTCAACATGTCTTTTTTTTTTTTTTTTTTTTTTTTTTTTTGGTTTTTGAGACAGGGTTTCTCTGTGTAGCTTTGCGTCTTTCTTGGAACTCGATGTGGAGACCAGGCTGTCCTTGAACTCACAGAGATCTGCCTGCCTCTGCCTCCTGAGTGCTGGGATTAAAGGCGTGCGCCACCACCTCCCCTTTTCCTTTTTTTCTTTCTTTTCTTTTTTGTAAATTTCAGAACTAAACAAAAGATACAGATGTGGATCCATGATTGTGAGTTAAAATTAATTCACTTTATTTTTTTAAACAAATTATCAAACACCTGCCAAGTACAAGATTGCAATGGTGAGCAAAAGAGAAATAAACTTTGCCAGAGTTAAAAGATACATTAGAAGATTAAATTTTGGTGCTATATGACACAGTAGGAAGACTACAGTTAGCAATCTCATGTTAACTTTCAGATTCTACAAGAGATATTGAGTGGTCTCACAACAAATGAATGATAGGCACCCAGATATGATCTGAAATACAATGTGCATGTATCAGAACACCACATTACAATCCACAAGTGTAAACAGTCTTTACATGCCAGCTCTAAATAGAAAAAAGTAACCTCCCTTTGAAAGCTAAAACAAAAACAAGATAGTTCTGTGTACTGGGAAACAAATGAAGAAAGGATGTCAGTTTGGAATGTGTAGCCCCAGGAGCCAGGAATGCTAAGAGAGCAAGGAAATAATAGCTGAAAATTGACCACTGGAGTTAAAAAAAAAAAAAGCATCTTCCCTGTGCCCTGTTTTTTGATAACATTCTTCAGAATATGAATGAACTTGACAAGCAGGAGCCACCTTTTAAGAAAATGTAATGGCAACATACTGAAGTGGCAGGTAAGACAGAAAAGAGAATTTTGTCCTGACAATAGTTTATGGAACATTAAACATTAACAGTGCAAAGTTGTCCCAAAAGCCTTCTCTAGAGTTCTATAAAACATGATGGGTAATGATTTAGAGCCACTAGGGGAGGAATTATTCAAAGGCAATCAATCCTGCAGAAAATACAGGCTAGATTGTCTACAGAACATTTCCAGCTTTCAGGAAACTACTGTCCTTTGTACAAACCTACAGTTTTCAAAGAGCTGCCAATTAACACCGTGGTTCATTTTTATAGTTCTCTTTGTGCAAGGAAATGTTCATGAGGAGGATTTCATATTAGAAAGAAAACAGGAAGATTCAAGAAATGGAATGTTGGGTAGAAGTGTGCAGGGAAAGAGGAGAAATAATGGAAATACTGTATTCTATTTCTACTAATGATCCTATTGAGACGCTAACAACTGTAGAGTTTAGCACATTTGCATCCTTCCTGCATTTGGACTAACTTACTCAGGGCTGATTATGTAAAGTTGACAAATTTATCATTATTATTATTATTATTATTATTATATTCTATAATTAATTTAATTTTACATATCAGCCATGAATTCCTGTGTCCTCCCTCCTCCTCCCCAGCCCTCCCCCCCAATCCACTCCTCATTCCCACCTCCTCCAAGGTAAGGTCTCCCCTGAGGATTCAGCTCAGCCTGGTAGATTCAGTTGAGGCAGGTCCAGTCCCCTCCTCCCTGCACCAAGGCTGAGCAAAGTGTGTTAGCATAGGCCCTAGGTTCCAAACAGCCAGCTCATGCACTAAGGGCAGGTCCTGGTCCCACTGCCTGGGGCCTGCTAAATAGTTCAAGCTTCGACTGTCTCACTTATCCAGAGGGTCTGATCCAGTTCCATGGGGGCTCCTCAGCTATTGGTTCATGTATTTCCACTAGTTTGGCTATTTGTCCCTATGCTTTTTCCAATTATAGTCTCAATATCTCTTGCTCATATAATCCCTCCTCTCTCTCACTGATTGGACTTCTGGAGCTCCAACTGGGGCTTGGCCATGGATCTCTGCATCTGCTTCCATCAGTCACTGGATGAAAGTTCTATCATGACTGTTAGGGTGTTCGGCCATCAGATCACCAGAGTAGGTCCGTTTGGGCTTTCTCTCAACCATAGCCAGTAGTATATTGTGGAGGTATCTTTGTGGATTTCTGGGGGCCTCTCTAGCACTCTGCTTCTTCCTATTCCCATGGAATCTTCATTTATCATGGTGTCTCTTTCCTTATTCTCCCACTCTATTCCTGTTCCAGCTGGGACCTCCCTCTCCCCTACGCTCTCTTTACCCTGACCCTTGCCCTCCATTATACCCCCTCTCTCACGTCCAGTTTGCTCATGTAGATCTCATCCATTTCTCTATCATTGGGCCATCCCTGTTTCTTTCTTAGGGTCCCCTTTACTAGGTAGCCTCCCGGGAGTTGTGAGTTGCAAACTGGTTATCCTTTGCTTTACAACTAGTACATACCATGTTTGTCTTTCTGAATCTGGGTTACCTCACTCAGGTTGATTTTTTTCTAGTTTCATCCATTTGCCTACAAACCTTATGATGACATTGTTTTTCTCTGCTGAATAGTACTCCATTGTGTATATGTACCACATTTTATTTATCCATTCTTCAGTTGAAGGGCATCTAGGTTGTTTCCAGGTTCTGGCTATTACAAATAATGCTGCTATGAACATAGTTTAGCATGTGTCCTTGGGGTATGATTGAGCATTCCTTGGGTATATGCCCAAGAGTGGTATAGCTGGGTCTTGAGGGAGATTGATTCCCAATTTTCTAAGAAATCACCATATTCATGAAATATTAATCAAATCTATTGTTTAGGTCATTGTAGAACATTTGGTTTGAGATATAAAACTGTGTTCCTCAGCTGAGTGGTGGTGGCCATGCCTTTAATCCTAGTACTCAGGAGACAGAGGCAGGAGGATCTCTGTGAATTTGAGGCCAGCCTGGTCGGCAGAGAGCAAGTTCCAGGATAGCTAGGGCTATTACATAGAGAAACCTTGTCTTGAAAAAACGATCAAATAAACCTGTATTCTTTTTCTCATATATACCAAGGATCAAAGAAAACTAAGATCATGGTGCCATATATTGAGTTAATAGTTTGGGTATCTTACAATCGAGTCTAAGAGAAGCAGAAGACTTATTCAAATAAACTTGTTTAAATAAATGACCATAATTTTAAAATGCTAATTGTGGTCCAGAGAAGTGGCACAGTGGTTAAGAGCACTGGCTACTCTTTAAAGAGCTGAGTTCTATTCCCAGAATCTACATGCCAGCTTATAACCATTTGTAATTACAGTTCCAGGGGATTCAAAACCTTCTTCTGGCCTCTGTTGGCTCCTTGTACAAATATGATACAAGCATACAGGCAAGTAAAACACCCATACACATAAAATAAATAGTAATAAATTTTTTAAAGTTAGCGGTATTTTTGCTGGCAGAATACATTCTCCTTAATAACATATTTCATATGCAGACTGCATTTTCCATCTAGTACGCATTTTATCCAATGAGTGTGCATGCTCTCAGAGCCCTCTGCCTTTGTAAATAAAATAAAACCTAATTGAAGAGCTTTAGTGTGAGACATCAAAGTTTTCCTTTGTCTCCTGCTTCTGGCTGGATGAGTCATCAAATAAAAATGTAATGACTAACAAAGACATATGTAACAACAAATAGCAAAGCCAGATTTTGTGTCATATGCCCTTAATCTCAGCACTTGGCAGGCAGAGGCAAGCTGATCTCTGTTCGTTGGAAGCCAGCTGTGTCTACATAGAGAATTACAAGTCAGCCAGGGCTACAGAGTGAGATGCTGTCTTTAAAAAATAGTCAAACATCAATATATATACCTATTAGAATAGTAAAAATTAAACAGTCAGCACCAAATCCTAACAAGGAAATGGAACTTCTATTCATTTCTGGTGGGAACAGGAAAATGGTACAGCTATTTGACAGCATCTTATAAAGCTAAACAGTCTGATCGTATGACCTTCCAATTTTTATTTCTTCATATTAACTCAAATAAGCAGAAAATATATGCACAAAAAGATTCATACTCATAAATAATTATGGGAAGTTAATTTTCATAACTGTCCAAAATTGGAAACAACCAAAGTAGTGCTTCAATAAATGACAAGACCAAAAAAACCAGTCCATAAATGGCAGTATTTCATGATTAAAAATGTTAAATGTGATGAGGTCTAGTGTATAGGAAACAGCTGCTGTACCAGCACTTTCAAGGCTGAGGCAAGAGAAAAGGTTGTTCAAGGCCAGCCTGGGCTACATAGCAATATCCTGTGTCATAATTTAAAAGTAAATACAGCCGGGCGTTGGTGGCACACACCTTTAATCCCAGCACTCGGGAGATAGAGGCAGGCAGATCTCTGTGAGTTCGAGGCCAGCCTGGGCTACCGACTGAGTTCTAGGAAAGGCGCAAAGCTACACAGAGAAACCCTGTCTCAAAAAGCCAGAAAAAAAAAAAAGTAAATAACAGGTATCAAGCCATGAAAAGACATGAATGACTACAATTGAAATACACAATCTTAAGTGAAAAGAGATAATCTGTAATGGCTATATATTATATATTTCCAACTATTTGTTCATTTTACAAAGGATATAATCATCAGTGTATACTGGATGTACAAAATGGGAGATGAAGGTAAATTAGGGTATTTTATGGGATTAATAGTGAATCTATTCTAAATTATAGTTTCATGGTAGACATAAGTCCATCTCATAATTTTAAAATTCAGAGGATATACAACATACACAGGCTAGTCATGGTGACACATGGTAGAAAACCTAATGCTTGAAAGTGCAGGCAGAAATCTTGGAAGGCTGAAGCAAGAAGATTGTTAAGAAGCAGAGCCCCAACAGCCAGCCAGCAGGTAAGAGTCCTGTTGGCAGGCCACTCCAACACCACCACCACGTTGGACTCTGTAACCTACACGACCTACTCTATCACCCAAACCCACCAAACTCATCATCTTCCCCCTGGTCAAATATCCCCCATAACATAGCAACCCCTAAAGGCACAAGCACCACCTGCACCAATTGGAAGAAGAGGTGAGTGACTGGTCTCCCAGCTAAACTGCCCCAATCTCTAGGCCCAAAGCCCCAGGCACATCCTGTGCCCCTCTTCCTCCCATCTCAGCCCCAGCAGCCTGCCATCAGTTAAGAGTCCTGCAGACAGTCTGTTCCACCACTGCTGCCACCCATTGGACTCTGTAACCTACAAGACCCACTCTGCCACCCAAACTCACAACACCCATCATCATCTCCCTGGCCAACGATCCCCTGCAACATCAACAGCCTCTAGAGACACAAGGTCCACCTACAAAAGTTGGAAGAACAGACCAACTCTGCTGCCCAATCTCATCTACTCTAGCATCCTCCCCATGAACAGCCCTCTCCAGCAACATCATCAGACCCTATAGGCACAAGTGCCACCCACATCAGTTGGAAGAACAGATGCCATAGGCACAAGTAAAACCCGAACTAGCCAGAAGAAATGGACAATATGCAGGAACTAGACACCCAAACCCCAACAAACTGCACCTAAGACACCCATACTCAGCCTGACAACCAGCCAATCACCAGAACCCTTGGCTATTCAGGCCAAAAGACAATAAGGGAAACAGACAATAAAGGAACAAAAGGCCCATTCAACAAAGACATCAAAAGAATCAACACCTGTACCTATAATTATCCTAAACCCAGATGGGTAAACAGCAGTGCAAGAATACATTCAACAACTTAAAGCACAATATGGCACCACCAGAAACCAGTGATCCTGCAATAACAATGCAGAGGAAGCAGAAGAAAACAACCTTAAAATTTTTTATGAAAATGATAGAGGCCCTTAAAGAGGAAATGAAAAATTCCCTTAAAGAAATCAAGGAAAAACAAAAAAATGCAATAAATAAAGCCAAGAATAACAAACAAACATGTGTTCAAGAAAATTGAAATAAAGACAATAAAGAAAACACAAACTGAAGGAATACTGAAAATGGAAAATCTGGGTAAATGAATAGTAACTACAGATGCAAGAATAACCAACAGAATACAAGAGATGGAAGAGAGAATCTCAGGCACTGAAGATATGATAGAGGAAATTTATCAGTCAAAGAAAATGTTAAATCCAACAAATTCTTAACACAAAATCTCCAGGAAATCTGGGACACCATGTAAAGACCAAACTTAAGAATAATAGGGATAGAAGGAGAAGAATTCCAACTCAAAGGCAAGGAAAATATATTCAACAAAATCATAGAAGAAAACTTTCCTAACCTAAAAAAGAACATCAAGGAAGATATAACAAGCTTAGAGAACACTAAATAGACTGGACCAAAAAAAAAGTCCCCTTAACACATAATAATCAAAACACTAAACATACAGAATAAAGAAAGAATATTAAGAACTGCAAAGGAAAAAGGCCAAGTATCATATAAAGACAGAACTATCAGAATTATACCCAACTTCTCAATGGAGATTCTGAAAACCAGAAGGTCATGGATAGACATTCTGTAGACACTAAGAGACCACAGGTACCAGCCCAGACTATTATACCCAACAAAACTTTTCAGTGACCATGGACAGAGAAAACAATATATTCCGTGACAAAACCATATTTAAACAATACCTATCCATAAATTCAGCCCTACAGAAAGTAATAGAAGGAAAACTCCAACTCAAGGAAGTTAGCTGTACTCCTGAAAACACAGGCAATAAATAATCTCACACCAGCAAAACCCAAAGAAGGGAAATAAAATACACACACACACACACACACACACACACACACACACACACACAGCAACAACAACAGCAAAACCAAAAAATAACAGGAATTAGCAGTCACTGGTAATTAATATCTCTTAATATCAATGGACTCAATACACCTATAAAAAGACACAGGCTAACATAATGGATACCAAAACAGGATTCATCATTCTTCTGCATACAAGAAACAGACATCAACTTCAAAGACAGACACTATGTCAGAGTAAAGGGTTGGGAAAGGATTTTCCAATCAAATGGACCTAAGAAAAAAGCTAGTGTAACTATCCTAATATCTAACAAAGTAGACTTCAAACTAAAATTAATCAAAAGAGATGGAGAAGGACATTTAATATTCATCACAGGAAAAATCCATCAAGATGAAGTCTCAATTCTGAACATTTATGCCCCAAATACAAGGGCAACCACATTTGTAAAAGAAACACTGCTAAAGCTTAAATCACACATCAAATCCCACACATTAATAGTGGGAGACTTCAACACCACATTCTCACCAATAGACAGGACTTCCAGACAGAAACTTAACACAGAAATAAGGGAACTAACAGATGCTATGACTCAAATGGACTTAACAGATATCTATAGAATATTTCACCCACATACAAAAGATTCTACCTTCTTCTCAGCACCTCATGGACCCTTCTCTAAAATTGACCACATACTCAGGCAAAAAGAAATCTCAAAGATACAGAGAAATTGGAATAACCCCCTGTATCTTATCAGATCACCATGGCTTAAAGTTTGACTTCAACAACAACACAAATTACAGAAACCCTACAAACTAATGGAAACTGATGAACACTCAACTGAGTCCCCACTGAGTCCAGAAAACAATAAAGAAAGAAATTGAAGACTTCCTAGAATTAAATGAGAATGAAGGCACAACCTACCCAAACTTATGGGACACTATGAAAGCAGTGCTAAGAGGAAAGTTCATAACACTAAGTACCTACGTAAAGAAGTTGAAGAAATCTCACACTTGCGACTTAACAGCACACCTGAAAGCTCTAGAACAAGAAGAAGCAAATTCACCTAGGAGGAGTGATGACAATCAAACTCAGGGCAAAAATCAATAAAATAGAAACAAAGAGAACAATACAAAGAATCAATGAAACAAAGATTTGGTTCTTTGAGAAAATAAACAAGATAGATAAACCTTTATCCAATCTAACCAAAAGACAGAGAGTGCATATCCAAATTTAAAAATTCAAAAATAAATAAATAAATAAATAAAGCTGGGCGGGTGGTGGTGGCGCAAAGCTACACAGAGAAACCCACTCTCGAAAAACCAAAAAAAAAAAAAAAAAAAGAAAAGAAAAGAAAAAAAAAAGGGGAACATAACAACAGACACTGAGAAAATTCAGAGAATTATTAGGTCATACTTGAAAAATCTATACTCCACAAAATTAGAAAATCTGAAATGGACAATTTTCTGGATAAGTGCCACATACCAAAATTAAGACTGGATAAACAATTTAAATATACCTGTACCCACTAAGGAAATAGAAGTAGTCATTAAAAGTCTCCTAACCAAAAAAAGCCCAGGGCCAGATGGTTTCAACGCAGAATTCTACCAGATCTTCAAAGAAGAGCTAATATCAATACTCCTTGTATTGTTCCACACAACAGAAAAAGAAGGAACATTGTCAAACTCTTTTTATGTGGCTAGTTACACTGTTACCTAAACCACACAAAGACACAACAAAAAAAGAGAATTACAGACCAATCTTCCTCATGAACATTGATGCTAAAATACTCAATAAAATACTGGCAAACCAAATTGAAGAACACATCAAAAACCATCATCCACCATGATCAAGTAGGCTTCATTCCGGAGACGCAGGGGTGGTTCAACATATGAAAATCTGTCAATGTAATACACCATATAAATAAACTGAAAGAATAAAACCACATGATCATCTCATTAGATGCTGAAAAAGCCTTTGACAAAATCCAACACTTCTTCATAATAAAGGTCTTGGAGATATGAAGGATACAAGAAACATATCTAAACATAATAAAGGCATTATACAGCAAGCTGACAGCCAACATCAAATTAAATGAAGAGAAACTCAAAGTGATTCTTCTAAAATCAGGAACAAGACAAGGCTGCCCATTCTCTTCACATCTGTTGAATATAGTACTCAAAGTTCTAGCTAGAGCAGTAAGACAACAAAAGGAGATCAAGTGGATACACATTGGAAAGGAAGAAGTCACTCTTTCCCAATTTGCAGATTATATGATAGTATACACAAGGGACCCCCAAAATTCTACCAGGAAAGTCCCACAGCTGATAAACACCTTCAATAATATGGCAGGATACAAGATTAACTCCAAAAAAATCAGTAGCCCTCCTATATACAAATGATAAACAGGCTGAGAAAGAAATCAAAGAAACAACACCCTTTACAATAGCCATAAATAATATAGAATATCTTGGGGTAACTCTAACCAAACAAGTGAAAGTCCTGTCTTTGAAGAAAGAAATTGAAGAAGACATCAGAAAGTGGAAAGATCTTCCATGCTCTTGGATAGGTAATATTAACACAGTAAAAATGGCAATCTTACCAAAAGCAATCTGGATATTCAATCCAATTCCCATCAAAATTCCAACACAATTCTTCACAGACCTCGAAAGAATCATACTCAACTTCATATGGAAAAACAAACAAACAAACAAACAAAAAACCCAGGATAGCTAAAACAATCCTGTACAATAAAAGAACTTCCAGAGGCATAACCATCCTTGGCTTCAAGCTCTACTATAGAGCTATATTAATAAAAACAGCTCAATATTGGCATAAAAAGAGACATGTGGATCAATGGAATCAAAGACACTGACATAAATCCTCACACCTATGAACAACTGATTTTTTACAAAGAAACCAAAATTGTACAATGGAAAAAAGAAAGCATCTTCAACAAATAGTGACGGCGTAACTGCATGTCAACATGTAGAAAAATGCAAATTGTCTATCAACATGGATAAAATCAAAGACCTCAAAAATTAACCAGTTTACACTGAACCTGTTAGAAGAGCAAGTGGGAATTAGCCTTGAATGCATTGGCACAGGAGATCACTTCCTAAATATAACACCAGTAGCAGACACTGAGATTGACAACTAGTAAAGGAGACCTCCTGAAACTGAAAATCTTCTGTAAGGCAAAGGACATGATAAATAAGACAAATGTCAGCCTACAGAATGGGAAAAGACCTTTGCCAAGTCCACATCTGACAGAGGGCTGATCTCCAAAATATATAAAGAACTCCAGAAACAAGACATCAAAATACCAAATAATCCAATTAAAATTGGGCTATAGATCTAAACAGAGAATTCTCACCAGAAGAATTTCAAATGGCAAAGAAACAAAAAAATTTTCAACATCCTGAGCCATCAGGGAAACACAAATCAAAATGACTCTGAGATATCATCTTACAACTGTCAGAATGGCTAAGATCAAAAACACTGAAGACAGCTTATGTTGGAGAGGATGTGGAATGTGGGGAACACTCTTCCACTGCTGGTGGGAGTGCAAACTTGTGCAGCCACTTTGGAAATTAGAATGGTGGTTTCTTAGAAAATTAGGAATCAATCTCCCTCAAGACCCAGCAATACCACTCTTGGGCATATTCCCAAGGAATGCTCAATCATACCACAAGGACATTTGCTCAAGTTTGTTCATAGCAGCATTATTCATAATAGCCAGAACCTGGAAACAACCTAGGTGCTCCTCAACCAAAGAATGGATAAAGAAAATGTGGTACATTTGTACAATTTTGTGTTATTCAGCTATAATAAAATGACATCATGAAATTTGCAGGAAAATGGATGGAACTAGAAAAAAATCATCCTGAGTGAGGTAATCCAGACCCAGAAAGACAAACACACTATGTATTCACTCATCAGTGGACATTAGATATAAAATAAAAGATAACCAGGCTACAGTCCACAGCCCCAAAGCAGCTAGGTAACAAGGAGGACCCTAAGAAGGATGCATGGATTGCCCTGGGACCAGGAAAAGAGTAGAGAGGGAGAGATGGGAGATTGGAACATGAGAGATGGAGATGGCCAAGTTGGAGGAGGGACAGAAAGGGAGACCAAAGAAAGAGATATGTTAATAGATGGGTCATTATGGGGTTAAGGAAAAACCTGGTGCCAGAGAATTCCCTGGAATCCACAAGGATGACCCCAGCTATGACTACTAGCAATAGTGGAGAGGGTGCCTGAACTGGCCTTCTCCTGTACTCAGATTGGTGACCACCCTAATTGTCATCAGAGAGCCTTATCCAATAATTGATGGAAGCAGATGCAGAGATTCACAGCCAAGCATTGGACTGAGCTCTAGGAGTCTTGTTGAAGAGAGGCAAGAAAGATTGAAGGAACCAGGGGGGTCAAAGTTCATGACAGGTAAATCCACAGAGACAGCTGACAGGAGTTCTTGGGAGCTCACGGACTGTAGACAGACAGCTAGGGAGCATTCATGGGACCAACCTAGGACCTGTGCATGTGTGTGACAGTTGTGTAGCTTGGTCAGTTTGTGGGGCCCCTAGCAATGGGGCCAGGATCTGTCCCTGGTGCATGAGCTGGCTTTTTGAAACTATTCCCTATGGTGGGATGCTGTGCTCAGCTTTGATGCCGGGGTCAGGAGCTTGGTCATGCCTCAACTTGATATGTCATGATTTGTTGACTCCCATGTGAGGCCTTACCTTTTCTGAAGAGTGGATGGGGGTGGAGGGCAGGGAGGTGGGAGATGAGTGGGAGGGAGGGGGAACTGTGGTTTCATGAAACTGAGAAGTTTCTGTGAGACAAAGGACACTATCAAAATAAAAAAATGGCAGCCTACAGAATGGAAAAAGATATACCAATCCCATATCTGACAGAGGGTTGAGATCCAAAATATATAAAGAAATAAAAAACTAGACATCAACAAACCAAATAGTCTAATTAATATTAAAATCAGCCAAGGTCATGCCAACAAAACTGACCAACATCACTTATTTTGACAAAGTCAAAATCCCAGCATCCACACTATTTGTGATTTGAGGGATCACAGCTGGGGGTATGGGGTTTGTCCTGCAGACCTAGGGCTACAGATTTTCACAGCTTAAGAGTAGTAATGGGATGTTTAGGAAGAGCCTCAGTGAGGGTCCAGTATTGACCGTGTAGCATAGACCAAGGGCCTTGAACCAAACCAATGATTCTTTGCAATGAATGCCTCTATGTAAAAATGTATGTATGAATAAAGGTGTTTACTGGGTGACTCGTTGTATAACACTACAGCTTTTATGATGAGATATCCCTTTTATTTTTTCTTTACCTTTTTTTAGTCCTAAATTTTATTTTATTTTATATCGTGGGGCAGGTTGCAGAGACAGAAGGTAGATGTGAGGGGACAGGAGATGGGTGGGATTGGGATGCATGATGTGAAAGATACAACAATTGAACAAGTTAAAAAAAATAGAGTAAAGCAAATCCAACCACAGAATAGATAATTAGTTTAATGTGTAATATTTTTCAGGTTAAGTTCTAATTTCCATCATTTCTATAATTTGCCTGTTAGTTGCAAGAGAGCTTTGTTGGTTCCTTCCTATTTTCTACATGGATAGTCATGTAATCTGATCCCCAAAATATGGGGATTTTTTTTATTCTTCATAATATGTATAAATTTTATTTTATTGTCTTACTGCATTCATAATGGCTTCCAGCACAATTTGGAAGATGACTTCCAAGAGATAGGAAGCATTTCCTGCAAAAAAAAAAAGCATTTTTGGCAGAAAACAATCTATTTTCTGACCATTGAGGATGATATGGTGTCATTGTTGTGGCTGGTAGACATTCCAGCTAGGTAGAACTATTTACTGTTTTCCTTCCTTAGCAGCTTGCATGGCTCCTTCTAATACTATGAGAGTTTCCTCAGGGAGGAGACTTCCAGGTCAGCTTCAGATCCATTCCTCCACCTCTCATCAAAGGAGCTTCTTTTTGAAGCAGATGGAGGTCACTAAAGAAATGTGGAGAACAACTGACCACAGAGTGCTTGTCCTCAATTAACAGATTTTACAACACAAGCCCTTCAATTAAGACTTGAGGAACATGGTTGAAGAGAGGACAGAAAGATTGTAAATGCCAGAAGATCAGGACATCTGTTGCAAGATAGTCTCTTCTAAAAAATTTAAAAGAAAACAGAAGGACATGAAGCACAATGTAAGGATCTTGAAGAAATATGTGGGAGAATTGGGGTGAATATGATCAAGTTGCATTGCATACAATTCTCAAATTATTAAAAATATTATGACAAAAAGGAAATTGTATATGGGGTTGAAGATGTAGTAGTACATTGTTTGTCTAGAATCCAGAAGGTCTTGAGTTTGAACTATCATACTAAAATTTAATGTGTTTTCTGTAATCATCTGTTATCAGTTTGAAGGAGCTATTGTTGCTTGTTGAGAATACAGGGTGATGGATTTCTATCAAATCATGGACAGAAAAAATATGTACATAAGCCTCAACAAAATTACAGTAAAACACGTCAAAATTTAGATTACAAGTTTTAGGGGTTATTTCTTTTTATACACTGTGTGTGTGTGTGTGTGTGTGTGTGTGTGTGTGTGTGTGTGTGTGTGTGTATGTGTGTGAGTTGACAGCATGTATGTGCAATAGCTTGTATATCAAGGATAGAGGACAACTTTTGGGAGTCGGTTCTCTCCTTCCACTACACAGGTTCAGGAGATCAAACTCAAGACATCAGGCTTTCTGGAAGAGGACTCACTACTGAGCCATTTCCCTGACCCATGTTTTTCATTCTAAATTCTAATCCATCCTTGCTATATAGGAAAGCAGTTGAGTATAATCTATTAACCTTGTGTTTGTATTTTATCAAATATATTTTAGCATCTATTAATATAATCACATGACCTTTCTTATTGAGCCTGTCAATATGATGGATTACATTAATCAATTTTCAAATGTTAAGCTGCCCTTACATATTTTAATAAATCTTATGGAGTTGTGAGGTATAATTCTTTTTATATGACATTGGGTCTGATAAACCCATATTTTACTGAGGAATTTTGCATCTATCTATATGAAAGATACTGGTGTAAAAGTTTCCTCTTGTTTTTATCTTTAGTTTGGTATTCTTATAACTCTAGCCTCATAAAATGAGTCATGGAGCCTTTTCTCTGATTTTATCTTCTGAAGAAAAATCCTTTTGTGATTTTTAGTCTTGCTTTTCTTGTTTTTATTTAGAAAACTTCTTTTTCTACTTTCTAAAGTGGAAGTTTGTGTTATTGATTTTAAATCTTGTGATTTTATAGACATAAATTCAATGCCACAGCATTTCCCTTAAGCATTGCTTTTATTATATTTCAGCAATTTGATAAATTGTCTTTCACTGTTTCTCAAAATACCAGGGTTTATTTATTTATTTTTGGTGGTGAGTGTCAACACGAAGCCTCATGCACAATTAGCTCCTCCTCTACCCTGAGCTATACTTTAAGCTCTAAGCTCCAAGTATTTTTTAAATTCCCCTTGAGACTTCTTGTTTGACCCATGCCCTACATAGACTTATACTGTTTAATATCCGGGTTTAGGATATTCCATATATTATTCTCTTACTTATTTCATCTGTAATCCATTTTCATTTGTGATGTCTATCCTTGGTTGTCAACTTGACTATATCTGGAATAAAATACAATCCAGAAATGGAGAGTACACCTGTGAGAGATTTTCTGCTTGGCTTGAAGTGGATCCATCCACTCCCAGTTCTGACCTTTGAGGTAGGAAGATGCAGACCTTCGATCCAAACCCTGAGGCAGGAAGACACAGCCTTTAATTTGTATCTTGAGTTGGGAAGACATACACCTTTAATCTGAATCTTGAGACAGGAAGACATGATAGGCCACACCTGCTAGAAGCCTGTATAAGGAATGGAGAAGAAGGAAGATTTGGTCTTTGTCTGCTTGCCCTTGCTTTGTGAGCACATCCATTCCCTCACTGGCATTGGAGCCTACTTCTTCAGGATCCCAGCATGCACTGAAGACCAAATGAGACATTCAGTCTTGTGGGACTGAGCAGCTACTGGATTCCTAGACTTTCCTTCACAGCTAGCCATTCTTTAATTAGCTGGACTGCAGCTTGTACTCCTTCCAATAAATCCCCTTGTTGAGAGTACAAGTTGAGGGAGTGATTCATTCCATAAGTTCTATGACTCTAGAGAACTGTGACTAATACATCATCTTAAAACAAATTTAGTCTTTTAAAATTATTATTTGAAGAGGCTTCAATTTTTTTTATTTTAATGGATACTCATTGTGAGCTTGAGAACAACATACCATCAGCTCCTGTTAGACAAAATATTCTGTAAATGTCACTTAGATCCAGTTTACCTATGTTCTTCACTGTTTTTCTATTCAATTGCTGGTAGAGGGGTTGTGATGTTTGAGTCAGAATGGAGCATTTCTCCCTATTTTTGCTGTAGTATGCTTTTCCTGACCTGTTAACAAATCATTGCTAGGCATATACACATTCCAGTCTGTTATGTCTTCTTGGACAGTTCAATTCTATTTTTATTATGCTTTTTTCATCCCTGAATCTTTACCTTGTTTTGAGGTGCAGATATAATGTATAAAAACAGCCCCATTACTCTCACTTTCTTTTTATTATATAAAACTGCTTTATTCATCTTCACCTCTTTATTTTTGCCTGAGTCTATCATTGAGGTTTCTTAGACTCAACACATTTTTTTGTCGGCACTGTCCTATTCTTTCAAGTTTATCCCAAGTACAATGTAGACTGAGAGATCTCATTTGATTTCCTGACTCCCATATACATCACTGGGGACACAAGCACATACTGCATTCTCATGATAGGGCAAATTGAGACCACTGGAATGGAGCTACAGGATAGCCTGGATTTTGTACATTAGATTATACATCAGTATTAGTGCATGCACACGAGAAAACTAAATAATTTAAAAGAGGATAAGAGAATATAAATAAGGAAGAATTCAAATTAAGCCTCTTAGATAAGTTAATTCTGTTTGGGTAAGCCAAACACACACAGCTAATACTCTAACTTAATTCTAACTCAGTATATCTATCAAAGTAAATGACATCAGTTCCATTCATACTTATACATGCTGTTGTTGGGGAAGGGGGTTGTCTTCAGAACTTCACCTTTTACAAAACCTTCACATAAAAGCTAAAGTTAGGACACACTACAGAAAATTCTTTGCCATATAGTTTTATAATAGCATGGGCTTTCAATGTGTAGTTTTTTGTTTGTTTGTTTGTTTGGTTTTTTTTGTTTGTTTTTTTGGAGCTGAGGATCGAACCCCAGGCTTGCTAGGCAAGCGCTCTACCACTGAGCTAAATCCCCAACCCCAAGGTGTAGTTTTTTTCACTGACAGAACTTAATTGCTAGGTTATCTTAGAAGCTAAGGAAAACAAAGCATTAAGTTTGGTAGATCAGAATATCCCCTAGGTGATGTTTATTCACTTCATTTGACAATTGACTGGTCACATTTACTTTCTTCCTCAAAGTATGCACAGGGAATTATGTTATATAGAGAAAGATTTCTCAGACATTCAATTAACCCAGCTGTCACACATCTGTTGCTATCTCTATAAATGTTGCAGTTCACTAGTAATTACTCTTCTGATAATAATACAAAACTTCACACCTCTTTTTATTGTGATGGTCTCTTACTTGCTCCACATCCAAACTACCTCAGTCAGTGACTTTGTGTCCCAAAATTCCAGAACATAATCAATGTTTTTCTGATCCTGTGGGACAAGTCTTTCATTTATTTATTTATTTATTTATTTATTTATTTATTTATTTATTTATTTATTTATTTATCTATCTATCTATCTATCTATCTATCTATTTATTTATCTACTTATTTATTTTGGTTTTTCGAGACAGGATTTCCCTGTGTAGCTTTGTGCCTTTCCTGGAACTCACTTGGTAGCCCAGGGTGTCCTCGAACTCACAGAGATCCACCTGGCTCTGCCTCCCAAGTGCTGGGATTAAAGGCGTGCACCATCACCACCAAGCAAGTCTTTCATTTATATCTGAAGGATATTTAGGTTGTTTTTTTCCATTTCATAGCTATTATGAATAGGGTGGCAAAGAACATGGCTGAGCAAGTGTCTGAGAAGTAGGTTGCTGAGACTTTGGGCACATGCCAAGGAGTGATACAGCTGCATCATATGATAGATCTATTGTTTGTTTTTTGAGGGTTGTCCACACTGATCTCCAGAGTGACTGCACCAGGTTGCATTCCCACCAACAGTGAATGAGAGTTCTCCTTTCCTCACGACGTCACCAGTATTTGCCATTCTCAAAGTTGTTTTTACATTCTAAATTCACAATAACACAAACTTATAAATGGTATATTTTAATTCACCTATCATTTTTCTTAGTAATCCCTTCTAATAAAAACAATGCAGTTCAATAGTACCAACTGGGGAAAATAAAAACAGTGTAATAAAGATTTGGAAAGCTCTGATTCTATTATCCATAGTTTCCCCTTCCCATTAATCCAAATACTGACTTTTTAAACACATTTTTCGAAACAAAAAACAATGACAGCCAGCCACTGGGTATTCCAACAATTGTTCTAGTCCTAAGTGTACCACTAACAAGTTTCATTGCCTTAGGATAAAGTCTTTAATTCATCTATAAAATGAAAGTAAGAATAAATAACAGTGAAAGACGAGTAGGGTTATAATTGTGAAAGAGCACTTGCATGAGCCTATGTTCAATCTTCATTACTATAAAAAAAGGAACTAATGAACAACAGTAGGGCTGGGGACATGGAGCCATTGATAAAGTACTTCCTGTGCTAGAATTTAGTCCTCAAAACCCACAGTCAAAAAGACAAGCATGATGAAACATTATCCTAATCCTAGTTCTAAGGAAGATCTCTGGGGCATGCTGGTGACCTCCAGGCCAGTGAGAGACCCTATCTCAAAAAACAAGGTGGATGGCACCTGAGGAACAACACCCAAGGTTGTTCTACACATATGTATATTATTGCCCACACAACTGGAGAGAGAGAGACAGAGACAGAGACAGAGACAGAGAATCAGTACTCAAATCAGAGTCTGGCTTGATGGCTTAGGTTTGTGATAAGAAGGCTGAGAGAGAAAGAATTGCCAGCTTGAGGCCAGTCCAGACCACACAGTGAAAGCTCTCACAAACAAAAGTGACAAAAATGAAAAATACTTAATCATAAAGTCATTGTGCACATGGAATGAGATAATAATGCATTATCAATGACATGTTGAACTTGTGAAAAGAAGAACACACACTGAGAACTCAAAACAGAATACCCTTGGGTTGGAGATAAATCAGCAGTTAAGAGCACATGTTGCTTGTACCAGGCTTTTTCTTTTGGGCCACCAACCAGCTCTCAAGTCATGACAAAAGAGACTTCTTATTAGTTATGAATGCTCGGCCTAGCTTAGGCTCCTTTCTGGTTAGCTCTTTTAACTTAACCTATTTCTTCTCATCTACCTTTGGTCTCAGGGCTTTTTACTTTTCTTACTTTCTAATGTCTTTCTTTTACTCCTCAAGTCTGGCTGGCTGGTGCCTGCCCTCCTTCTTGCCCTGGGGGTGTCTCTCTCCTTCTCTCTCATTCTCTCCTCTTTCTTTTTCTTTTTCTTTCATTCTTTCTTCCTATTGATTCTCTCTGCCCAGAAGCCCCGCCTATCCCACTCTTGCTTGGCTATTGGCTATCCAACTTTCTATTAGACCAATCAGGTGCCTTAAGCAGGCAAACTGAAACAGATGCAACACATCTTTACATAATTGAACACTCATCCTTACATCATTAAACAAATGCAGCATAAACAATTATAGCACATCTTTACATAGTCAAAATAATGTTCCACAATAGTTGCTTTCCAGAAGAATGACATTTGAGTCCCATCAAATATACTAGATGGCTCACAACTACCTGTAAATATAGATCCAGGGTATTCAACACCCACTTCTGGCCTCTGAAGGCACTGCACCCACATACACAAACAAATGCACAGATACAAACTTAGACATATAATTAAATAATTGAAAATTAGAACAAGTGTAAACTGTGGAAAATAGGAATGGAAGACCTAGAAACAATTGCAGGAGGGTTAACATCTATATTTATCTTCAGATACATAGAGAGTTCAAGACTAGATGTCTAGAGAGTTGGTTAAGAGCTCAGTGGTTAAGAGCTCTGACTGCTCTTGCAGGGGATCCAGGTTCAGCTCCCACTACCCACAGCTCAGAACCTGTAACTCCAGTTCCAGGGAATCTGGTACCTTCTTCTGGCCTCTGCAGGACTAGACATGTACTTGGTATACATGTAGGTAAACATTCATACACATAAAATAAATAAATCTTAAATTTAAAATATTTAGGGTACTAAAGTTGTTGGTAGCAAGGTGTCATTTGACTCTGACTACTGATTACCAGGGAACACTGTTGAAATTACTCTCCTCAGATGGGTAACTACCTTAGAGAAGAGATGAAGGAGCTAGGAGTAGAGTGATAGAGCTCTTTGCCTAGAGTGTTTAATCCCCCAGCACCTCTAAACACATAGAAATGGATGTAAAAGTAAGAGAAAAAATTTTATTTTTAAAGATGCCTATCTAAGCCAGGTGGTGGTGGTGATGGTGGTGATGGTGGCGGCAGTGGTGGCGGTGGCAGAGCACGCCTTTAATCCCAGCACTCAGGAGGCAGAGCCAGGTAGATCTCTGTGAGTTTGAGGCCAGCCTGGGCTACAGATCCAGATCCAGGACAGGCTCCAAAACTACATAGAGAAACCCTGTCTCGCAACACAAAAACAAAAATCAAACAAACAAAAACGATGCCTATTATTTACTCCCTTTTGGGGCTAACACTAAAGATGTCAGAGTCTTAATGTACTATTGAATGAATATGGAAAATATCAATTGAGATTTATAAGAAGATGTGATTGCTTAAGATAGCAAGGGTCAAGACAATGACCAATGTAAATTTTTTTTTTTTTTTTTTTTTTTTTTTTTTTTTTTTTTTTACCACTGAACACAATTCTTTCTTTGTCTGGAATTCCTGACCATGAAACAAAGATGTAGGAATCTAATTGCTCACAAAGGGACCTGCAAGGAAATAAAGTAAAAGTCACAATTTCAACCAATGTTATCCAACAAAATGTAGTCTGACATAAGATGATAACTTGATTTCAGATTTTTCAACTGTGCGCTGGGACAAAAGATATGCATTCTGGATAAACTGTATTTCAAATCTGAGTTTGGATCTTTTCCCAAGCTAGAGATATGCAGTCTGATACTCGTTTGTCATGCTGGACAGTGTCAGTGGGGCCCAGCTTAATGGGAAACAACTGATGATCTGCAGGAGACCAGCTTCTTTATATTCAGTACATTATATGTAGTCAATGAACTTTTTTTGAGACAGGGTCTGGCTATATAGTGCAGACAGGCTTAGAGTTCTTGAGCCAAGCTAGCCTTGAATTTATAATCCTCTTATTTGTAGCAAGTATTTTTTTTGTCCTGCCAGCCTGCTCCCAAATAATGACACAGAGACTTCTTATTAATTATGAAAGCTCAGCCTATAGTTTGGGTTTGTTCCTAACTAGCTCCTATAACTTAAATTAGCTTATATTTTTATTAATCTATGTTCTACTATGAGGCTTTTACCTCTTTCCATTTTGTGTGTCCCAATCAGTCTGGATCTGATAGTATCCTGCAAGCTTCCACACATCTCCTACTGCCTCTCTCTCTGCCTGGAAGTCCTACACTAGCTATTGACCTCTCAGCTCTTTATTAAACCAATCATAGCAATATATCTTCATACAGTGTACAAATATCTCACAACACCTATTTCTATTTCCAAAGTGTGAGAATTACAATAGATTTGTTGGAAAATAACCACAATATAAGCCGAAGAGCACGTGACTGTTTTCATCAGGGAAATTATGTTCTTTATATAATTAGAATTTCTTAGGAAAATGTTTTTAGAACACAGCAATAACAAATACACTTAAGGCCTTCATTACTTGCTAACTAACTTTGTGATTTTTTTCACCTTAAAACTAAATGATACTTTTGGTTTTTTTATCCTGGAAAGCCTGTCTTGCTAGTCTTGTGATAGTCAGTGGAGTAGCCTATAGGTGTTATCATGGCAAGTCCTGAGCAACTAACTAAGAAGACACTAGAGAAAGGCAATCTATCATCATCTGGACTCCCAAGAGAAGACAGGTAAAGATTGGTGCATCCATCTTTGTCAAGTTTATATTTGTCACTTACATCGTGTGTGTGTGTGTGTGTGTGTGTGTGTGTGTGTGTGTGTGTATACAATGAATGTATATGGTGCTGACCTTCCATCTTGGGGCTTTGGGCATAATAAGCAAGGATACTACCAAGGAGTTATACCCAAGCACCACTATGTCTATTTTCAAAAGAAGGTCTTAGGGTTAGAGAGATGACTCAGTAGTTAAGCGCACTTATTGCTTCTACAGAAGACCCGGGTTTGGTTCCCAGTACCACATGATGACTTGTAGTTAGAGTTTTCCTAGTCCTGCCTAGCCCATGGTCAGGACAAATCTCTCTCACCTGCCAGTTCCACAGCCGCTCAGACCCAATCAAGTAAACACACATAGACTTATATTATTTATAAACTGTATGGCTGTGGCAGGCTTCTTGCTAGCTATTCTTATATCTTAAATTAACCCATTTCTATTAATCTATAAGTTGCCATGAGGCTGGCTTACCAGTATCTTAACATCTGCCTCTCATTGTGGTGGCTGGCAGCATCTCTCTGCCTCAGCCTTCCACTTCCCAGAATTCTCTTCTCTCCTTGTCCCGCCTATACTTTCTGCCTGGCTACTGGCCAACCAGCACGTTCTTTATCAATAAATCATCCATAGCAGTGGTTCTCAAACATCTGTAATAGTAGTTATAGATGATTTGATACTCTCTTCTGACATCTGTGAGCACTAGATGTGTATGGGAGGCATATACACATACAGGCAGGTGAAACATTCAGACACAAAATAAATCAAACAAATCTTAAAAAAAAACTCAAAACGAGGTCCTTTAACTCTAAAATCATCATGGAAGTTCAGTTTAACAATTTGTTTTTTCAGTAATTTTCAGCATATACTAATATGCTTCTGTTGTTAGTGGTGGTGTTAGCAATAAAATCCAGGCCTTGTACATGCCAAGCAGACAATCTCCTGTTAAGCTACCCTCCAAGCTCTCCTGCATAACACAAAAGAGACTGAAGTAAACAATATACAAACAATGTTTCATGTTAATTAAATCATTCATAAACTTTAAAATAAATGATTTTCTGGGTGTGGTGGCACACAGCTGTCTAGCACTCATGAGACTCAGGCAGGACTGAGTTACATGCTGAGACTGTGTCTCAAAAGAATGTGAAAAATCTGCTTCCATCAGTTCCTAGATAAAGGTTCTGTATTGACAGTTAGGGTAGTCACCAATCTGATTAGAGAGGAAAGCCAGTTCAGGCACCCTCTCCACTATTGTTAGTAGTCTTAGCTGGGGTCATCCTTGTGGATTCCTGGGAATTTCCCTAGCACCAGGTATCTCCCTAACCCCATAATGGCTTCCCCTATCAAGATATCTCTTCCATCTCTCACCCACTCCTTTCCTCCCCCAGTTGGACCATCTGGTTCCCTCATCCCCTCCTCACTACCTCCCCCTCCCCCAGTTTATCCAGGAGATCTCATCTATTTCCCTTTCCCAGGGTAATCCATGCATCCCTCTCAGGGGCTTCCTTGTTACCTAGCTTCTCTGGAGCTCTGGTTTGTAGTCTGGTTATCCTTTGCTTTATATCTAGTATCCACTTATGAGTGAGTACATACTATGTTTGTCTTTCTGAGTCTGGGTTACCTCACTCAGGATGATATTTTCTAGTTCCATCCATTTGCTGCAAATTTCATGATGTCGTTGGGTTTCACAACTGAGTAAATACTCCATTGTATAAATGTACCACATTTTGAAGCAGATGCAGAGATCCACAGACAAGCACCAAGATGAGCTCAGAAAGTCAAGTCAAAGAGAGGGAGGGGGGATTATGTGAACAAGGGGGGAGTCAAGATTATGATTCATAAATCTACAGAGACAACTGAACCAAGGTCAAAGGAACTCATGAACTTTAGAGCAACAGTTGTGGAACCTGCATGGGACTGAACTAGACCCTCTGCATGTAGGAGACAGTTGTGTAGCTTGATCTGTTTGATGGGCCCCTGGTAGTGGGATCAGAATCTGTCCCAGTTGCATGATCTGGCTTTTTGGAGCCCATTCCCTATGGTGGGATGCCTTGCTCAGCCTTGATGCAGGGAGGAGGGGCTTGGGCCTGCCTCAGCTTAATGTATCAGGCTTTGTTGACTCCCCATGGGAGGCCTTACCCCTTAGGAGGAGGGGATGGGGGTGGGCCTGTAGGGAAGTGGGGGGGGAGCGGGACGAGGGATGGGAGGGGGGCTGTGTAAAATGAAAAATAAATAAAGCAAGAAAAGAAAACTAAAACAAAAAAGAATTGTCAAAAATAAAAATTAAAATAATGATTTTGAGCTTACAAAATATAGCCTTTCCCATGTACTTGTGTTTATTTAATAATTTCTTCAGCTTTGTGAAATTGTAGAGCATATCACCAAAACAATTAACCTATTTACAGACATAGATGCTTTGGACCCCTTAGTCTTTATACTGCCAGTTATAAATGAGAAATATATGCATTTTATTTTCTGAAACAGGGTCTCACTATGCAGTCTTGGCTGGACTGGAATTTGCTAATGCCCTTATTAATTTAGGTTCCAGAGGCACTTGGTATCACTTTATCTTTCTTGTTTTGCAAGTATTGTTCCCAAGTATTGTCTGTCTGTGTGCCTGCCTGCCTGTTTGTTTGAAAATACCTAATCCTGCTATGCCAAGATACCACCACCAGATGGCAGATGCAAGCCATGAGCCCCAGGGTACAAAGCAAAGAGGCGTATCTAAGACATGTTTTATTGACATGAGAAATTCTTTTTCATGTTGCTCTTATCAAAGTATATTATAAACTTAAATGATAACTCACTGTGAAAATACTTCATAATAAACATCAGAAAAATGATCTCTAGGGTTTTGATAATCGTTTCTGTAAAGTTATAAAAGAACCTATCTTCAACAATAAACCAGTGTTTTAGCAGAATGTAAATCTTCAGATATATACTTGTTTAAAATTAACTGTTCTTAGATTTTTTTTTACCTTCAATGGATCATTTTATTCTGCATACAAAGCCCTACATTTGACTTAGTTAAGCAAAACCTAGACTCCCTGCCTGGTTAACTAAACTGAAGGACTTTCTTAGGTCTCAAAATACCACTTTGTCACTGGTGTTCTTTGCTTTGTCGATTGTGAGCCTAGCCTTTAATGTCTGAGCTATCTCTCCAGCCCAGTCTCTGGGACCTGTAACTAGTTTTAATTTTACAAAAATTGAATTTTAAATGAGCAAAGGGGCTGGATGTGGACAGAACCAGGAAGATCTCTGAGTTCAAGGCCAACCTGGTCTACATAGCAAGGTCCAGGACAGCCAGGACTACATAGAAAGGCCCTGCCTCAACACAAAGAAACATTAAAAACAACAACAAAAGAAAGAATGAAAGAAAAAAAGGAGGATGAGGAGAAGGAGAAGGAGGAGGAGGAGAAGGAGGAGGAGGAGGAGGAGGAGGAGGAGGAGGAGGAGGAGGAGGAGGAGGAGAAAATGGAGCTGGAAGAAATTGCTCAGTGGTTAAGAGCATGTACTGTTATTGCAGAGGACCAGAGTTCAGTTTGAAGCATCGCTGTGGGGTGGTTTACAATCACCTGTAAATCCAGCTCCAGAGGCCTCCACAAGCACACACCAATACACAAATACACAGAATTAAAAATTATAAAAAGTATCCCTTTAAAAGAGAATTAACAAATCATGGTGGTTCACAACTATAATCCTAGCACTGGTTTGGCAGAGACTGGGAAATTGTCTTAGGTTTAGTCCAGCCTAGTCTACACCATAAATCTAAAGCAGCCAGGGATACATAATAAAACCTTATCTCAAAAAAAATTTAACGAGCAAAACCCTTGGCTTTCACAAAGAATATTCACAAACAGCTGATAAGCACACGGGAAAAGCTCACAATCATTTGACATGGGGAAATGCAAATCACAACCATAAGCCCTTCAAATCTACTGGGACAGTTAAAATCTTCAAAATGTAAAATATGTGTTGTCAAGGATAAGGAAAACGGGAATCCTTGCATGTCCATGGTAACAATGTAAAATACTGCAGCTGCTGATTCCTCAAAAAGTTAAATATAGAATCAGCATATGAATCTTCTACTTCTAGATTTATTGAAATCAGGGACTCACATAAATAATTATACATGCACATTCATAGCAGCATTATTCAAAATAATCTAAAGGTAGTAGAACCCAGGCTTCCATCAGCAGATATATGGATAAATAAAATATTCTGTATACATAGAATGAAATAATATTGAACTGTGAAAAGTAATCTAAGCCTAATACATGTTGTATCATGAATGAGTCATAAATAAAGTAAGCATGGTAAACAAATGGACTAACACTGTCTGATTCCATCTATACAAACTATTTCCAGAAAGGCAACACAATCATAGTTACCAGATCTGATTTTCCAAATTTTTGTGACTTGGGGTTTATTCTTTAAAGAAAAGAAAATGAGTTGGCTGTGTGCGGTGTTACACTTTTAACGCCAGCACTCAGGAATCAGAGGTGGTCGTGGAGGACTCTATGAGTTTGAGGCCAGCCTGGTCTACATAAGCATGTTGCAGGCCAGCCAGAGCTGCTTAGTGAGACTGTTTCTAAAAAGAAGTGAATAAATAAAATGAGTTGCTTAGATTTTATTTAGATCAATCCATGCTATTAGCTGATGTTAAATGCCAATAGAATTGACAAACATTTTCATATTGAATTAAAAAACAAACCTAAAAAATAGTGCCCAGGGCTATTTGCTTAAACAGAAACTGCTTCAGTTTAAAAGGATAATATGTAATTGCAAAGACTTGGAATAACAAATGAGGGGGAAATACAGCTTTACCTGAGAGTATTAGTTTCAGTCTCTAGCAAGCCATTTCTTTTCATCCAGAGAAGCAAGGAGAAGGATTTATGATTTTTTTTCCCTTCAGTCAGTGCTGGGAATCAAACACAGAGCTTCATGCATGTGACTCAGGCACTGTACCAACTGAGTCATAGTCCTAGCCTGGAATGGATTAATTTAAAATAATTAGCTAGTAAATTAAAAAAAAAAAACACAGTGGGCCGTTATTTGGGGATGGGATCGTGTACTGGACCCCAACAAACCAAACTAAAATTCAAAATGGAGTCATTGGTGTTGAGATTCCATGTCACCAAACCAAGACTAATTTGTTAGGCTGGTCTTTTGTGAAATTAAGTTATGATAACTGTCAAGCTCCTAAGCTGCTATTTTCCATCAGTATGATGATATTCCCTGTGCCCTCATCAGAGGGAATATGGTATTAGCCTCTCAGTTATTTTTCTACTGTTCTGTCTCACTATCTTGACTTCACAAGGATAAGAACTTTACAATGACCTAATCTGATTTTGTTGTGTTTCCTCTTCATTCAGTTCTTCTCTGACCATAAAACCAACTCTGCTCTGCCCATGGGGATATTTATTCTAATATATAGAAGAAAGCGTCAATTAATTCTTCAATTATAAAATGAAGCTAACTATAACCTTTAAATAAATTAATTGAAATTTTCCCTTGTAACAAAACAGTTTATATTTTCAACACTTTTATAGGAAATATCCATTACTCATCACAAATGACTATTTCACATCTTTTTATGAAAATCTCCAGAGCTCAGCCAAGGCAACATAAAGAATAAAGTAAATATCTTCTGTACATATAAAGAGGAAAAAGAGAAGACAAAACTCTCATGGCTACTCACAGTCCTGCTGTCAAGGAACAAGAAAGGAACTAGGAACAGACAGGAAACACAATGATAAGGAAATTTCCCAGAGCATCTAAAACAAACTAAGAAGAGATGTTTGGAGAAAACACAACCTTTGGTTGCCAAAAGAATTAGTCTCACATTGATTTTTGTCTCCCTTCATCCAGCGCTTACCCCTCATTCTACTTTTGGACCCTAAGTTGTCCCAAAGCTAATCAATATTTGCTGAATAAATGCATCAACCCTCCTCCTAGGAGACCCTCTCTGGCATTCCCTTAACATAGTTCATGTTTCCCAGCGTCCTCCTAAACCAGGTCAAGACTTGCTCTTCCCTGTAACTTATTCTCACCTAGGAACTCTCATTAAACTCTCTTGGTCAATTAATCTAATACACATGTCAATGACTGGTGATGATTTAATAAATTAGACCTACCAGATTATACATTTGAATGTCTGGGGGACTTCCAAAATTTCATTTTGGAATTTTTTTCCTAAATTATTTCATTCCTTTCCTCAGCTTGTGAATCCATAAATTCTGTTATGGCATTTTTTACAACCTCACCAATACAACAGTAGCTATAAGAGATTAACTTATCCATAAAAATACCCATTTAGAAGGGGCTTACTATTTACCTGGAAAAGACAAAGCTAACATACAAAAAGCTAAACTAAAGAACCAAAGTATAGTGCTGCCTTTCTGGATTAATTTTGCAGAACTCTAACCAGTGATTTGACATTGTTTATCAGAGACACCTGAACTCAGGAAGACTTAGAGTAGGATCTTTAATGTATGTCACAGCAGCATTGGGTACTTAATGCGGATAAGTGAATGGGACAGTGTCGCTGATGCACTGTCCCAGAAAAGCCATAGCCATGGTACGTACAGTCGTTAAGTCGCCATGAGCAGAAAATTGTCCCAGTGCTGAGGACATAATGTGGATGGATTATCTGTATAAAAAACTGCTTTGCAAACACTTCTTAACAGCTGACCTGCCTCATTTCTCTGTAAATACATTGGATTAATTTTTAATTGATGGTTTATTCACTAATTCTTCATCTAATATTCATAAGGCAAGTTGAACAACTACATAAAAACAATTTCCTTAGGTTGCAGCTATGATGTCATGATTTAGTAGACTGTTTCAGAAGATGCCCTAAAGTATTCCTGAAAGCAATGACACTCAATCAGGGCCAAAAGAGGGTAGATACTGTTTTTAAAAAAGATACACACCAAAAAAATTATCTCTTAAGTTTTTCTTTTTTTATTAATTCTTTTATTAAGAAAAATTTTCATTCATTTTACACACCAATCAAAGATCCCCCTCTTCCCTCCTCCTGCACCCCCCCCGTCAGCCTCCCCCAACCCACTTTCCACTCCTCCCCACAAGAAGGCAAGGCCTCTCATAGGGAGGCACATCCAGAAGAGGCAAGTCCAAGTCCTTTCTCCTGCCTCAAGGCTGCACGAGGTGTCCCACTATAGGTAATGGACTCCAAAAAGCCCCCTCATGCACCAGGGATGGATTCTGATTCTACCGCCTGGGGGCCTCCCAAGCAGATCAAGCTACACACTGTGTGGAGGGCCTAGTCCAGTCCCATGCAGGCTCCACAGCCATTGATCCAACTTTCATGAGTTCCTACTTGTTTGGTTTGGTCATCTCTGCAGGTTTCCCCATCATGATCCTGATGCACTTGCTCATAGGATCCCTCTTCTCTCTCTCCTGCTGGACTCCTGGAGCTCTGCTTGGTGTTTAAGTTTTTCTTTATCATTCCAAATTAAAAAGGCACAAAATGAAAAGCTGCATACATCCCTTGAAACATGGAAGGACTGAAATCATTCTAATTTTCCTTTTCAAATAACTTCAATTCCTATCCAGTCTAAGTTAAATATATTTTCTATACTGCTTTCCTCTTTTATATTCCCTGTGATGACACTGAACTGAATATAGTGCCTTTCATTGGAAGATGAAGTTTAGCACATACTTTTCCATTTATTCATTTGTTCTGGAAGAGATCCCAATACTTCAGAGAAATTTCTGGTATGAAATAAAACTTTCCTAACCTTCAACTTTTTCAAAAAGTTTATAATCCTATCTTTGAACCCAGCGAAGATAGAAGTTTTTTTTTTTTTCACTATAAGATTGGTTGAAAGCAAACCACCAGTTTGCATTAAATGAAGATAAGATACTGGCCAGAAGGCAGGGAATACTGTTGGGGTAGATTTTCCCACAAGGGAAATACAAGATGAGATCAAATGACTACCCTGCCCTTCCCACTGATAAAAAGTAGTCAAGTAATACATGATCCATCAAAGAGTATTCACATAATTAATGTGGATTATCCCTTCCTATAACTTTGAGGGCCTTGTTACTAACCAAAATAAGGATACATTGATGGTAGTTGTAGCAAAGGTTTTCATCACAGGCTTCCCATGATATCCTTATGTAATTATAATTCTACCTCATCCTCAGGTTCTATAACATTTCCTTACATAATTTCTTCTATAGTATTTATCAATATAAATATTACTAAACATCTATTCTATTGCTTCTTTTATTATCTGTTTGCTGGGCTAGAATGTAAACTCCATGAAAATAAATTCACCATTATGATGATAAACTAAGGTAATGATATACCATGCAACAAAAAAACATACAGTTACTAATATTTTCCTTTGAAAATAGACTATTCAAGAAGATGTGGAAATATAATTCTCATGGAAATGTAAAAATAAGCATGTTAAAGGTTTTATTTAAGTGCTTCTCCATTTGGCAGCACAAACATTAAAATTGGAATAAGACAGAAAAGATTAGCCTGTCAATGACTACATGAAAATTGAACTCATAAAAAATTCCCATTTTTTTTGTATGTGTGTGTTGAAGTTAGAGTACCTATAGAATTTAGGAAAGTAGAAAGAAGCTTGGATTTCAAGAGAGGAGATAGGATAAAGTTGTTAAGAAATCAGAATAGGGAATAATGGAGAGAGAAGAGCTGTGTGGAATAGGTAATAAGAGAGTAGAATAGAAGAGGGAATATGAGGAGGGACAACTTACACTAAAATCTTTTGAAAATGCCATATGGAAACCTACTATTGTAGAAGCTTCTTGAAATATGTACACATACATATGAAAAGGGGGCTGAATGAAGTTATTCCACAATGAGGAACAAATCTCTCCCAGACATCACAGACTATCCAATAAAAAACCAGGGATGGGTATGGGTTACCTCTTTTCAAAGTATTGAGCAATAAGGTCCCACCGACCTATAAATATAGAAGACAATTGTCATTGTTCTTGGTTACCCTCTACAACTTTATAGAAAGACTCTATTGCTAAAGATAACATATACTTGAAATATAGGACATGGAGAAATCAAGCTGGTACCAACCTAGTACCATAGTGCTGGAAGGTTCTATGTATGCTATTAGGGGAGTAAAATACTCATCAATCTTTCCCATCTGTAGATTCTGAGAGCTACAATAACAGCTGGCCTGGAAAGATATGCTCACTGGTAAAATAGTAGCACAAATGTTGTGGGAGTAACCAACTACTTTCTGAGTGGGCTTGAAACCCAGTCTATCAGCCAGAACTCATGTCTTCCACCTCTAAATGTTGATGGTGAGTATAAGGTTGACATTAGAAAAAAATGTGGAACAAATTATGCTGGGCTTTGTTAGATTGGTTGGAAAGTTGTTCTATGTTTGTTTTTGTTGTTATTTTTGAAATAAGGTCTTATGTAATTTTGGCTAGCTTGAAACTCACTAAGGTTGGCATTGAATTTCTGACAATCTTCATGCCTCTATGTTTGTTTGCCTGTTTGCTGAGACAAGGTCTGTTATATAGCCCTATCTGGCCTGGAACTACCATTCCTCTTGTCTTTACCTCTTGTGCACTGGAATTACAGATGTGTACCACGTGTAACTCATTTTTAAAAACACCTTCTAGCCTTCCCTTCATTGCCATATCAAAATGTGTTCCTTACCACACAATGAGGATCTGCTATGTGGTAGTGATAAGTAGTCTGCTACCTTTGTCCACTGTGTTTCTCTTGGTTGTTGTCTTAGAGTTTCTGTTGCTGTCAAGAGACACCATGACCATGGCAACTCTTATAAGGAAAACAATTAATTGAGGGGGCTCATTTACAGTTTCAGAGGTTCAGTCCATTATCAGCATGGAGGGGAGCATGGCAGCATGCAGCAGACATGGTGCTTCAGCTGAAAGCCCTTATATCTTTATAGGCAAGCAACAGGAAGTTGACTGACTGTCACAGTGAGGAAAGCTTGAGAAAAGAGATCTCAAAGCCCACCCCCACAGTGACATACTGCCTCTAACAAAACCAAACCTACTCCAACAAGGCCCCAACTCCAAATAGTGCCACTCTCTTTGGGAGCCATTTTCTTCCAAACCACCACAGTCTTCACTATACTCCTGCCTCATCATAACTGATCTTTTATGGGTTTCTCAGTAAACTTTTATTTTGAGAAATACTTAGTAAATTCTTTATTAGTAAAGTATAATTTATTCATTATCATATAATTCCCATTTCAACTACAGTTGTATTTTTGTATTCTTTGAAACAAAAACTAATAGCAAGCAAAATTTCAAGTAATTGGGTGCTATGGGAGCTATAGACCTTCTGTCAAGATCTAATAAATAAGCCTACTCATTGAGACAACCTATGATTACCATAAACTATACTGGTTATAAAATTGTCTTGTTCTTTTTAAAATTTGAATAAAGGATGGGAAAAACCCTTTAATTGAGAATTCAGGTTAGTTAGATACAGGTCAATAGAGGTTTTATTCTAATACAATATATATAATGTGCTGACTTTCAGCTGTGAAAAAAGTTTTGACTACTCAGTTGTTAGGCTAGAATATCAACTTAATGGTCTGCGTGAATGAGTCACACTAATGGAACTTAAAATGTGCTGTTTACAAGAGCAGCTGATAGTGAAAACAATGTGCCCTACATCATTCTGTCAAGAGGCAATGCAGCTTCTTTTATTAAAATTGCAAAACTTTAGGAATCTGAGACAGGCTACTGAGCCCAGGGCCTTCCTGAGCTGCACAGCAAGTTATAAGCTTGGTCTGAACAATAGAGAAAGACCTCATCTCAGAGAAAATATCACAAGTGTTATGTTACTTAATTTTTAAAATTGAGTTAAGCAGGATGATGACTGAAATCTCAGAACTCTCAGAATGGTAACGTAGGAGGATCATGAATTCTAGATCAACATGGGCTATATAAGGAGATTTTGCCTAAAATAAAACCAACAAACAAATTTTAAAATTTATATAAAACACATTTTGAAAAAACAAATTTTAAAATTTATATAAAACAAATTTTGAATGTACATTAATTTTTAAATTTTTACTTCATTTAATTCTACACATCAAAAGATGAGCTGGTAAAAGGAAAAAAAAAACATAATAAGCCAGACATGAGTAGAAGTCCTCCAGCCTGGTCTACATAGTGAGACTCTGTTTCAAAAACACACAAAAAGCAAACCAAACAAACAAAAACCTAAAAACAAAAACAAAAACAAAAACAAACCACCACTAACAACAACCAAAAAAACTAATAAGACAAGTAAAAAGTTAATCATTTCCATTTATTTTATTATTTTAAAACAGAGACTCACTGTGTAGTCTCAGCTGTCCTGGAACTCTCTCTATTGATTTAAAGAGATCTCTGTCTCTTCTTCCTGAGAGTTGGGACCATAAGCATGCACCACCTCACCTATCTTAAAGTCATCCTTTTTAATCTTGAACATTTCAAAATTAGATTTGAGTTGATAGGATATTTACCTTTTGTAAGTGACAAAACTGTGGCTGGAGGGGCAACACGATGGATCAGAGCATTTGGTGCCCAGGTTCTACTCCCAGAACTCACATCTCTCAGCCATTCATGAGTGCAGTTTCAGGGAACCCAACACCTTCTTCTGACTGCCACATGTACCAGGAACATACTTAGTGCATATACATACATGCAAGCAAAACACTGTTACATATAAAATAATAATAAAAATAAAATCGAAAAATAATATTTTATAAGACAAGAGTCTGATGAGCATGGTGGCACTCTGGAGGCAGAACCAAGCAGATTTGTGCGGCAGCCTAGCCTGGCCTACGAGGCAAGCTCCAGGCCAGCTGAGGCTATAGAGTCAGACCCTGTCTCCAAAACAAACAAACAAACAATAAAATAAAAACCAAAATCTAACTTATAACTACATACCCCACATTGGTCTTAACTTCCTATGTAGCCAAGCTGGCACCAGACTTAATATCCTCCCACCTGTGGAGGTCCAAATTACTCAGGGTCAGAGAATCTGAGCTTACTTTACCCAGCAGGGCTGCAAAAGGGGATGATTTGACCACGGGCATGGTTACCAGGTGTTTGGAAGGGGCTACACTTGGCTGTATGGTGTGCTTTGATCTTGCAAGGGGGAGGTCTTTTGCCGCTCCCCTTGGTATTGTTATAAAAGTCCTTTTGAATAAATGGAAAAGGCCACTGGGTGTTGATCCAGTTCCTCCTTAAGCTATCCTGTGTTTCTGTCTTTCTCCTCTTTGCTATCCTATTTAGTATTTTCTGATCCCTCTCTCCTCCTCATAGGAACCCTGGAAAAGGTGAGAGCTGGCCTTCCACACCCACCTACGTTTCACATGAGCTAGAATTACAAGCATGTACCACTATATCAGACATAATTAATAGTTTTTTTAGATGTGGGCTTGTCATGTTTCACAGGATAGCCACAAACACACAGTCCTCTTGATTCAATCACCCATTTATCTGGAATTACATATGTGCATCAGTTCTGTGGTCAGGATTATGCTAATTATAAATCACTCCCTGCTTTAGGACATAAGATAAACACACATGAAATAAACCTCAATATGAAAGAAGATGATGCTTTAAGTAGTGGTTTTCAACCTTCCTAAATCTGTGATGCTTTAATACAGTTCCTCATGTTGTGGTGAACCCCAAACCTAAAATTATTTCATTGCTGCTTCACAGCTGTAATTTTTCTACTGTTATGAATCATAATATAAATATCTGATATGCTGCTTATCTGATATGCAACCCTTGTGAAAAGGCCGTTCCCCTACCAAGGGGTCACAACACATAGATTGAGAATCACTCCTTTAAAGCAAGGTTGCATCTTGGAAAATAAATATGATATTTATGATCAGAAAGGAATAGAAGTAATTTCAGAGCAAGACAATAGTAAAGCAATGTAAGTGATAGGGAAATTCTCATAAGATATATTTAAATGGGAAAATGAACAACCTCTAAGGACTATATTGCACAACAGTGAGAAAGAAGGCTTCATGAAGAGTAATTTATCTCACACTAGATTATTGCTTCACCCCCATCAAAGGACATTTGCCTTATATATTATTTTGTTTATTTTTATTTATTCATTTTATGTTTTCATCCATCCACTTCAATGAGATATATGTAACAGACGTTTGATGAAGAGTGGTCCTGAACATTAATCTGAAAGGATGAAAAAGGGAATAACCAGGAGCATGGACTTAAGAAGAAAGTACTGTTTATGATATAAAGAAAAAGCAAATGATCCTGAATTTGGAGATTTTCCTAATAACTTGCCTTAAGAGAACACTTATAAATGTTAAGCTGGTAAGAAGGTACCTCAAATTGACTTCAAGTCACCATCTTCTTGTCTCAGCCCCCTAAATGCTAGGATTCCTGGTGTGTACCACCACACTGAGCTCTAAGACAACATTTCTCAAAGATTCTCACAAATTATTAATTCTAGGAAATGTCAATAGATATGAAATGTCATGGAATAAAATAAGCTCTGGAACTTTTGACTAATTTATTACTCATGTTGTGACATTCAATGTGTATTCATAAATCAAAATGTTCTGAAATGTCCCATAAATTAAAATATTTACATTGTTTAATGTAGTATTTCCCAAATTTATTCAGAGCAAAGGAATCATTTATTTATTGTGGACTATCCATTCCTTTATTTAAATATCATTCTGTAGAAGATTTAGTGTCCCAATTTGTGAAAATTTCCATGCCTTGTGTCTGCAGAGGTAAGAAGAGGGTGTTAGATCTTCTTGCATTATAGTTAGAGATAGTTGTGAGCTGCCATGTGGATGCTTGGACTTGAACCCCAGTCTTTTGGTAGAATATTCAGTGCTTTTAATTGCTGAGCCATCTTGTCAGCCCCTGGTGCTCATTTTAAATGAAGAGTTGCCTAGAACTTGGGTCTGAGAGGTGATTCACCAGGTGAAGTCTCTTGCCATCAGACATGTGGACCTGAGTTCCAGCCCCAAGCTTCACAAGATAGGAAAAGAGAACCCACTCTTGTCCTCTGACCTCTACTGCAATAAATGAATAAATAAATAAGTAAAATAAATAAATAAATAATCAATTAAAATTCTAAAAGAGTTAACTATATCTTGCTATCATCTCAAAGAGTATGATCCCAAGAGAAGGATTGTCACTACCTGTCTCTAATTAGTGTACTTTCTCAATCAGATGGCCTGAATTGTCTGCCTATTCGGGGAAATTACCCAGAAGTCCTCAGCACTCACAATTATATATATATATATATATATATATATATATATATATATATATATATATATATATGTTACTATATATAGTCATACTTTCTTTATACTATATATTTTATATATTTTATATTATATATCATGTATTTAAATTATATTATATATTTATATTATGTTATATATTTATATGTAATATAAACATATATGTATATATATACACATACACATTTTAAATCTATGTTATTCATTTTCTGTTATTCTTCTTTCCTTCTGCCCCTTCTCTTCTTGTGTGGAAACTGTACAATCATAGTATATGGGAGTCAGAGAACAACTTGCAGGAATCAGTTCATCCCTTTCACCATGTGGGTTCCAGAATTTTCTACATTTTAATTATTACTATATATGTAATAATACACTCTAGAAGATAGTCCATTTTCTTTCTCAAAGTTCATCAACGCCAGAAATTGAACATAACATTGACTAGGGAACTAAAAATTTTCTCTGAGGAATGAGTATTTTAGACCTTGGTGTTCTTCTTATTCTCTCTATCACAAGTATACAATCCTTCAGCTGCAATGTGAAAGAAAGCGCCAATAATACATCAACAAATAACTATGGTTTCATTCCAATACCACTTTATTTCTGTAGACTAGGCTGTGAGCCAGACTGTATCACATGCTATCATCAAAGGTTATCTCAAAGGTTGTCCAGATATCTTGATTATGAATAGTGGTTGCTTTATATTATGAAGTAAACCTACTGTACATAAAAGAAAAAAACATTGAATAATGCTTTTCTTTTATTGAAAATATTTTTTCATACAATATATCCTGAATATAGTTTCCCCTCTCTCCACTCCTGCCAGTTCTTCTCCATCTTCCTCCCATTGAATCCATCCCCTTTCTCTCTCTCATTATAAAACAAACAGACATCTAAGGAATAATAATAAAATAAGATAAAAACAAACAAAAAATAAAAAGTCAAAGTAAAAGCAAGAAAACACATACAGAAGCAGAGACACACGTTCATACACACAGGAATCCCGTAAAAACACAAAGCCAGAAGACATAATATATATGCAAAAGACCTGTAAAGTTTTTTAAAAAACTGCCCCGACCTACCATTATGAGGCAAGGAATCTCCAAAGATGCTGTTGAGTTCATTTTCTGTTGGTCATCTGCTGCTGGGCATGGTGCCTACACTAGAAGAGTGGTTTGTTTCCCATTGAGAAAACTAATTTCTCATTTGCAAGTGGTTAGTTAGGGATGGGGGCTTGTGGCCACATCTCCTCTCAGCACTGAGACCCCATCTGGCCCAGACCTGTGTAGGCCCTGTGCATGCTACCACAGTCTTTGTGAGTTTATATTTGTTTGGGTCGTGCTGCATTTAGAAGCCCTTGTTTCTTTGATGTCCGCTGTCTCCTTTAGCTCTTATCTATTTCTACTGCCTCTTCTGCAAGATTCCATAAACCCCAGTGAGGGATTTGATGGCGACATCCCATTTAGGATTGAGTATTACAGGGTCTTTTATTCTCTTCACACTGTCCAGCTGTGAGTCTCTGTATTTATTCCAATCTACTACAGGAGGAAGGTTCTCTGATGGTGGCTGAGCAAGACACTGATCTCTGAGTATAACAGGGTGTAATTAGGAGCCATTCTATTGCTGTGCTGTGTTCTTTAGAGTAGTAGTAGTATTTGGATTTCCCCTAGGTTCCTGGCCATTTTAGTCTTAAGTTGTTGGCCACCCAAGCAGTTTTGGGTATAGGTTCCATCTTGTGGAATGGGCCTTATATCCAATCAGATCTTGGTTGGTTACTCCCACAAGCTTTGTATCACTATTGTACCATCATTTCTTGCAGGCATGTCACCACCGTAGATCAGAGGTTTTGCAGCTGGATGAGTGTTGACCTTTTTCCTCTGGTAGTATGTAGAGTTCTATCTAGTGCCATGAACACTAGTCAGTAGTGACTAAGGCTCTAGGTAGACATCAGTTCAACTTCTCCCTCCATGTTCAGTATGTTGTGTAGGTTTCATATTCAGCAACTGGACCTTGCCATCAGTTAGTGTAGAGAAACCAAGAGTGTGGTGATATTTTATTTGTGCATTAATAAATAAAGCTTGCCTGGAGATGGGGGGGGGAGGTCAGCAATTTTAAGTAAACAAAGAAGTCAGGCAGCATATGCCCTTAATCCCTTAACAAGCAGGATCTCTTTGTGTTCAAGACCACACTAGGGAACAGAGCCAAGCATGGTGACACACGACTTTAATCCCAGTACCAACCATAGAGACCTGGAAGTCTGTACAAGCAGACAGACAGTGACAGAGCTGTGTAGGAAGAGTAAGTGAGGTAGCTGGGCTAAGAGCCAATGAGAGGGCAGAAAAACAAGGCAATAAAGGTGTTAGTAGACAGGAAGTCATTCTCTTTGGAAGCTGTGGAGTTGGTGAGGTGAGGTTAACTGGTGGCTTTCCGTATTTCCATCATCTCTCTATGGCTTTAACCCAAATTTCTGGCTCTGTGTTTTTAATTTTATAAGACCATTTAGAAATTTGTCTACACAAGAGCCTTGGCAATAGCCTGGGTTACTTGGGGGTTGAATTACCTTTTTAAAAAGGAGGATAGACCTGTAGGTGTTGCTCAGAGATAGAGTGCAGGAGTCCCTGGTTTAGATCCTGGAACTGTGAAAACAACAAACAAAAGGATAAAAATCAATTTTATTAGTTTGGCAATTTTTTTCTGCATGCTAACTACTTAGAAGCACCATAATGTTTAATTTATACCAATTAATGATTCACTAGTATTTTCCCCCATTTTATAGAACAGTGGCATATAGAACTTGCCCAAATTCACATAACCAGAGAACAACAATTTTAACTCTAACAGAAGATATTTAAGTAACATACCACATTGCCTTGCTTTTTAGAAGACTTTAGATCACAGATTCTCAAAAGAATAATAGAATCAATAAATCAAGTACTTGTAGAAAATATTTTATCTAACCAGTGTTATTGAATTCAGTGGTAGATCTTAAACTAAGTTTATAATCTAATTGTCAATAAAATAGGAGTCTGAAGAAAAGACTGAATATATAATTGGTGTTTTGTGAGACTATGTAAGGGTATGAAATTATTGCATTAAGTAGTCTTTAATTTTAAAATTGTAAAAGGGGCTGAGGCTGTAAGTTAATTGAAGGAATAAGTTTAATTCCTAGCACCACAAAAAAGAAATAAACCCTGAATTTTTATTTTTTATTTTTTAACTATTATTCTTCTCTCATATGGTATAACACAATATGGCCTCCAACACATACCAATCCCTTGCCCTTAGCCTCCTTAGGCCTGGAATTCCAGATATGATCCACCACACACAGCAGTATAGATCTGTGGAACTATGCCTTCAATTTTTTATGTAAAAATTTATACTATATAGCAGAAGTTCACATAGAATGGTACCAAAACATAGGAGGAGGTCCAGAACAGAAAAGTTATAAATATACAGACAAAAAAAAAAAAACATAAGGATGCGGCAATCATTGGTCATTGTGCCTAGGGATAGACCTAAGATGACTATTGAAGAAGTCATCATACAGAATAGTATCAGGACATTGGAACTTAAGAGAATTCCATTACAATTGTGAAACTTATAAGGCAGAGTTTAAGCAGTAGAAATAAGTAGTAGTAATTAAACTCCTTTTAATTTTTTTACAGTTATTGAATTTTATGTATATGAATATTTTTTTCTGCATGCATCTTTGTGCTATACATGTGTGCCTAGTACTGGAGGAAGAAGACACTACTGAACCTGCTGGAGCTTGAGTTGCACATGGTTTTAAGTCACTAGATAGGTGCTGTGAATCAAGCCAGGGTCCTCTGTAAAAGTGACAAATGCCCTAAACCTCTGACCCATCTCTCTAGCCTGAGGCCTACTCTTTAAAAAATACTGAAAATAAGAAATGTGGAAGAGAAACGATGTGTAAATTTTAGGAAATAACCCATTTCAAAGAACAGTGCAAACAGTTCTACAGGAGAATGATCTTATTTGTGGGAAAGGAAGAGAGACTGATATTGTAGGTAGAGAGGTTACAGAGACTGCAAGGTGTGCCAGAGAAAAGAGAAAAGGTAAGAAACAAGCTGTAGCAGTCTTGAAAAGATTCTTTTCCAGGACAAAGCCAAGGTGGCATTGAGTAGGTACTCATGAGAAAGATGACTGGGCAATAAAACTTGACTTACAGGGAAAGGAAGCAAAGTCAGAGCTGATGGCTGCAAACCTACTCAAGGAATTAAGCAAATGGATAGCACAAACAGTTTAAAGTTTGGCTGTGTGCCTTTGGAGACATTCAGAAAACGGCATTGGGGGAGACAAACCTAGGAAGCAATGTGTAAAATCCAGCAAAAGTTCAATAGTCCAGTTTTGTGTGTGTGTGTGTGTGTGTGTGTGTGTGTGTGTGTGTGAACTAGCTCATTGTGGTTTTATGACTTCAAAGTAGTTCAGAGCTCAGAAGTAGAAGCAGAGAAATGGAAAAGCAGGAAGTTTCGATCCTGGGTTAAAAATGATCTTTCTAGTCTTAACAAAATGGTAAAGAGGCCAGGCGGTGGTGGTGCACTCCTTTAATCCCAGCACTTGGGAGGCAGAGCCAGGCAGACCTCTGTGAGTTCCAGGCCAGCCTGGTCTCCTGAGCGAGTTCCAGGAAAGACACAAAGCTACACAGAAAAACCCAGTCTCAAAAAAAAAAAATGGTAAAGAAACAGTGGGTTATTTGATTTAATGAGGAAATAGTATGGGTCCTAGTATGAACAGAGAGGCAAGTAAAGAGAACAAGATGAAAATCTCATCAGTAGAGTTAACAAGATTGGAGATTATTTTGGTGGGGAAACGGCAATGGAAACATTCAATAGGATAAAGGAGGATAAGAGAATATGATCACATAGTCGTGGTAGCTGGTTCTTAGAAGTAACATACTGAGGAAACAGTTCAATGGCCTGAATAAAGAACATGTTGGTGAGCAATTTTCTGGAAATGAAAACAACACAGATTTTCCATTGTAAAAGCTAAACTGCAAGGTACTGTGCAAGAAGGAATGTGATGATAACTCTAGATCTATTAAGATAGGTCACCCTCAAAATGGGTGAGGTTCCATCATCAGTACCACACTAAATCTGAGTGGAGTCGAGCGCTTGCTGGTTCTCTGATTGTCTGTTGCTTCCCTTTATAATCCATTCATCAGTTTTAGTGTAAACTGCTGCTAGACTTACCCTTTCAATTGCTACCACAGTCATAAAACAGTTGTCAAACAGTACATTTCGGCCGTCTGTCACTTTCCCCGAGTGTACACTTGCAACTCAAACAGAAAAGATTTAATTCTGTAAAACTCAGGTAGAATAATACCCTTATTATAAACAACAGCAACACACTATTGCTTATGGTGTCAGGAACAAAAGTAAGATGATACCGCAATACGAACAGTTGCTAATTAGAGGGAACAGACTATGAGCTTACACCGAAGCATAAAAGATGAATTCCTGCTAATTGAATCCATGTAGACATAACTAAGATTCAACCCTGAAGTGCACAACAGTGATCAGGTTTGATGGGGACTATGGAAAAGACAGGAATGCACAAACTCTCCAGAATGCTTATCTCTAGAGGTTAGTTGAAAGGAGGAGGAGAAGGAAGAAGAAAAGGCGAAGAAGCTGAGGGGGAAGATTTTCATCTTTTTTTTTTTTTTTAGAGCTGAGAATCAAACCCAGGTCCTTGTCCTTGCTAGGCAAATGCTCTACCACTGAGCTAAATCCCCAACCCCTAAATAAATTTTTTTTTCTTGAAGATTTTCTTAAGATTTAGGCTTGTGGCATTAAAGTTAACCTTCAAGAATTTTTTAGGGTTTAAGAAAGAAAAATAGGAAGAAGAACAAAAGAATTTTACCATCTGTGTAACCTTAAGCAATATATTTAACTCCTCGGAGCACTGATTTTTTTTTCAGTTGTAAAATGAAAATATTAGGAACTACTCTCCCTATTTATTCAACCAGGCACAAATTATCGAGTATAGTGTCATATGTATTGTACATTGGTAAGCATTATTGTGCTTGCGAGGAATTAAATTAATCTATTTAGGTTTTGTGTTTGGTACAGAGAAAGTACTCAACAGATGTCATTATCTTCCTTCCATTTTTTTTTTTGCATGAAAACAAACATGGCTTCTGAATTTGAGGCAAGGTAAAAAAACCAGGTGAATGCTGAATGCACAGGCAGAGTACCAGGCCGATTCTACCTGTATTGTAGCAGTCTAACTTCACATTGCCTGGAGGCAGCATTCTTTAAAGTCCTGAGAAACTTCTAATGTTTGTGTCTGACCTAATCCATTTGTTTAGTCTGGTAGCTTGTTTGTTTGTTTTATTTTGCCTTTTAGCTACGGTTTTGCTATACAGCTCAGGCTGTTGCAAACTTAACAATCCTCTTGCTCCCATCTCCTGACTGTTGGGGTTAGAGACCTGCATCCCACCACACCTAACCTTCCAAACCCATTCTTGCATCTACAAGACCAACTGGAAACTTGGAATCATGTTTAACCCCAAGAACTTGCTTTTTGTAGTATATCCATCATTCTGCATTCAACCAAAAGCAACCCCCTATAGTTAAATGTATAGCTTCTTGAAGTACTTCATTTACTAATTAGATGAAGACACTTCAGATCTTCGGTGCAGGTCTCTAATTGTAAATATTATTAAGCGACAGCAATAGATAAAATGTGATATTAAGGAATAAAAATGTCTCTAAAAATTGAGTGATGTTGACGAGAATAAAACAAGATTTTTTCTTAAGTTTGACCTTGTATGGAATGCAAAGATGAGGGGAGTCAATCCATGACCTGTCAGTTGTGGTGGTTTTGTGTTCCCTAAAATATTGTGTGTTCTCCTAAATAAACTTATCTGGGGTCAGAGAACAGACAGCCACTAGATACAGAGCCACAAATGGTGACTAGAAAATGGGAAGAGTAAGCCATAGCAGAAGTTGGGTGGTGGTGGTGCACGCCTTTAATCCCAGCACTTGGGAGGCAGAGCCAGGTGGATCTCTGTGAGTTCAAGGCCACATTGGAAACAGCCAGGCAAGGTGACACACGCCTTTAATCCCAGAAAGCTAGTCTTTAATCCCAGGGAGTGGGGGCAGATAAAGAAAGATTTATGAGGCGTGAAAACCAGGCACCAGAGTTAGTTAAGCATTTGGCTGGTTTAGCATTCAGTCTTTGGAGCAGCACAGTTCAGCTGAGATTCATGTGGATGAGGACTCAGAAGCTTCCAGCCCGAGGAAACAAGACAAGCTGAGGAACTAGCAAGGTGAGATAGCTGTGGCTTGTTCTGCTTCTCTGATCTTCCAGCATTCACCCCATAACTGGCCTTGAGTTTGGTTTTATTAATAAGACCATCTAAGATTCATGCTACAGTCAGTCATCTCAATAGGTTTGCTGTGAGGAATAAAATGAAGTCATTTGGCTCATGTGTCTGGCACACAGTAATTGTGTCTGGCACATTGATTACTATTGAGCTGCCAGATTCAGTCTGCTAAATCCAGTCTCCTCTTCAGTTACCTTATGATTCTGTAATAAAGCACCATTAAAATCACATTTCTGCAATCTGGTACAAACATCTCATAACTTTTTTGGAAAAATCAATTTATATCCACCACAATATGACTATGTTATTCTGTTTTTCAGGACATTGGAGAGGACAAAATTCTGAACTATCTAGCTTTAGGTACAGAAGCGAGGATACACAAGGAATAAATGTGGTAGCGTGAACAACTGTTAGATTAAAATGGTTTTGGGAGAATGAAACTTGATAAATTTTTTGGTCATGAAAAAGTTGACCCCTTACTAATACTGTTCTATTGGAACCAGAAAACATTCTGGTTTTGTGTGTCAGCTTGACAGAAAGTACAGTCATCAGAGAGGAAGGAGCTTTAGTTGAGGAAATGCTTCCATGAGATCCAGCTGTAAGGTATTTTCCCAACTAGTGATCAGTAAGGGACAGCCCAGCCTATGTTGGGTGGTACCATCCCTGGGCTGGTGGTTCCAGGCTCTATAAGAATGTAGGCTAGGGATTGTAAGTTGGTTATCTTGTACTTTACACATAATATGCACTATGAGTGAGTACATACCATATTTGTCTATGAGTGAGTACATACCATAGGTCTCGGTTACCTCACTCAGGATGATTTTTTTCTAGTTCCATCCATTTGCCTTGCAAATTTCATGAGGTCATTTTTTTTTTTTACAACTGAGTAATACTCCATTGTGTAAATGTACCACATTTTCCTTAACCATTCTTTGGTTGAGGGGCATCTAGGTTGTTTCCAGGTTCTGGCTATTACGAATAATGCTGATATGAACATAGTTAAGCAAGTGTCCTTGTGGCATGATTGAGCATCCTTTGGGTATATGCCCAAGATTGGTATGGCTGGGTCTTGAGATAGATTAATTCCCCTAGAGAGGCTAGATAACAAAGAGGGCTCAAAGAGGGGTGCATGGACTTCCCTGGGAAGGGAAAATAGAAGAGATTTCCTGTGTAAAATAGGGTGGTGGGGGAGACATGGGGAATGGGAACATGAAGGAGCAGGTTGGGCAGTTTGGGCACAGGAGGTGGGTTGGGAGCAGGATGGAGGGGGAGAGTAACGAAAGAGATGTCTTGATGGGGTGAGGTATTTTGGGGTCAGGTAGAAACCTGGTGAAAGGGAAACTCCCAGGAATCCACAAGGATGACCCCAGATAAGACTCCTAGAAATTAGAACTGTCCATCTACTGTAATCAGATTGATGAGTACCCTTTTGGTCATCAGAGAGCCTTTATCCAGTAACTGATGGAAACAGATGCAGAGATCCACAGCCAAGTACTGGACTGAGCTCCCCTAGTCCTCTGAAGAAATGGAGGAGGGACATACAAGCCAGGAGGTGGGGCATGTGAAGGTCACGACGGAAGAACCCACAGAGACAGCTGACCTGAGCTCATGGGAGCTCATGCATTCTGGGCCAATGGTTAGGGAGCCTCCATGTGACCAACCTAGACTCTCTGCATGTGGGTGACAGTTGTGTAGCTTGATCTCTTTGTAAGGCTCCCAGTAGTGAGATCAGAAACCTGTCCCTGGAGCTTGGTTGTCTTTTGGGAACTTATTCACTATGCTGGATTATTTCTCCCAGCCTATATTCAGGGGGAGGAGCTTGGTCCTACCTCAACTTGATATGCCGTGCTTTGTTCAAGCCCATGGGAGGCCTGCATCTTTCTGAATGGAGAAGGAGGAAGAGCAGATGGGAAGGGGGTACGTAGGAGAGGAAGGGAACTGGAAGAGAGAAGGGAGGGGAAACTAGATTGGTATGTAAAATAAATGAAAAAAAATGTTAATTGAATTTTTAAAAAGGAAGCAGGCTGAGAAAGCCATGGGAAGCAAGCCAGTAAGCAGCACCTCTCTCTGGCCTCTGAATCAGCTTCTGCCTTCAGATTTGCTTCCTATCTGAGTCCCTGATCTCCAATGATAGACTATAATCTGGAAGTGTAAGCCTAACAAACCCTTTCCTCCCCAACTTGCTCTAAATAAGACAATTTCTTTCTTTTTAAAATAGATTTATTTTGTTTTATGCATATGGGTATTTTGCCTGCATGCATATATATGTATACCACATGCATGCCTGGTGCCATGGATCCCCTGAAACTGGAGTTATAGACAGTTTCTAGCTGTCACATGGGTGTTGGGATCTGAACCCCAGTCCTCTAGAGCAGCAGCCAGTGCTCCTAACCACTAAGTCATTTCTCCCAGCCCCATGCTGTGTCTCTGATTTGTGAAATGAACTTAATGCTAGCTAGCTTCAAGCTTAAATATGATTATTTGTAAATGTATTTAGAACACTGTAAAGTGCTGGATGTATATGTATGTTTGGAGGGCAGGCCATTTGGTATTAGATAATGAATTAGTATGCTCTTTCCTGGAGAAGACAACTTCTGCTTATATTTTTGTAGTTCTTTGTCCCTCTGTCTTCCACCACCACATTAGTATATCTGTTGTTGTTGTTGTTGTCCATGTGAGACTTCATTGGTGTAGATTTTCATTTTCTTAGGAGACACAATTTCACAGCAAATATACAAACAAGGAGCATTATACAGATTTAACAGGTTATTCTTATGTGTTTAGGATTGTGTGTGTGTGTGTGTGTCAAAAATTAGTGAAAAAAGAGGCCATAAATTTGAAAGAGGGCAAGGAAGGGTGTATGGGAGGTTAGAAGATTTAAAAAAAAGGGATAAGGGAAATGATGTAATCTAAAAAACAAAAGAAATAATTTTCAAACTGCTATATAAATATAAGGAAGTGTTATTTAATTATTCTCTACCTATTCAATTTAAATACACTCATTTTACAATTTGGGAACATGCCTGTTGGGCCTCTTGATACTTAAGACAGAAGTTTTCAAATATTTGGATTAACTTTTAGTAAACAGACCTCTTTATTCATGTGATAATGTAAGACGGAAGAAATTCAAAGTTCAGTGTAAGTAGAAGACTTGCTCCATTGAAACATAACAAAAACAAAACCATAAAAAAGCATCACCAAAAAGCAAAAACTAAAAAATGCATGACAAAAAGATTAAGGAGAGCAGAAAAACAGAGGCAGGAATTGATTCCTCACATAGGATATTCAGGGAGGATTTTCCTTGATGAGGGCGTGGCTCAGTAGAAAGTTGAGTGAAGAACAATGCTGATTGTCAAAGACAATCAAGGGATGCCAATAATTCCAGTATGTATGGAACGGGAAACTATAAAGTTCATGTGTATGCTGGGAAGTTATGGGAAGACTTTAAATAGAACAGCAACATATTTTTGTGTATTTTAAAAGAGATCATTCCTTCTGTATTTTTGTAGACTAGGCTTTACAGTGATGAGAGAGAACCTCTAAAGCTTGTTACAATTTGGGTTTGTTTGAATGAGAATAGCCCCATAGGCTCATATATTTGAATGCTTGGACTCCAGTTGTTGAAACTGTTCTGAAAAGGATAGGAGATGTGGCCTTGTTGGAGGAGGTATGCCATGGAGGGTTGACTTTGATCTTGACTGTGCCAGACCTAGTCTCAGTCTCTCCAGCTCTCTCTCTCATTCCCCCTCCCTCTCCTATCTCCAACTTGTGGATAAGACATAGGCTCTCAGCTTCTGCTCCAGCACCATACCCACCTGCCTGCTGCTATGCTTCCTTCCATGATGGTCATAGACTCACCTCTGAAATTATAAGCAAGCCCCAAGTTAAATGCTTTCTTTCATAAGAGTTGCATTAGTCATGGTTTCTCTTCACCAACAATGGAACAATAACTAAGACAGAAATTTTGGTACCACAAATTGCATAGTGAGTACCCATATCTCATATATATGAATAATATTTGTGTATGTGTCCATCAACATATAATTAATAAAACACGTAATATTATACAGGCTTTACAAAGGAGGAAATCTTATGACATAGAACATCATGATCAACCTGAGACTGAATGACATGAAATAAACCAGCCATAGAAAAGAGTCATACAATGAGGGAAGAAAGGAGGATTGGTAATCAATGGGCATACAATTCCAAGGTAATATTTACAGACATGCTATATAACATTGTGCCAATAGATACAATAATGTGATATGTGAACATGTAAAAGTCTGTCTAAAGGTAAGAAGCATTTCAAGTGTTCTTTTTTTCAAAGCTGAGGACTGAACCCAAGGCCTTGCACTTGCTAGGCAAAGCACTCTACTACTGAGCTAAATCCCCTCAAGTGTTCTTAACCTAATAAAATAAAACTTAATAGAAGTTTGGATTCCTCTAGACAATAAACAACAAAATAATGTATAAACTAAAAATAGAAAGAAAGACTTTTGTTTGCCCAAGGAAGAAAATGAAATAAAAAAATGTGCCAGAAATTGTAGATTAGTCTATGGCACAATCCTAGTTTATATTTTTAAGAAAACTATAATCTATAGATTTAAGCATGTGTAGAAAAAAGTATTTATTTAGCTTGTGTGTGTGTCAGGGAGGTCATGGGTAAAAGTCAGGGGATAGCTTGTGGTAGTTGATTCTGTCCTTCTATCATGTGGTTTCCAGGCATCAAACTCAGGTTGTCAGGCTTTGTACCTTAACCTTCTGAGGCATTTCACTGGACCACTAGAAAAAATACCTTTATGAATTTGTACAAAATTAATTCTAGTCTTTCTTAAATTTTCTGTTTTGTGAAGCTATTTCAATTTTAAGAATGAAATCATATGCTAGATTGAGTCTTTGTGAATTGTACTTAATATGAGAAGCCTGCCTTCCAGCAGCTCATAGATGTCATTTTTCATCACTCTGAGGATTTATGTCTATCTCTAAATACAATGTGTGTATTATATGCCCTTCTTAGTCATAGCCCTTCTGGAAAAATTCAAATTAATAGGGATTGACATATATGAAATTTCAATATTCAATTAGTCGGGGCCTATAAAAAGGGCAGTTTTATACGTTTTGTCTATTGTTTGAAGTCTGACCTGATACTATGATTCATGACCTGGAAGATCCTAACTAATGATTCACCCTATAAATAGTGATTTCTTTCTATTCACTATCCTTAGAGGTTCTATCCCTATCTCAGAAAGGCAACTGTGATGTAATTACAAGAACTCTGGATAAAGTCAGACAGATATTTTAAAACTTTATTGAGGTGTATTTGAGTTGAAACAGATTACATACTTCAAGTCTTAAATTGAAGTATTTTTGACATGAAAGTACACCACAACTAAAATGGCAAATATTTCAATCAGCCCAAAGGGATTATTTACATACCTTTATAATCTACCCTTTCTGCAACATCCATTCCCAAGCAAGTACTGCCCTGCTTTTTCTCACTACATATTTGGTTACAATTTTCAGTGTTTTGTGTTAATGGATTCACAAAGTGTATGTTCTGCTTTAATTACTACAATTGTTTTACTCCATCTCTGCTATTTTCTTTTTGAAATTTGTATTACAATTTTGTGTGTGTGTCTGTGTGTGTGTGTGTGGTATGTGTGTGTGTCTGTGTGTGTGTGTGTGGTATGTGTGTGTGTGGTGTGTGTGTGTGTGTCTGTGTGTGTGTGTGTGTGTGGTATGTGTGTGTGTGGTGTGTGTGTGTGTGTGTGTGTCTGTGTGTGTGTGTCTGTGTGTGTCTGTGTGTGTCTGTGTGTCTGTGTGTGTCTGTGTGTGTGTGTGTCTGTGTGTGTCTGTGTCTGTGTGTGTCTGTGTCTGTGTGTGTCTGTGTGTGTGTGTCTGTGTGTCTGTGTGTGTCTGTGTGTGTGTGTGTGTCTGTGTGTATGCATGTATGCTATGGTGCATGTATGGAGGTCAGAGAAGAACTTGGGGTAGTTAGTTTTTTCCTTCAATTACGTGGCTCCTGATACTGAAGTTCAGGTTGTCGGGCTTGGCTGAGCAAGCTTAAAAGCCCTGTTAATTTTACTTTCATTATCATTTATATCAGTAGGAGCCCTTGGTTTATGCCTTGACACAATTTTATTTATTTTTGCTGGTTAAACATTCCCAGATCTTCTTTTGTTTGTTTGCTTTTGATTTGAATGCTTCCCTGGTTCCTGAAATAACAAAAAGCTCTAGGCATATCTTGACTATTTCTTTTTCCAGACTTCAGTAGCCATGGATTCTTGGTTCTCTTTTTAGAGAATAGTATTACAAATTATAATATAAGCACTCTGTGTATTCATTTTTTAACTGCTGTGGTTTAGACACACACCAATTTTTGTTATTATTTAGTAGGGTTCAGCTGTAGTAGAGTCATTTTCCTCAGAGTCAATCATATCTTGAATCTAGCCCAAGCCTGATTTAGATGCTATTTCTACCATATTTTGAAATTTAGACTTTGGAGTTGATGCTAGAAAGAGTCAAGAACTTTGAAGCTATATGATTGACTGAACACACTTTGCATGTGAGAGGGGCTTGAAATGGTGATGATGCTACAAATTAAATGCATGTTCTTTCCAATAATCATTATTAGGCCATGAGGGCAAATGGGAGGATTAGTTCCTTGTAAAGAACTGAAATATTGAGATATTTTACAATTTACTATTTACAATAGTAAGATTTTACTAAGTTGCCACAATCATCCAGTTCCTTCTTTCCGAATATTGGTCATAGCTATTCACTACCATTTTGTTTCGTTTTCCAATTTTTTGTTTGTGTATTTGCATCTTGAGTATAATTGAGACTGACCTTGAGCTCACAATGCAACCAAAGCTAGTATTGAATTCCTGATCTTCTTGCCACCATCTTCCAAATGCTTGGATTACAAGCACTAACTACCATGCTTTGGTGACTATCTTGTTTCTCAAGGCAAGACAGTTCTGGGTGTTAGCTGTAGAGCAATATGAATATCACTGACACTATAGAAGTATACCCTTAGAACGACAGTGATGGCTACTAGTGGTTGTCAATTTGACTAAATCTGATCAACTAAAACCCAAGCAGCTAGACACTTTGTGAGGGATTAGTGGCAATTGGATGAATTGAGGTGGGAAGGTCCACCCTAAATCTGGATCATTTGGGGTCAGAAGACTCAATGTAAGTCTGGGCCACACATTCTGGTCCACATAAAAGGACATGGGAGAAAGAAGCTTTTGCTTTATGCTTGCTTGAACTCAGTCCCACTGGCAAATTCATCTATCCTGCCACTGAGGAATTTTTTTGCTGGTGTTAGAAACTACTTCTATGGAATGCCAAAGTAGACTGAAGACCAGCTGAGGCACCCAGCCTCACAGCCTGAACAACTGCCGGATTCCTGGCCTTTCCTGTCAGGAGACAACCATTGTTGGACTACCCAGATCATAGCCTGTAAACCATTCTAATATGTCCTCTCTTAAGGTTTATAGATTCATTCTATAAATTCTGTTCTGTTATAAAACCCTGATAATACAATGGCCATGACATAATGTTTGCTATGTATTTTTAAATGTACAAAATAAACAAAGGAATGAAGTAGATAAAACTATGAGAAAAATCTTCAGTTTTGCTGGATACGTGGCTTAGGTCTGTAATTTCAGCTACCCTGGGGGATAAGGCAGGCGGATCACAAGTTCAAGAGAAGCATGGACTACACAATATGACTCAGTTTCAAAAATGAAACTTTTAAAAAAGACTGGGAATGAGGCTCAGTGATAGAACACTTGACTAACACTTAATTAGAGAGTCCCTGGCTTGAAAAACCAATATCACACACACAAAAATAAAGAATCCTGGCTCTACATCAGTGATTTTCATAGATTTTCACCATGCTAGTAGGTCTGAATTATTGCACTTGATATTAAGTCTTGAATTCAAATAGTGTGATACAGACTTTTTCTTTTTGAAAACAGGTTTGGCTATTCTAGTTCCATTGTATTTCCATAAATATCTCTGAAGCCTTTCTGTGTCTCGAAATAGCCCATGATCTTGAGCATAGCTGAGTCCACTCTACAGATCAATTTGGATGAAACTGATAGATAACAATATTTAATCTTTTGATTCATGAACACAGTTTTGCTCTCTATTTCTTTAGGAGTGCCTAAATAATTCTGGTTGTATATGCTGCTCTGAATGGCAATTTTTATTTTTATTTTCATCTACTGTCATGGTTTTTCATGAGTAATGCGCAGGTGCATTGTGATCCACCTAGTTACAAGGTTCATTGAGCTTCCTCAGCCCATTAATTTATGTTTTACCAAATGTGAGAAATTTCCAGGTATCACTCCTTCAAATATATTCTTGACACCAGTCATGAATATTAGACTTTTTTGAGAATTATATCACAAGTCTCCAAAGCTTTGTTCCTTTAGTTCTGTTCTATAGTCTGTCTTCTTTGTTTTAGTGTTCCTCAGATGACAAAATATTTACTGTTTTATTTTCTAGTTCATCGGCTGTTCCCTGTATCATATCCAGTATACTAACGAGATCATCTGGTAAAATTTTCACTTAAAATGTTATGGTTTGGAGTTCTCCCATTTGGCTGTTTTCTTTTTCAGATTGGGTTTTTAGTGTGGTGGCCCACCAATTTCTGGTCCTCCTGCCTTAGCCTCCTATGTGCTGGGGTAGCAGGTACACATCACTATGCCTGCTTTCTGTCTTTATGCTTGGCAGTTCAAATCTTCTGCTTGTAGAATAGCCACATTATGACATAACTTTCAGACACAAAAAGAACAAAATGTTCACTTATGACACAATATGGATTGGCCTATAAACTACTGTTCTACGGCATATACAAATGCCTACGTATTGTATGATTTCATTCATATGGAATTTCCAGAAAGGATAAATCTATAAGACAAGAAGTAGATTGCAGTTTTCTGGCGATAGTAGTAAAAACAGAACTTAAACATACGTAGGAACTGGAATCCTACTGAGATGATGAAAATATTGGTCTTACTCCCTGTATGAATTCACTCTTCTTAATTGCCTTTTGGGAATTGTTTGATGTTAATGGAGACTTGCAAGGGTATTGCAGATACTATTTCTACTCTTAGACATTGTTCTGTTCATTAGAGGCTGCTCTATGCATAGGTCAGGAGCTAGGCATGACTTCTGTTGATCTAGGGGACTGACTCCTCCAGGTTTCTTTTCTTTGTAGTTTGTTATGCATTCTATAGCTTTGTGAAGTTCCTTTATCTCTACTGTTTGAGCAGTCTGGCAAACAGACGATTTCTATCAATTTTTGTTCAATTGTTTTAGTGTATTGGTTGGGTTTTGATGTTTACTCACTTTTGGAGAACTTTTAAAAAATATATTCTAGCTAATGAAACTATTTTCTACTTTAAAATTCCTTGGTATTTTCCCATTATTTTCAACATGTGATAGGTGAAGTGATTCAGTCCTTTCATCCCAGCACTTGGGAGGTGTAGACAGGCAAGACAGAGTAAGAAATCATGCTTGGCTAGATAGTGAGTTTGAGGCTAGCCTAGAATTTATAACATCTTGTCTCCAAAAACAAAAAGTAGAGAAAAGAAAAAGTCCTCAAGATGTTCAGTGAAAACCACATCTAATCGAAGACCTGCCTATCTTCCCATCTAAACATATTGCCAGGAACCACTATAGATACAGTAGTGAGTCTTGAAAAGAGCTAGAAAGAATCACCATAGAACAATCCAATTGCAGTTATAAGATATATTTCCTGCTATAATTTGAATGTGGAATGTCCCAATGGTCTAAGTAAGTGAGTAAAAGAGTTTATATGTCAAGTCTCTGAATTGAAGAACTGAAAGTTATGTATTTGTGACTTGTGTAGTGTGCACATATATTCATGTTTGTATGTTTACATGTGTGGAGAATGGAGCATGTGCACATTTATGGTTTTGAAGGCCAGAAATTGACATTTGGTGTTCTTTTCTATTACTTAATCTCCACAACATTTTTATAACAAGTATAGCTTTATTTTCTGTATGTATTTGTAAAATATTCAGAATCAACATTTTAAAACAAAATGAAGAAAAATCTCGTGAGAAAAAAGATATTGAATGATGATGGAGGTACTGTAAGGGGTCAGTAGTTAGTCCCAATAAGCTATAGCAACATTAACTGAGCCAAGAAATGAAGATACTGGGAAGATGTAAGGAGATAAGGCATGGCAATTTACTGAGAAAGTAGGCCCTAAATGGAACATGGGGCATAACTGGGGTCTATGGAGTGGGTCTCAGTGGAGGGAGGCTTCCCTGATGGTAACCATAAAGAAGGGATTGTGGAGGGCCAGTGTATACATGAGGGGGTTTCAATGGAGAAGGTCCACACACACCATGAGGAGGCATGGCACCGCTATAGCCCATGGAAGATCCAAAAGAAGTCTAGTGGGGGGTGGTATGTACATTAGGGGAGGTCTAAAATGAAAAATTCCTGGAGGTGGTTGGAATGTTGACTGTGCGCCCTCTAGAGTCTGAAGACTCAGCATGCATTTGTCCTAAACTATAAGGATCACGGTAGGTCAGCTGCCTCTGGGTCCCTAGAGTTCCTGATGCTGGGGGGCTATGTCCTCCAACCCCAAATGGCATGAGTTGTGGGTGCATGGTTGAGGTTATCCTAAGAAGGAGCTCTAGGAAGTAGCAAGGGAGGTAGGAAGACTTCTTATGTACACAGCAGCACCCTAATTCCATCTGTCTGTCAGAACTGTCTCTAAGAAAACTTTTAAGATGCTAGTCTATCACTGAAACCAGCACTCAGCAATTTGCTACCATTGACCTGCCATTGAGCTCCAGTAATCTATCTGACTCTATTCCCCAAAGCTGCTGTTATAGAGATACTCAATTATATCCAACTTTTTTAATGGATGCTAGGCATCCTAAGGCAGTTGCTTATGATTACACAAACAGCACCTTACCCACTGATTCTTATCCTCAGGGCTATGAATTTCAGTTTTTGTGATAGCTTTTAATCATGAATTGAGGCTAATGATGAATTCCTTTGTGAGACGGTGGAGGTACTTTGAGTATAGAGGGGTATATGAAGGAAAATGAGGGCATAAGGAAAGCTATTTCTCTTGCTTCTTTTAAAATGCAAATGCTAGCCTTGTTCTTCCTAGTTTTCATCTATCACTTAACTAAAGCTTTCCTTCGGCTTCTCTTTTCTCCCATCATCCTTATTCCTTTTTTATCGTATCCTAGAACCATTTGGTGTCTTGGAGAATAGATCACAAATACCATGTATCCAAGACAGAAGCTACATGTATTTAATGCACACTTAAGCACTCCCGAAAGATACAAATGGATGATTTCACATACTCAGAATTCTCATACACATAGTGACACACTGCTAACTAAGGCTGAAATATGCAGTCTAAAAGCCATAAATTTGTAGAATAGGGGGCATACAGAAAGAATATAACCCAACACTCCATTTATCTTGCAGAGAAACTGAGTACTTTCGAGGTTAATCGACATGACCAAGGATGCACAGCTAAATCACTGCTTTAAACTGAACACTCATTTAGCAACAGTGAATAATATATATTATTCTCACCATTGTATTCACAAAATGATGCATTTCTTCTTTTATATTCATTTTGTAAGGTAGAAAAATGATCAGGAATATATGTTCATTGTAAGAACACTCAGTTTATTGCTTTAGATCATAAGACTAAGATTACATTCATTTGATGTTTTGCCTTTTATTGCTATAATGTGGAATTTCCTTAAATACCATAGATCTATCTATTCAGCAAATATTTGAAACTGTGTTCTTGATGCTGTAGGTGATATGGAAAGCCTGTTAGAGCAAAGAAGAAGATGTGTTCCTCAGTGGCACAGAAGAGCTTCTAAACTAGGAGATGGGGCAAAATATGCAGAAAACCATTAAGACCAACATAGTCAAAGGCCATGATGCAAGACCTAAAAGGTTTAAACTGCCAAAAGTGAACACTTTAAGCTACAGGCATAAGCAAATATTTCCTGAAGAGGACTCAAATAGCAAATGAAATATTACAAGAACTGACAAGTGGGATCACACAAACTTAACAGTCTTTTACAATGCAAAGAAAACAGTCAGCCCACAAAATAGTAAACAGTCTTTACCAATTATATATTACATAGGATAGTAATATCTTGAATACATTTTAAAATGACAAAAATAAGGGCCAATGAGATGGTTCAGTGGATAAAGGTGCTTACTGTCAAGCCTGACGACCTGAGTTTGATACCCAGAGCCCATATAAAGATGGAATGAGAAAGCCTACTTCTAAAAGGTTGTTCTCTGACCTCCAAATGTACACCATGACATGATGCCCCCACTTCACCCCAAACATATAAAAAGTAAAAGAAAGAAATATTAAAAATTAAACACACAGAAAAAGCCATAACAATAATAAATGGGATAGTGACCTGAATAGGAAGTTGTTAAAAGAAGAAATACAAACAGCTAATACTAAAAAGCATTTAGCACCCTTAACCATCATGTAAATGCAAATTAACGCAGATTTGAGATTTTATCTCATGCCAGTCAGAATAGAAGAAATCAAATGACTGAAAATGTGGGGAAATGGAAACATTTGCACACTTCTGGTGGAAAAGTAAACTGGAGCAGCCACTATGGAGGTCAGCGTGAGGGTTTCTCAAAAACCTACAAATAGAAATACCATATGATCAAGCTATACAAAGGACTCTTTATCAGCATGCCACAGAGATACCTTATCCATGCTTCTTTTCTTCCTTCCTTTCTTTCTTTCCTTTTTTGCATCCATTGCTCTATTCACAATAGATTAAAAAATGAAACCAGTGTATATTTCTATGAACATATGAACAGGTAAAGAAAATGTGTTATGTAGGCACAGTTACATAGATACAGTGGGATTTTATTAAGCAGTAAAGAAAAATGAAATCATTGCATTTGCAGGAAAATGGATGGAATTAGAAACCAATCTGTTAAATGGCCTAGAAAAAGAATGTACGTTCTCTCTCTCTCTCTCTCTCTCTCTCTCTCTCTCTCTCTCTCTCTCCCCCCCCCCGTGTGTGTGTGTGTGTGTGTGTGTGTGTGTGTGTGTGTGTGTGTGTGTATGAAGAGGACCCTGAAAGGAGGAAGAGATCTTAAGGTAGGGGAACAAAACAGAAGGTAATGCCACAGATGTGACATAAAGCAGAAAAGAAACTTTGGGGGAAAGAAGGGAGCAGTGACTAGGACAGGAGACACGTTGTGTTAGTTAGATTTTAAACAACTTAACGCAAACTAGAGTTGTTTGAGAAGAAGCATCCTCAATTGAGGGCTTAGGAAGTCTGTGGGACTTTTTTGGATCAGTGATTGTTGTATCAGGGCCCATTTCATTTTGGACAAGTGGTCCTGAGTTGTATGAGAGCAAGCTCAGGAACTGTGGAAAGCAAGTCACATATGTAAGTGTTCCTCCATGACCTCTACTTCATTGAATTCCTGTCTCCAGGTTTGGGCCTTGAGTTCCTGCCCAGGCTTTTCTTGATGATGGATTGTAACCTTTAAGCCAAATAAACAACTTTTCTCCTCCAAATTGGTTTTAACCAATATTTTTGTCATATCAACAAAGAAGCAAACTAGAATATACATTTGCATGAAAATGTCATCATGCAATTACTTTGTATGCTAACTTTAAAAACATACGTTTAAAAGTACAGAACAATACAAAGCTGTATAGCTGTAGGGTCAGAGACTGCAAAATGATCTTGTGAGGGCTAAAAATGTACAAAAGAATCATGGTGAGATTTCACTTAGATGAGGTTAATAAGGCAATTTCATGGAAAAGATGAGTTTGAAACAAGATTATAACAGTGATTGAGGTGCTGTGGTATTGAACAGTAAAATACCCTACTGTGAGGCAGGAAAGAAACTGAGTAGGAATTCAATTACAGAAACTAGTAAAGTATTCTCTAAATATTGAACAGTAAAGAAGCTGAGTAGTGTTTAGAGAGTCAAAGGAACTTAGTTTACCTATAATAAAGGGCCTGTCTTAACCAGTCCACAAGAAATTAAAAGTCCAGGTACTTGGAATAAATATATGAGCCAGCAGCTACATAATCTTCAATAGTATCAATAGCTAGCTGTTCATTCATGCAAACAATATTTATTGAATATGTAGTGTGTGTCAGAGGTTAAGGCATGCAAGAACTATACTAAGAGTTTGAAGCATTACCTCATATATCCCCCCAGCAATACTCTCAGTGGTGTTTTAATAAATAAATTCCATTTTGTTTATAAGGGAACAGAGCCCCAGAAGAGACAGTAGTATTCCTAGAATGTCACAACTAGCAAAAAAATTATTACAGAAACTCACATGACTGTCTCTTGAGCTCACATTGAAGGCAATGGCATGCTGTAGGGGTCTGTGAGCAAGAGAAAGGCATAAGAAAAATGCTGTTGATAGAAGATTTTGCCAACTAATATGTGAGAAAAGAATATAAAAGCCAAGTTCATATTGAATGGGTCATATGATATAGTAACTATTAATTCAGTCATAACTAAAATGCATGCCTTTTCTCCTGATTAAGTTTTAAAGACACCGTATGTCTGAACTTTTTTGTAAAAGGAGACAGTTTAAAACTTCATCCTACCATTTTACTTTTCTTAGTTGTGCAGAACAAGGAGAACAATACACACAAATTGTATTCTGTCTTGACAACCATTATTAGCCCTTAAGTGGATGAACGACGTCTAGCGATAATGAGGTTTTAGATATGTAGTAAGTTTTTATATTTATTTTTAAAATTTTGTTAGAACATGAAATCCTAGGCAAAAAATTATATAAAGCACATCAAAGACAAATATCCCTTTTGTAGCAGTTTCTAAAAACAGGTATAAGCTTAACTCAAAGAAAATTTATTCTTTGTGTCTTTCACATCATGCCTTCTGATCCCACCCATCTCCCCCCTCTTAAAACAAAATTTAAGAGAAAAGGGAAAATCAAAATGTATGGATAAAGGGGTTTACTGTGTGACTCACTATATCACACTGCAGCTCCCATGAAGACTTATTTATTCTTAATGCCCCAAACTTACTTTCTTTGCCAGTCTGAAATATGTCTAGACAACAGATCTCTTTGTTAAGTGAATATTTTTTTGTTTATTCCCACATAAATACCGCAAATGTATTATAACTTATTTAGAAATAAAGAAAACCCTAGAAAATTCATCTATTTTGCTCATTTATTAGAAATGTCCAGTAAATTATTAAATTTTTATAATCAGAGTTCCGTTGGCTGTTTTCACAGTCAGCTCCCTGTGTTCTGAAAGAGTAATCCAGAGTAAACATACCCATTGACCCTGGGCCTTAGCTGTCCCAGTTTTCAGATGAGCTATGCAGGATTTGGGAGATAAATATCACAACTCCTGAGAGGGTTAACACAATCGCTAAGGAACTGGGTAAGCCCTTCCAGCACCAGCAGTTTCCAATCTGCGGAATGCCAATGAGATTGCATTCTATTCTCTGCCTGTGGGTAATCTTCCAGCTAATATATAACCATCTCTATCTCCTTTTTGCTAAACACGCAACCTAGAAGGAACTCCCAGGGAAGGAGGTTTGAAGTTACTTCCTTTTTAAGGAAACACTCTAACTCCAAAGAAGTTGTGACACCAGAGCACACACAAAAAGAAAGAAAAATGAAAGAAAGAAAGAAAGAAAGAAAGAAAGAAAGAAAGAAAGAAAGAAAGAAAGAAAGAAAGAAAGAAAGAAAAAGGAAAGGAAAGGAAGGAAGGAAGGAAGGAAGGAAGGAAGGAAGGAAGGAAGGAAGAAAGGAGAAAAAGTACACATCTTAAATCCACTCCAGGAAGGAACTTACTTTATGTTCTTGGATAATCTTGAGAAGCTGATGAAGGAAGGCCACACATTTTTATTCTTTTTCAAGAGTGACAAATTTGTGGTTGCTTGCAAATATTACCTGTTTTCACTGTCCCTGGAGGGCTCATGCTGTGCTATGGCCAAAATGAGCTCTTTACACTTATTTTTAGATGTTAATCAAGAGTGTTATCCAGTATTAGCCTCTGATGACCTGGGCAATGCAGAGACCTTGCAGCGGAACCTGAAAGGACTGATGTAGTTCATCTCCTTCTTTGTAACAAGTAAGCTTCCCAAAGGTGTTCATAGCATATGGGAGCTGACCAAAACAGATTAACCAGTCATTTCAAAGTTTAGCACACAGAGAAAGTTTCAAGACGCCCATTTCTCAAGACCTGGCTAGTTTCAAAACTGGACTATCAGTGAAAAGAGATCATTGTCTAGTTTTCTGTCTTTTTCAGCTGAAATTGAATCTGACCCTTTGTAATATTTTCAAAGATCTCTGACAAGAATTTACATATTTTATAACTTCAAAAGTATATTTACATAAATTCAAATACAATATTCATCTAAAAGTTCTACCTGTAAAGCAATCATATACATATGAATTATATATATTGCAGATTCTGCTATGCTTAAAAATATGTACATTAAGATAATCACCAAATTGGACTCTCAAATACAAGTAAATGTTTAATTTTTTTAATAGTTGAGTAAAATTAATGGTTTTATATTTTCCTCTCTCATTCTACTTACTGTTAAAATTTTTAAGAGATAGTACTCATAATAGTAATATGATACTATAATTCCTAGTAAAGGAGTAGTAGAAAGATATTAGAGTATCCATTTATGTAGAATCATTTTTATAATAGCTTAACAAAAGAAACAGAACATTTATTTGCTGCTGGCCAAGATTAACTGTGGAAACATTTAATTTCTGTTTTAATTGATCTAGCAATTCAAAATCAAGAAATGCTACTTATTAAGATTACAAATTTTGAATTCCTCTTGAAAAAAAGTCAGACTATATGACCACCCTAGACCAAAATCACAGTGTGAGCACAGTCAACTGGAACTGAATGGCTGCATTCCCAGCAAATGGAGGTTTCCTCTTTAGTACTTCACATGAGCTCGTTTGAGTTTACAACACTGATTGATTCAACTTTCTCACACTATAAATCTGGACTAATGCAAAAACTATGTGACTTTCCCAGACTCATTCTGGAGAAGAGTATGCATTCTTACTCCAAAACCCATCTTTATAGTACCGTACAGAGGATGGTAATCACCACAATGGAAGCTCAGAATGTGTTGCAAGGAGGAGAAGGAGATCTTATCTTATTGGGAACAGAAAGAAAGGCTTTATGCAGGAAGCCCTTCCCAAAGCAGAACCTATCAGCAGAGACCAGTTTGTCAGGTTGCTCAGCATAGATTCTAGCTCTGACAACAACTTCCTTGTTGATACTAAGTGACAAGCTCCCAGATTTGATTTTGTCATTTGTAAAGTGGAGAAAATAGCATGACTGAATAGGATTAAGATATTGTTTTAGATTTGTTGATTCTTATATCATGTGTATGAGAGTTTTGGCCTGCATGTGTGCCTATGTACCATGTGTGTGCCTGGTGGACTAGAGGCCAGAAGAGGCAGGCTATCAGATCCCTTAAAACTGGAATTGCAGATAGTGGTATGCTGCCGTGTAGATGCTGGAAATCAAACCCAGATCCGCTGTTAAAGCAGCCAGTGTCCTTAACCACTTAGCTATCTTTCTAGTTCCCTAGAAAGGTTTTCTTATTTTTATATAAATTATGAGTGTCAGAAAATGAAAGATAGTAAAGGTTTTTCTACCGATAAGAATGAAAATTTAGCTTGTAAACTATACAGTATGTCAGAGGAAAGTAAAAAGTTAGAATTATAGTAAATAAAGGCATTTACCATGAGAGTGAACTCTGCTTATCTCTCCAATCCACAGCATCTTAAACTGCTACTTCGGGAGACAAGGACACAAGGACACACGTGAATCATGTGATTTCATGGAAAACCTGATCCTTGCCACTTCCCTCCATTCACCTTGCTCTGTCCTAAAACACCAGAAGAGGGAGCTAGGCCGTCCATGTGCAACAGAGGTTGCTCACCCAAATGAGAGTACACCTGAAACCTGAGATTGAAGAGAGAGGACACCCTCTCAGAGACAGTTTGTGAGGACACAAGGGGAGAGTTAAAAACCACACATTCAGCCCCAGCAAAGACAAACCCTTTCATATTGCTACCTCTATGACTGGCATCCGTACTTCCCAACACATGCACGCTCACACACGCAAGTGCAAGTGTCTCCCCTTGTCCCACTTCTATCAAAACAGACTCAAGCAAGAGGTTTGAACCAGCTTGTCTTTACCACTGAAATAATGCCTCTCCCAAACCCTGTTATGGTGAAGCTTTGAATCCTGAAACAGGCTGTACATTCTCAATGGTTCCAACTGCACAATCAGCTCTACTTTGAACCACAGGGTTAAATTACCCTGGGACTATACTCAAAAGCATTTTAAGAACATGCACAAACATACACATAACCATTCATGTCTAACAAACATACTAATAGGCTGAAGAAATGCTAAATGAGCACAAAACACAGCATCTCATCTGACACAAACAAAACCAATTAAGTGGGAACTGAAAATAATCTCACCATAGAAAATACCAATTTTTCTTAAGCTTTACATCAGTTGATCTCACAAAAGACTACTAATCGGTTATTCATCTTTAAAACAAATTTGATTTTGAATTGATAGACCAAAGATTCACATAATGTACCTTAATTGATTCTCATTTTTAAAATAAGTATTTTATAAATGTGTGTGTATGTATGTGTGTGTGAGCGCGCACGAGAGAGAGAGAGAGAGATGGGTTAAACTCCATCAAATTGGAAAATCTTTAAAAATCGGATAATTTTCTTGATACAAGCCACTTACCAAAGTTAAATCACAATCAGATAAACAATTTACATAGACCTATAGCCCCTAGTGAAATCAAAACAGTAATTAAAAGTCTCCCAACCAAAAAAGATTGGGGCCAGATTGTTTTAGTGCAGATTTCTACCAGACTTTCAAATAATAATTAATGCCAGTACTTTTTTATTTTATTTAATAATTTAATTTAATTTTACATATCAGCCATGGGTTCCCCTGTCCTCCCCCCCTCCCACCCCTGCCCCTGCCTTCTCCCCAGCCCATCCCCCATTCCCATCCCCTCCAGGGCAAAGACTCCCATGGGGATTCAGCTCAACCTGGTAGATTCAGTCCAGGCAGGTCCAGTCCCCTCCTCCCACGCTGAGCAAAGTGTCCCTGCACAACTCCCAGTTGATTAGCTTGAACTGTTTGGGAGGCACGGAGGCAGTGGGACCTGGACCTGTCCTTAGTGCATGAGCTGGCTATATGAAACCTGGGACTAATGCCAGTACTTCTTAAATTAATTCACAAAATAGAAACATAAGGAACACTATCCAATTCATTTTATGAAACTAGAGTTAACCTGATACCTAAGGCACATAAAAACCCAAGAAATAAAGAGAATTATAGACCAGTTTCCCTTATGAACACAGATGCAAAATTCTCAATAAAATACTTGCAAACAGAAACCAAGTGCACATCAAAAAATATCATTCACCGTGATCAAGTAGGCTTCATCCCAGAGATGCAGGGATGGCTTAATATACATAGATCAATTAATTCAGTTCACCATATAAACAAATTGAAAGAAAGAAATCACATTTCCATTTCATGAGAAGCAAAATCCAACACACCATAATAAAATTCCAGGAGAGATTAGGTATAAAAGGGACATACCTAAACATAATAAAGGCAATTTACAACAACAAGCTGACAGCTAACATCAACTTAAATGGAGAGAAAATCAAAGCGATTCCATACAAAACAGGAGCAAGTCAAGGCTGTTCACTCTTTTATACCTATTTAATATAGTGCTTGAAGTCTTAGCTAGAGCAATAAGACAACTGAAGAAGATAAAGAGAATACAAATAGGAAGGGAAGAAAAGCTATCTTTATTTGCAGATGATATTATTGTATACATAAGTGACCCTGAAAATTCTAAGAGGAAACTCCTATACTTTCAGCAAAGTGGCTGGATATAAAATTAACTCATAAAAATAAGTAGCCCTCCTTTATGCAAATGACAGACTGAGAAAGAAGTCAGGGAAACAACACCTTTCACAATCATACAATATATCTTCACATAACTCTAACCAAGCAAGTAAAAGACATGTATGATATCAGATGATGGAAAGATCTCCTATGCTAGTGGATAAGTAGAATTAACTTAGTAAAAGTGGCCATCCTACCAAAAACAATCAACAGACTCAATGCAATCCCTATCAAAATTCCAACACAACTCTTCACAGATCTTTACATTATGATTCACAACAGTAGCAAAATTACAGTTATGAAGAAGCAATGAAAAGAATTTTATAGTTGAGGGTCACCATTACATAAGGAACTGGGTCTCAGCATTAGGAAGGCTGAGAACCAATGCTCTAAATCAACATGATCAAAGCTCTTATGAACTCTCAGAGACTGAGGCAACATGCGCAGGATGTGCACAGGTCTGCACGAGTTCCTCTATGCTTATGTTATGGCTTCCCATTTAGTGCTTTTATATGACTCCTGAGTGTGCAAACAACTGGGTCTCTGATTCTTGTACCTTCTCTTGGGCCCTTTTCCTTCTGTTTATTTGTTTTGTTCAATTCTGATGTGTTAGCTTTTATTTTATACTATATTTTATCATATTATATTTTGTTTACTATTAACCTTTAGAAGCCTGTTTATTTTCTAATGAGAGAGAGAAAGGGAGTGGATACAGATGGGAGGGAAGGAGGGAAGTAACTGGGAGGGAAAACTGTAACAGGATGTATTATGTGAGAAAAAGTCCATTTTAAAAAGAAGGAAAATAGAAAAAAATAAGAAGGATGGTGCAGTGTATCAGATAAATGATGTAGCAGTCAGAGGGGGAATACTGACTGACATTATGATGAAATATTGAGAGAAATAATGACAGGTTGAATGTGACAGTGAAAAAGAAGAGGCTTGCATAGCAGAACAGATAGCAGAGAGGTCAATGAGTTTATTTGTAATATGGTGAATTTGAGGTACATTCAGGGTAAGATGTGTGCTACAGGCAGTTAACTATAGAACCCTGAAGCTACAGGACCATCTGATGCTGGAAATAACATGTTCAGAATCATGTGAATTTGGTGGTAATTTGTGAGACAGGAAGGGATGAAAGAAGCTAAGAAAAGAAATTATAAAGAAGGCACGCTAGCACCCACATTGAGAAAGGAGAGTCATGGTGAGTTCAAGGGCCACCTAAACAACACAGTGTGTTCTAGACCAGCCTAACTACATACTGATACCCTGTATTTAAAAGAGAGATGGGGAGAGGGATAGAGAGGGTGAGGGAGGTGGCAGAGGAGGAGGGGGGAAATAAGTTGAGGAAGGTGGATGATGACAGATGGAGAGAGAAGAGAGCTTAAGACCGAACAGGTGGTACAAAACAGCAGTGTGTCTAACCAGTGGTCTATAGGACCCATGTGCCCCAGAATACCTATGGATATGGCCCACACAGAATCAACCATGAACTCACATAAAACATGAGAATTTGTGATTGCTTTTATTTTGTAACTCAGTTGCAAGCTCCTACAGTTCTTGTGCTTGAACTTTGTCAATGACAACAGAGTAAAGGGTTGTACGTGCCTGCTTGGGAGAAAGAAAGAGGGCAGCCTGAATTGTAGGTAGAATACTACAAGAGCTTTGTAGCAGCAGAGCTAAGGCAATAAAGCATTACAAGAAGTCAGTGGTCTGATGAATAGAGTTCTTCTAAGGAGTCAAAAAGACCAGCATAGTTCTCTGGCTGTTACCAGGAAAGCCTTTCTAAATGGGGCAGCTCTTTCCTTTCTTGTTTTTCTTTGGCTTTACAGCAGTCAACGTTTTGGTAAGAAAATCCCTCCATTCTTTCTTCGACCTAGAATCATGATGCACAGGAAAGAGGCCAAGAGATAATGAAAGGCATCACAAGTTCTCCCATGAACACTTGACTGTGGCTGTCTTTAACCACAAGACACACAAAAACCACTTAAGAAGGTATATTGTTAATGCACCTCATTGGGAATACTTTCATTAGTCTTATTTCTGTGGCCATCTCCTCCCTCCAAAAAATGGAGCCAACTCATCAAATGACCATATCTTAGAAAACCTACACGCTGTTGTGCCCATTACAATAATCACCAATGAACAAGAGAAGAGCTTTGCAACTGAAACAGCTTTCCATTCCCCTCCCTTCACATAGATTGAAACAATAAAATCAGTTTCATGTCAGTGTCTATTTGCAGAATCAGGATGATCTCCAGCACACGTTTGGAAATACAGAAAACAAAGAAACAACAGTTATCAGATGGCCACGGGTTTTATTTTTGTGGTTAAATAAATTTAAAGAAGCCATAACCATGATAAATTAAAGTTCTGCAAACGATTCACAGTTCATTCCTCTTGTTTAAGAGGCCATCAGTTTTTATCAAATGTGACCTTTGGTTTCCCTGAGTATATCCTGTCACAGGGAGTAATTAAGGGGAAAGATTATATTTCAGGCTGCATTGGGCTCCAATTTCCCATTTGATTTCATTGTACTGTCAGCTACTATTTATTGAGCATCTACTATGTGTCAGGCACTCTTCTTGGTGTCCGCAATAAAGCAGTAAATTAGACATAAATCCTGCCCATAATCTGTTGCCTTGTTTTGTATTGTGAAGATACCTTCAGCAGCACCACTTTCTGCATTTGCTTTTGTGAGAAATAGCTAATGAGGAGGAAAATGAACTCTCAAGGACCCTTCCTTCACTTTTGCCCCTTGTTGCTCCTGCATCTAGAAAAGATATCCCTGACTCTCAGGAATTAAGGAAGAAAATATACAGCCTAGTCCTTTATATCTCTTATTACCACTCTCTGTCCTTCCTTCAGGTTTTACTTCTTCTGATGGTGATCAAACCCAGGGTTTATCAAGCAATCACTCAACCACTGAGCTACAGCCCCAGACTGCCATCTGCTTTAAATCAGTATATTTATCTTGTAATTCCTTATGATGATGTGATACACGCTCCACTTCCTGAAGGGGCTTGGAAGAAGGTCTACTGGACAAGGAAGCTTTGGAAAGCAGTTTGAAGAAACTGCTAGAAGACTTCAGTATAATATTTCTTGTCCTCAAACTCTCAGCTCTCTCTCTCTCTCTCTCTCTCTCTCTCTCTCTCTCTCTCTCTCTCTCTCTCTCTCTCTCTCTCTCTGTTCTTCTCCTTCCAGCATTTGGGTCTCAGGATCAAGCTCAGATTGTCTGGCAGTCAGGCTCGGCAGCAGGCATCTATACCCACCAAACCATTTCACTGGCCTCCACGAATCAATCTTGATAGTGAGCACTTTTTTTCCTTGAATGCCATGCACCCTTCTCTTTCATGAGCCAAAGTTATCCTGCCTCTCCTCTCACTACTGCTTTGGCCATCTCTCTCATCTTTGAGGATTGTCTTCCTCTGTACGTCCTTTAAATGGCACAGTCCTGTCTCAGAGGTCTATCCTAAGCCCTTGTCTCTTCTGTCCTCCTCTCTCCTCCCATTTCCTCTCTCTCCCTCTTTTACAGACACAAGGTCTGTATGACTTCAAGAAAACAAGCTACCATTTATCTGCCAGTGAGTCATCTTTGTCTCCATACATAGTTTCTCCTGACTTATAGATCCATATAATCAGATTGTTTCCAGGTATTTACAGTCCTCTTCTCACCTAAAATTTACTATGCCTAAGATTTCACCTTTGAAATGTTTTCCAAATAATTGTACCACAACCCCAAACACATCCTACCGTCACAATCACCAGTGTCTGCCAATTGTTCCTCTTGAATAAATGTCAAACCCATCCACTGTTCTCTATTCTGTTACTATGGATGTCCTCCCTTATATAAGTCATAGTCATGTGTTTTTAAGTAATGAAACCATCCCCTTAAATTTTCTTTTAACTTTTGTCTTGCCCTTCTCCACATTTTTCTTAGCCATAAAAGCTAAGGTCCAAATCTAATCATGGGATTTCTTCACTGCATACACCATTCAGTGGCTTCCTTTAAGAAATATAGAAAGCTCTTAATAAGAACTTCAAGGCTTATGTAATTTGAATTCCCTCCTTGGACCTTGTGCTTTAACTAGGTGTTCATCTCCTGCCTTATACACATTATCTTTAAATTCAACATCATTTTACATGTTGATGACTGTGACTCTAGACTCACTACCCATTCATTCATTGTCTAACACAAAGATAAAATGATGCTTCATTTCTGTTTGAGTACACTAACAACAATTGGTGTGTGTCAATCTGTGCCAGAATATGTTTATTCCTGTAGCAACTACTTTTATTGTATGATTTTCTCTTCCATTTGACTATGAAGTCATTTTAAATAATTATTTTATTATTTCTGATGCATATGTATAATGCATAATACAAACATATATATATGTATGTATATATATATATGTATGTGTGTATATATATATATATATATATATATATATATATATACATACACATACATACATAAATATGAAGGATATGTGAGTGTAGGTGCCTACAGAGTCCAGAAGAAGACAGCAGATCCTCTGAAGCTGGAGTTACAAGAGACTGTGCCACCAAACATGGGTACCCATATACACTCTTAACTTCTAAGCCATGTTTCCAGCCCCATTTTGAATAAGTTTTGATAATACAATTAGACTATGTGTTTCTCAAAGCTAGGATTTTCTTGTTCATTTTTCTATTTACTATATTCATCCCTATCTTTGGAACCTAGTATTACCTTTATTTTGTTAAATATATTATATTGGGATTAGAACTGATCAAAATATTTTGAAGGTTTTGTTTTAAATGTATTTTTATATGAGTGCTTTGTCTGTATGTACCCAAATGTACACAAGAGGAGGGTATCTAGCCCATTATAGATTGCTGAAAGCTACCATGTATTTGCTGAGAATTAAATTCAAGACCTCTGGAACAGCAGCCTGTTCTTAAAACCCTAAGCCATACAGCCCCACAACTGATCAATATTTAATAATGAAAATATTCAGCCAGATATCTCAGAATACAAATGTGCTTGCCATTCAAGTCTGAGTTCAACCTTGGAGCACAGAGTGGAATGAGAGAACCAATTACTAAAGCCTGTCCTGTGACCTTCACACACATACAATAGCATAATGGCATGTACACACAATAATAATAATAATAATAATAATAATAATAATAATAATAATAATTTAGGGTTTTTTATTATTAGGTGTTTTAATTTTATACATCAGCCATGGGTTCCCCTGTCCTCCCGCCCCCACTCCCACCTTCCCCCCAGCCCCTCTCCTCCATTCCCATGTCCTCCAGGACCAAGACACCCCTGGGGATTCATTTAAACCTGGTGGATTCAGTACAGGCAGGTCCTGTCACCTGCTTCCAGCGTGAGCATGTGTCCCTGTGTAAGCCCAAGGTTCCAAAGAGCCAGGACAGGTCCTGGTCCCACAGCCTAGGTGCCTCCCAAACAGATCAAGCTATTCAATTGTCTCACTTATCCAGAGGGCCTGATCTAGCTGGGGGCTCCACAGCCTTTGGTTCATAATCCATGTGCTTTCTTTTGATTGGCTGTTTGTCCCTGTGCTTTTTGCACTCTTGGATTCAACAATTCACACTCTTGTAGTCCCTCCTCTTTGGCGGCAGTTGGACACCTGGAGCTCCACCTGGGGCCTGGCTGAGGATCTCTGTATCCACTTCCATCAGTTATTGGATGAGAGTTCCAAGATGACTGTTAGGGTGTTTAGTCATCTGATCACCAGACTAGGTCAGATCAGGCTTTCTCTCGACCATTGCCAGCAGTCTACAGAGGATATATCATTGTGGATTTCTGGGGACCTGTTAAGCACTCTGCCTATTCCTGTTCTCATGTGGTCTTCATTTATCATGGTCTGTTATTCCTTGTTCTCCCTTTCTGTTCTTGATCCAGCTGGGATCTCCTGCTCCCCTAAGCTTTCTTTCCCACAAATCTTGCCCTTTATTTCTCCCACTGTAGTCCAGGTTGTTCATGTAGATCTCATGCATTTCTCTGTCATTGGGTGATCCCTGTGTCTTTCCTAGGGTCCCGTTTTCTAGGTAGCCTCCCTGGAGTTGTGTAGCAGTGTAGTCATCTTTGTTTTACATCTAATATCTTCCTATGAGTGAGTACATACCATGTTTGTCCTTCTGAGTCTGGGTTACCTCACTCAGGATGATTTTTCCTAGATCCATGCATTTGCCTGCAAATCTCATGATGTCATTGTTTTTCTCTGCTGAGTAGTACTCCATTGTGTATATGTACCATATTTTCTTTATCCATTCTTCAGTTGAAGGGCATCTAGGTTGTTTCCAGGTTCTGGCTATTACAAACAATGCTGATATGAACATAGCTGAGCAAATAACCTTGTGGTATGATTGAGCATTCCTTGGGTATATGCCCAAGAGTGCTATAGCTGGGTCTTGAGGGAGATGGATTCCCAATTTTCTCAGGAAGCGCCATATTGATTTCCAAAGTGGATGTACAAGCTTGCATTCCCACCAGCAGTGGAGGAGAGTTCCCCTTGCACCACATCCTCTCCAGTATAAGCTGTCTTCTGTGTTTTTCATCTTAGCCATTCTGACAGGTGTAAGGTGGTATCAAAGACTCGTTTTGATTTGCATTTCCCAGATAATTAGGGATGTTGAGCAATTCCTTAAATGTCTTTCAGCCATTTGAACTTCCTCTGTGGAGAATTCTCTGTTTAGTTCTATAGCCCATTTCTTAATTGGACTGTTGGGCATTTTGATGTCTAATTTCTTGAGTTCTTTATATATTCTGGATATCAGCCCTCTGTCAGATGTGGGGTTGGTGAAGACCATTCTATAGGCTGTTGCTTTGTCTTGTTGACTGTGTCCTTTGCTCTACAAAAGCTTCTGGGTTTCAACAGGTCCCATTGATTGATTGTTTCTCTCAGTGTCTGTGCTACTGGTGTCATATTTAGAAAGTGATCTCCGGTGCCAATGTGTTCAAGAGTACTTCCTACTTTCTCTTCTATCAAGTTCAGAGTAACTGGATTTATGTTGAGGTCTTTGATCCACTTGGACTTAAGTTTTGTGCATGGTGACAGATATGGATCTATTTGCAGCCTTCTACACATTGACATCCAGTTATGCCAGCACCATTTGCTGAAGATGTTTTCTTTTTTCCATTGTATATTTTTGTCTTCTTTGTCAAAAATTTTATGTTCATAGGTGTGCGGGTTAATGTCTGGGTCTTCAATTCCATTCCATTGGTCTACATGTCGGTTTTTATGCCAGGACTAAGCTGTTTTTAGGAGCTGGGGGGGGTGGACTCTGAGTCTCAGGAAGTCCTTGGGGTCTCCTTATTTTGTCCAGATGGGAGCTCCTCTTGTCCAGATGGGAGGAGTCCAGGGCAGGATGGAAGTGGGAGGATGGTCTCTGATTCTCAGGAAGTGGCTGGGGTGTCTGGCAGATGGGTGTGGGGGCAGGGTGTGGCGACTGCAGGGTCTGTCTGCAGTCTCTGGTCCAGATGGGAGTTCCAGGGCAGACAGGAGCTGGGGGTTGGTCTCTGAGTCTCAGGAAGTGGCTGGGGTCTCCAGCAGATGGGTGTGGGGGCAGGGTGTGGAGACTGCTGTGTCTGCCTGCAGTCTTGGAAAAGGGGATCCTTCCTGCAGGGCTCACCGATTGGCCAGAACCTGGGGCCAAGTTGGTCAGGCTCCAGGGATGGCTGGTGTCCAGTGCTGTGACCCAGGGGCAGTTGCCTCTCTGGCTATAACCCCAGGTACTCACCTCTGGTCCAGATGGAATTTCCTGGGCGGATGGGAGCTGGGGTTGGTCTCTGAGTCTCAGGGTCTGCATGCAGTCTTGAAAAAGGAGAGCCTTCCTGCAGGGCCTGCCGATTGGCCAGAAACTGGGGCAAAGTTGGTCAGGTCCTCCCGGGATGGCCTGTGTCCAGCGGTGGGACCCAGGGGCAGTTCAATTTAGGGGGTTTTAAAGACAGGGTTTTCTGTCTGGCCTAAAACTCACTCTGTAGACCAGTCTGTCCTGGAACTCAGAAATATGCCTAACTCTGCCTCCTGAGTGCTGGGATTAAAGGCGTGACATTAAAAGAAATATTTTATGTGAATAACCATAAATTCAAAACAGCAAGAAAACCTCTCCCCAAATACCAACATCTCAGTTAACAAAATCCTTAACAATTGTAAACCAAGAAGTCATAGTTAGCAGCTAAGGAAAAATATCAAGGTAACACACACACACACACACACACACACACACACACACACACACGTACAAATGTATAAACACTATGTAATTGTAACATTCACATTTAAAGGAAAAGGTGTATATGCCAATTAAACATAGTAATTGATAAGTTGATAGTAAAGCATGAACTCAGCTTGTTCGTTAAGTGGATAGAACCCTTGCAATCAGTTGTTTTAGTTGTAGTCTTAAAAATTCTGAAGCTTACTGCTTACAACCTCTTCAGATTTGACAGGAGCATACAAAATAATTGACATATATTTACACTTGTTTACCAAGTTGTCCAGGGATAAAACCCCTAATTTGAAAGAATTTATTTTTAGGTATTTTTAGTTCTTTCTTCAAAATCTGCCTCTTTTACACAAGGCAGAATGGCTTAGATTAAAGAAAAACAAATGATAAGAAATGCCAATGTGTATATGGGCAAAACAGAAACACATATTTGACGTTGATGGAAACACAAACCTGTGCAGCCACTGTGGAAATCATTGTAAGAGTTCCTCAGAAAGAGATAAATAGATTTACTATTCCACTCCTGAGCATATTCCTGAAGAACTGACATTTTACTGAAGAGGTACTTGCTCATCCATGTTCCTTGATGGTTTTTTTTCACAATAACAAGGAAATATAAACAGCCCATATCTCCATCAGATGATGAATGGATAATGAATATGTGGTACATATATACAATGGAACATTATTCAGGTATAAAGAAAAGTGAAATTATAAAATTAAAAAATTCACAGGCAAATGGATGGAGACAAAAAAAAAAACCATTCTGAGTGTGGTAACCAGACCCAAAAAGACAAACAACACATGTTCTCTCTCATATGTGGATGCCAGCTCTGAATCTTTAGATATGTGTGTTTAATTGAAGTACCTACGAAGGTAAGAAACTAGTAATGGGATATTGTGGGGGTTTCAATGGAAGAGATAGAATGCAGGTGCCATGGAGGGAAAAAGAGGACTAATGGAACAGAGAGAGCTAATTGGGTGAGATATGGGAAGGCAAGGTAGAGGAATGAGTAAAGAGAGAGATATCTAAGACTAAAGACCTTTGAAAATGTTGTATGGAAGCCTACTACTTTAGAAGCATCCGGAAATGCATACATATGCACATACATAGATAAAAGGAGTTTAAATGGAGTTGCTTTACAATGGTAGGACAATGCATTCTCAAGTATTCTTAGGCTATCTAATAAAACGTCTAGTGCCTGGTATAGGTTAACCTCTTTTGAGGTCCTATAGAAATCCTCCAAACATTACAGGCTATTGCCAGTGCTCTTGGTTACCCTCCAGAACTTGATTGCATTGTTGAAGACACCATGAACTAGTAGCAGCCTGGAAGCTTAATTCCTACTAGCTAGTTTTCATAGCGCAGGAAGATTCTATGAATGATACAAGGGGAGAAAGGCATTCAATAATCTTACCCAGCTGTGAAATCTGCAAGCTACAGTAACCACTGTCCCAACAAGACATGTACATTGGTTCAAGAGAGGCACAAATTATGGTCAGAGGACTGTCAGTTACTTTTCTATTGAGACACCATGACCAAGGCAACTCTTATTATTAAAAGCATTTAATTAGGGGCTTGCTTACAGTTTCAGAGGGTTAGTCCATTTCCATTATGGTATGAAGCATTAAAACAGACAGACAGGCATAGGGCTGAGATATTTACATCCTAATTCACAGGCAGCAGACAGAGAGACTGGGTTGCAAAGCCCACTTCCAGTGACAAATCTCTTCCAACAAGGCCACACCTAATCCTTTCTAATCTCGGAAATATATGAGCCTGTGGAGGCCATCTTCATTCAAACTACCATGTGGGCATAAGTAATAACTTTATACCCATAGATTAGGAATGTTCTCAACCCTCATCAGTGAGCCTTTGTTTTGCAGTAGAGCAGTGGCTCTCCACCGTCCTAGTGCTATGAGTATAGTTCCTCAAGTTGTGGTGACCCCTGACCACAACATTATTTTTGTTGCTACTTCATAACTATAATTTTGCTACTGTTATGAACCAGAATGTGAATATCTATGTTTTCTTTTGGTCTTAAGCAACCCCTATGGAAGGAGTGTTTGATCCCCAAAGGTTGAGAACTGCTGCAGTAGGTAGTGATTACTATGGAGACACACAAATGGTCTACAGGCAAAGATTAGGAGACTGTGGAATGTTCATCTCTAAATAGGACCTCTATAATAGATAGCCTTTCCCAAGGCTTAGGGAATCTTCATGGAATAGATAATGGAAAGGTTTTTAAGAGGCAGAGGGAGTAGGCATCTGCAATGAAAAACATTTGCCGGACATAACATCATTGCACATATAAACTCACAGAAGTTTTGATCTCATGCACAAGATTTGCACAGGATCCAAGACAACCAAAATCTAGGAATGAATGGGGAAGTCCTATTCCTAGCTCAGGAGAGTTTATGAATGTATTTGGGGAGGAAGAAGGAAAGTCAGTTTGCTTCAGGGATATGACTCCTAAAAGCCCAAACTGGCTCCAGTAGATTGTATTATACACATGCATATATATGCAGCACTTGGTGTATACAGTGAATTCAATACAAAAACATTGGGAGGAAAAAGTGGTGGCCATTGCCCATCCTTAGCTGCCACTTTGACTAATCTCCCTTGTCTCTGGTACATTCTGTTCCTCCATCGCATTGGTGGGACTCGATCACTTGCTGGCCTATGTTACGATGGTACCCTAGATTGTGCTTTTTTTCTTCCATGTGGCAGAAAAGCAGAATCATTTCCAAGTACCACTTTTCAGCAGACTCTGCTCTCTTTTCCAGCTTTTAAAACAAATGGATAATTGAGCAATCAGGTCTCAATATCTTCAGTCCAGAAACGTGAGAACAGGAAATTCCATGTTATCCTGGAGTATCATTTGTGTTCTGTGACAATTTTCTCTGTGCTTTGTAGTTTACTGGCGACTCATATGCATTGTTTGTATGTATGCTTGGTTGATTAGATCTCAGGACCAGGGAAGAGAAAGATGAACAGCCTCAAACCAGTCTAATACTAAAACCAAGCATTAAGTTAATAACTAAAAGCAATTAGTTACAACTTTTACTGTCCTCCCTCTAAACACACAGAGGATTGATTCTTGAATACTCAGATACCAAAATCCATGGATGTTCGAGTCCCTAATGTAAAATAGGATGGTATTTGTATATAGACTGCACATATCTTTTTGTATACTCCAAATCAATTCTAGATGATTAATAGTTTGCAACAAGAAATAATTCTTAAAATAGTTAATTTCAACCTAAGGCCTAAAAGAAAATTAAGATACTAGAATTAGGAGCTTACATATACAAAAGGAAAGTTGTAGTTTGAGAAGAGCAAAGCAGTCCAAACATAAGTAACAGGGTGTATGAAGTCAATGAACACCCATGAATATGGACTAGAGAGTGTAACCCTTATGCTAGTTAGTTTTTGTCAATCTGGGTGAACCAAAGTCATCTTGGAAGAGGAAATCTGACCTGATTAATCACCTCCATCAGATTGACTTATAATCAAGTCTATGTGGCATTTTCTTAAATATTGGTGTGAGAGGATCCAGCTCACTGTGGGCGATGCCACCCCTGAGCAGGCAGTCCTGGGTTGCATAAGAAACTGAAATGAGCAGAGCAAGCCATGCTCGCTGCATCAGTTCCTGCCTCCAGGTTCATGCCCTGTTTGAGTCTCTGCCTTGGCTTCCTTCAGTTATGGACTGTGATTGAGAAATGTAAGCTGAAAGAAACCCTTTCCACCACAAGGTGATTTTATTTTTTTGTTCTTCTCCAATACGTTACACTCAGAGTGCAGTTCACCTCCCACTTGCTCCCCGGTCCCAGATCCACTCCTCTTCCATATCTGGTATTTTATCACAGCAACAGAAATCAAACTAAGATAGTCATGTATTGTCTACTAGAAAAACAACACGTTAGTATCACTGTTATACTATGTAATTTTATGAAAATGAATGAAATCTGAAATGCTTGTACTTCAATGAAATAACTCTCAAGGCAACAGCTTGTCCAGGTAAGAAATGTGTCTTTGTTCTGGGCATGGTGGTACACACCTAATAATCTCAGCTCTTCGGAGGTGAAGACAGGATTATCAGGAGTTCAAGGTCATCATGTATAGATACATAGCAAGATAGAGGAAGGGCAGCCCAGGCTAGGAAGCACTCTCTCAAACCAACAAACAAACAAAAGTATACCATTAGCTTCAGAAAGAACAGATTCTGTAGTTTGAGCCATACTTGCCTCCAAAAGGCTTATTATAAATGGGAGTTATAGATGGGCCTAGAGAGAGGTCTTAGGTCATTTGAGGAGTTCCCCCAAAAGGAAATTGTTGGAACCCAATTTCTTCCTTTTCTTTTTCAATCACTGAAAATGATTAGATTGGCTTTGCTATATCCTACATTTCCTGCTATTATACATTGGTTTGCAAGAGGACCACAAACAATAGAACCAATCAATTATGGACTGTATTGAAACCTTGAAAACTCTGAACCAAAATGAATCATCTTCTTCTTTCCCTGCCTTTCTCTTTGTCTCTGTCTTACACATGTGCATCACCACCCACCCAAACATGCACTACTTTTGTTTCTTTCTTTCTTTGTAGAAAGGGTTCCACATGGTAGTCCAAGCTTACTGAGAACCCAGAATGTAGCGAATTTAGCCTTGAGTCTGCAGATTTACCCTCCTTTGCCTCCTAAGGACTAGAATTACAGGCATGTACCTTTTGGTTTTATAAGTTTATTTTAACAGATATTCTTTATACTGTCAGAAAGCTGCCCAACATACTAACCAATTAATGTATGAACCTATGGTACCTGAAAAATTCCCATCCAGGGCAAATTGACTTCTTGATTGTAGACAGAGAACTAATAAAAGTTGTTTCATAGTTCCTTGTTTATCCAGCTCCATCTTCAGACTCAAGAATCAATATCTAGTGTTTAACTTCTCATAATTCATTTTTTGTCAGCTGCCAGTTTGTTTTGGATCTGTTTGTCTCTGTTCAGTAGGAAAAATAGAAATCTGAAAATTAATTTACTTTCCTTATGTATTAATGCTTGGAAAACTGTATCGATGTGCAATTCTTTTGCCTACCAATACGTTTTTCTCAGAGGTCTGGTAACAATTTACTAGTCTGATTACCCCGGCAACTCCGTCCCCTGGAAGTGTTTCCTGAGTTTCAGTTTTTATCAGCAGCTTCTGTTTCATTTGTAGTTCCATCATCAGTCAGCTTTGGTTTATCGGAAACAACTCGCTTTGGTCTCTTCCTAATTACTACAGCCAAAAGCCATTGGGTTCGAAGTTATAGCTCAGGCAGCCACTTATCTGCACTATTGGCCTCACACACAATTCCCTTTCTTTTAGAAGTTTAAATTTTCACTTGCAACTCTCTTAGTTTTATCTTCACTGCTCTCAATGGTTGGAAAAGCTAAGAGAGGGGGAAATGTCCTTTCTTTGTTTCCTTTCCCACAACAACAAAGCACAAATTCTTGGGATTTACTGCTGAATGGTTCCTTGATGAAAAGACCTTCTCTTTTCATCCAAACTCCAGTTCCCCCTTCACCTCTACAGCCATGTGCTCAGCAAACTATTTTCTTAAAGTGCAGTCCACCTGGAAGTTCTCCCTGTTCTACCCTTAATATGTCATTTTTATTTCTGTAGTTTTTCTTTCTCCTCTTCTATAAATCTCAGAGGAATTAGCATCACTTTTTCTACTGCTAAAATACTCCTGATTTGAAATATTCTTTCTTTCCATCTTACACTCCATTATTGATATTGACTCTAATGATAATACAGATGATTATAATTAACATTTACTTAGCACTCTTTATATGCCTGCACTATTTCATTTTATCCTCACTGAAGCCATGTATATCTAGGGATCTTCATATCTATATGCATTTCACAATAGCATGCTTTTTTATAGATTCAATAACATTTGGGCTATTGCTAATGATCTGTGCACAATGTTTAAACTATAAAACACAACAGATGTAATAAAACTTTTCTCCCGGGTGTAGATAGAGTCATCAAGATTATGTACCTCCCATTTTTTATTTTTTCTTCACTGAAAATGATAACACTATCAGGGACATTCTATCTATTGAAAAAAATTATTTAAGTGCACACCACATACAAGTTATTGTGAGCAAAACAAAGTAGCATGGTTAAAAGTGGAGGACTGTTAACTGTTTCAAAATGAATTGAGTCCAGATCATAAAACGTTCAGAAAAATGGTGAGTTCATTCTGACTAGTATAGCTGAATCCTTAATGTGAGGCTCACTCACCATTTGAATTGAAGAAAGGTTTTTTTTGTTTTGTTTTGTTTTGTTTTTGGTTGGTTTTTTTTTTTTGGTTTGGTTGTTGTTTTTTGTTTTTGTTTTGTTTTGTTTTGTTGTTTTTTTTTTTTTTTAATGTTCATTTTCCTCTCACTTTTTTCTTCCAAACTGGCCCTCTCCTTTGTTTTGGAATCTTCATGTCTAAAGTGAGATTTCCTGGAATGTCAATATCAGACACTGCGTGTTACATCAAGTAAGCTCCTTTTCATCATAGAGCATATAATTACAAGAAAGAGTGCTAAGATTGGTTCTCATACAGAGACATTGATAAGACTGAGTTGTGTATAATTAATCATTACCACAGCTAAAGGGTTTATGGGGTTACTTTGAGGAGGGGTTGGGGCTGGGGACGAATCCCATGGCCTTCTACATGATGTGTGGTTTTTAAAGATAGGGTCTCACTATGTAGGCCTGGGTATCTTGAAACTTGCTGTATAGACCGAGCTGACCTGGAACTTGCCTCAGTCCTGCTGCGTGCTAGGATGCCAAGTATAATTCTTCAGCCTTGGCTTCTTCTTTGTTAAGGCCTCACCTCATAAAGATACAAATTTAAAAGGAAAAAATCACTCTAGGTTTAACATTTCAGCATTTTGTTTGAGGTAAAGGCTCAACAATGTAACGCAGGCTTGCCATGAACTCATATTTGTCTGTCTCATCCCCCTGAGTACTAGCATTCCAGGTGTGCATATCTAGGCCTAGCTCATTTCAGCTCATTTGTTGAAGAATTTTTAAAGGATGATTACACTGAAAATTATAATTAAGGGAGGAGGTAGATGGTTCAACAAGTAAGAACACTTGCTGGTTTTGTTTTGTTTTGTTGAGTTTCTATCCTTTTTAAATTTTTTTTTATATTTACTCTTATACATCCAAGTTACCTCTCCCTTGACTGCTCCCCACCCACTTCCCATCTTCCCCATATCCACTCCTCCTGTTTTCCTTCAGAAAAGAGCAGACCTCCCAGGGTTATCAACCAAACATGGCCTAACACTCCCCACTCCCACTGTTAGGAGTCTCACAAGAACACCAGGTTACACAACTGTCACATATATGCAGAGGACCTACGTCAGTCTCATGCAGGCTCTCTGGTTGTCAGTTCAGTCTCTGTGAGCCCCTATGAGCCCTGTTCAGTTGACTCCATGGGACATGTTCTCATGGTGTCCTTGACCCTCTGGCTCCAACAGTCCTTTCTCTCCCTCTTCTGTGGGGTTCTCCCAGCTCCACCTAATGTTTGGCTATGGTCTTTGCATCTGAGCCCATCAGTTGCAGTCATGTTTGCTTCTATCCTAGGTTTCGAGACTATTCAGCCTCTGGGTCTTTGCCATCCAAGCAGTGTCAGGCATGGGCTCCCTCTCATGGCATGGGCCTCAAGTTGCACCAGTCATTGGTTGGTCACTCCCACAAATTCTGCACCGCTACTACCTGGAAGTTCCAACCCCCACTGAGGCTTCGGTAATGGTCACGCCCACAAGGCAGGGCGGAGGAGGAAGTGGAAGACCAAGGATCGGGAAGAGGTCTCTCTCTTGGTTCCCAGACTCTGGACGCTGGAGGTAGACCGAGAAGAGTTCTCCAGAGAACACCGCCGGACTGCGCTATACCTTTGCCAGACCCTGTAGCCTACCCCTTCATTTGTAAGTTACCCCACAAAATAAACCTCCCTTTTAACTACGTGGAGTGGCCTTAATAATTTCACCAATAACTACCCCAGCACATCTTGCAGGCAAGACAAATTGTGGGTCAAAGGTTTTGTGACTGAGTTGGTGTCCCAGTCCCTCCACTGGAAGTCTTACCTGGTTACAGGAGATGGCTGGTTCAGGCTATGTATCCCTGATTACTAGGAGTCTTTGCTAGAGTCACCCCTATAGATTCCAGGGAGTTTCCACTGAACTAGGTTTCCACATCACACCCCCCAAACACCCTTCAATTACAGCTGTCTCTACCCACACCCCTATTACACTTCTCTTCCTCCATACCCACCCCCACCTGATTTATCCTGTTCTCAACCACCTGCCCCAAGTCTATCCACAAATCTATTTCCTCTTTCCAGGAAGATCCACGCATCCCTCCTTGGGCTCTCCTTGTTACCTAACCTCTCCGGGTCTATGGATTGTAGCATAGTCATCCTTTACAGCTAATATCCATATATGAGTGAGCATACACCATGTTTATCTTTCTGGGTTTTGGGTTACCTCACTCAGGATGATTTTTTCTAGTTCCATCCTTTGTCATCAAATTTTCTGATGTCCTTGTTTTTAATAGCTGAGTAATAATTGTATAAATATACCACATTTCTTTATCCATTCTTTGGTTGAGGGATATCTAGGTTACTTCTAGTCTCTGGCTATTACAAATAAAGCTGCTATGAGCATAGTTAAGCAAATGTCTTGTGGTAGGATGGAGCATCCTTTGAATATATGCCCAGGAATGGTATGACTGGGTTTTGAGGTAGATTGATTCCCAGTTTTCTAGTGGGCAAATATCCAAAATATATAAGGAACTCAAGAAACTTAACATGCAACAAACTAAATAATCCAGTTTTAAAAATGGGGTGCACATCTAAACAGATAATTCTAAACAGAGGAATCTTAAGTGGCAGTGAAACATCCTTGGTCATCAGGGAAAAGCAAATCAAAAAGGACTCTGATATTCCATCTTATAACTGTCAGAATGGCTATGATCAAAAACATTTGTTTTTCTTGCAAAGGACTCAAGTTTCATTCCCAGCATGCACACACTTGCTCAAAACCATCCATAACTCCAGTTTCAGGGGACCCAATACTCTTTTCGGGCCTCTATAGACATCAGGCACACACATATATGACAGCAAAATACCCATAGATATAAAATAAAATAAATAATTACTTTAAAAAAGCATTTTAAAGACCAAAAAATTTTAAAAACAAAGAAAACTATAATTAACTTGGAAAAAGTTATTTTTCCACATCAGCCAAATGCTGTGGAATAATCCTTCTGTACACTGAAAATGTGTTGCTTTCATTATTAATAAAAGGCTGATTGGCCAATGGGTAGGCAGGATTTTGGGGGCAGAGAGAATGCTGGGAAGAAGAAGGGTGGAATCTGAGGAGTCAGGAGAGACACAGAGAGAAGCTAGATGAATGTTCCTGTTGAAAGAAGGTACAGCTATATGGCAGAGGGTAGATAGGAAAGATGGGTTAATTTAAAATGTAAGAGTTAGCTAGTAACCAGTCTGATCTACCGGCAGAGCATTTATAATTAATTATAAGTCTCTGAATGGTTATTTGGGAGCAGCTGCTGAGACACAAAGAAATTCTGCCTACAGCCAATACTTATATAATGCATTATATGCCTTTCTAAGCAACATCTTAGAGTTAATTAATACAATAAATATAGTAACATTTAAATGCTTAAGGAGGGATCAGTTGTGATGGTGCACAGTTATGGAACTTTCCAGGAAAGCTTAGCAATCTTCGTTTGATCTGAGAATCCCATTCCACAAGATGTCCTCTGACCTCCACATGCATGACATGGCTATGTCTGAGGAACTAGACTAAACACATTGCACAAATTATATCATGTAACTCCACCAATATCCAAGAACCCAAGCATAGATACCATGAGACTATCATGCAGACTTGGCATAAGAGAGATATAAAACAGGTAGCTCACACCCAAACTATAATATTATTATATTGTTGTTGTGAAATTAATATAAAATATATAACCATATAAGCAAAATATTATATTATTACAATGACAGTTATCATACACTTAACAAAGTCTGTGCACCAAGAAACACCTCCAGGTACTATATATATCATATCATATTAACTTTCTCCACCTACTGTGTTAGGTTAATAGTATTATTGCCTCCATTTTCCAAAGTAGTTATATACTTTACCCAGCTGGCAGAGATACCATAAAAAAGTAGAACTCAAGACATTGTTCAAGGAAACTTTCAAAAGATAGTTCTAACTACACAATTGTAAATTTTACTGATGTAGCAAAAAACAAGTAGACGTGAACACTGAAATAGGTCAGAGTAGCTGGCCATGGTGATGGATGACACTAATTAAGTTGACTCATTTACATCCTATTTTGTTTCTGTGTTTCTTATCAAAGAGAGTTATTTTCAAGGAAAAGATACAAAAAAAAATCATTACTTAGAAGTAACTGAAGTGAAAGATAGTTGGAGAGATAATTTAAAAACAATAAAACAGCAACAACAAAACACTAGTGTTCCAGAATGTAAATGGTTCTTTGTCTCCTGCAGTGTAGAATTTAAATTTAAAAAGCTTATGTATCCCTGGAAGGTTGGATGGAAGGTACCAGGGAGGGGCTGGAGGGAGAAAATGCAGGAACGTAAGTGATGTAATTCTGTTTTGGTTCAAAACATGTTCAAAAGATATAAGGAGTTTATCCACTGGCAGAGGTGGGGGACTATATGCAATTGATGGATCCATGATAATGATCTTGGAAGAATCATGGAGAACAGATGAGATCCTGGGAGACTGGTGGAGATATGCTCCCTACTTTTCTATTTATTAAGAAGAGAAATATGTTAGATCTATAAATATAGGCTACACATCACTATTCTGCACAGCTCTCTTTACTGTTCATTCTATGTGCACAGCCAATAGACCCTTGGACTATTATAAACCAAGCCATGGACCTCTGCTGCTTTCTACAACTCTGATTATACTTAGAATAAAGTGTTCCTCTCTTACCTTTCTGCTATGACCTTACATGACTCTTCAAATCCATTATTTTTTACTTTTACCATTGTGTACTATGCTGCAGTCACATTGATTTTTCTGTTCTTCAAAGTTCTCCAAAGGACTTTGCATTGCTGTTATCTTTGCCTAGATATTTGCAGATCAAATCCTGTGCAACAGAGTTTCAGACAAAATATAGTTCTCTAATAGAGATTTTTCACTAACCTGGCTACTGTCACTGCCTTCCTTAACCCCAGGAATTTTCTATCTCATTTCCTAATTTTCCTTTCTTCACAGTATTCATTATCTGAAATTATTATACTTGTGTGTGGGGGGGATTGTCTGACTCCCTCACTAGCGCATAAGTAAATTTGTGAGCTAACACAGTATCTTCCTGTTTTATTTTCAATACTCAGACACAAAGCAGCAGCTAAATGACTAAAAACTGTTGCTAGACCTTGTGGTATAAGCATTTTATCTGAACACTTAGGAGGGAGAGGCATATAGAACTCTCTAAGTTCAAGGCCAGCCCAGTCTACAAAGAGTTTCAGGCCAGCCATGACTATATAGTGACACATTGTCTCAAAATAAATGAATAGTTATGAAAAACATCCAGAATAGAAATAGTCTGTTGTTTTCATGTCCTGTTATGACAATCTTGGAAAAAGTCAAAGTTATCAGGCATGTAAAAACAAACATGTGTGTTTCTCATACCTTTTTCTTCATTTTAAAAACTCTGGTTTGCTTGGTTATTTTGTTTGTTTGTTTGTTTTTCCTGAAGAAAGAAAGGGCATAGAATTGGAAGGGAGGCTAGGTACATATGATCTTGGAGGTGTTGAGGAAATGGAATCTGTAATAGACTATATTGTATGGTTTTTTCAATTAAAAAAACAAGTATTTGATGAGACATTATATATTTCTTCATTCAAAATTAAGAGGCATTGGCTGAACACTGTCACATTAGATTTTTAAATGATGATATCCACAGTTTTAATGTCCTTCTATAATGAACATCTCCCAATTCTTTTGATCACACATATATTTAAGAATATGAAGAAAGGTGGCTTTCAATGTAACTCAATAGATGAGCACTTGGCTTGCATATTCAAGGCCCTGATTTTGATCCCCCACAATGAAAAATAGAGAAAAGTTATGTATTTTTGAAAATACATATATATGTACATATTTTGCATAAAATTTATCCAGCTACTATTGGTTTGTAGAGTCTACATTAAGAGAAAATGAGGAAGAATATTGCCAGAGGAAAATTTTTAGCTTCCTTCATGTTCAATAATTGTATGTGACTTAAATTAGTAAAGAAAAAATGAACTCATGTGTTTGGAGACAATAGGTGATGAGAGACAGAGAGAGTATACTAAAATTCCAAGAGCACACCTACATAACTATAGTGAATAGTACCTGATGGGAGATCTAAATTCAGATACTAGTCAACAGTAAATTTAATAGTTTGATAGGAGGTAATATTGCAATGTCACAGAAGTAAGCTAATCTGCTTGTAGACTGCATTAAATAAATAGGAGTAGGTGATGGTCTAGATTGCTTTGCACCCAGGTACAACATTCTAGGTGCTAGACTTTCAGAAGTACATGAACAAATCTCTTCAGAGGTACTAGACATGTATAAAAAAGAAATATGAAAATATTGATTGAAATTAAAGCGTTTCATTCAAAGTAAGGAAGATTTTAGTGAAGGAAAAATTGTTGAACAGTATTTGGGTATAAAAAGTTGAGATACATTAAGATGAAAAACGTGTCATGCATTGTATGTGGTTATAACAAAATCTATAACCTCACAATTTATGAAGGATCATTTTACTTGATATCAGAATATAGTGATGTTTTATTCATGCTGAAATGAGATTTTATTTGTATGTTAATAAATAAAAGTGCCTGGAGGTCAGAGCTAATAGCAAGCCATAGCAGAAGTCTGGCAGTGGTAGCATGTGCCCTTAATCCTAATCACATGACAGGCAGATCTCTGTGTGTTCAAGGACACAACCTACATGGAGACACACACCTTTAATCTCAATACCAACCACAGAGACCTGGAAGTCTGTATAGACAGGCAGTGACGAGGAGGTCATATGGTTGGGTTTACAACCAATGAGAAGGCAGAACAGAAAGTCAATAAAAAGACAGACACACAAGAAGTAGGTCTCTTTCTCAGGAAAAGGACAGCAGTGGTAGCGGGTGATAAGAAGGCGGTTTTAGTCTCAGCTGTTAGCTACTGCTCTGACCTCTTGGGCTTTTAACTCTGGATTTGGCTTTGTGTTTCTTATTTAATAAGACCGTTACATCTACATCAGAAGGCATTAAGTTATTTTTAAAAAAGTATAAAGAGAGAATGTAATGCTTTATTAAGAGCTAATGTTTCACAATCATTGGCCACAATACTGTAGAGGAAAGTCAAGGATCAGACAGGAGATTGGAAACTAGATAATTGTGCATCTTTGTGTAAACCAAGGACATTCAGCAACTGCAAAGAAAACAAATGTAAAGGAATCTATGTAATCATTACAGTCTTCTTATGGAGACCCAGAAAACCTAACAATTACCTAGTTTAGTATAGTATGGATCCTTATTCTGTTCTTGCCTATAGATTTCCAGTTTCATCAGAATTTGTACTCAAAAACAATATATTAGAAATTACCTTTTCTTATAAACATACAAAAAGTTCAAATATCTTCTGTAGTCCAAACAAAAAAATTCCATATTATAATACAAGAAACAAAACAAACAAAAACAGTATCTAGTGTTTTCTGAAAGACAGGCCGTTGACAATTTGCTAATTTGGGGTGAGAATAAAAGGATAAATTCAATCCTTTCAAAGATACACACATTTTAGGCAGGTGAAGTTCTCATTGTAAATTGAAAAAAAAAAAAAACATTCTGTCGATGACAGGCTCATTTAAATATATACCCCAACAGTGGCAAGCAGATCCACCCGATTGTGACTGTTACAGTGATCTGGTACATTTACTATGATAAGAACAGAACTTGTACAAAATTGCTAAGGGTCACCAATGTAATAAACAAAGATGTCAAGCGACATAAAACACTTCCAATTTCTCTATATGCATTGCATTTTAAGAAGAGAAATGAGCTGGGTTTGGCTGTGTATCCCTATAATGACAGCACTTGGAACCAGGAAGATCGGGAGGTGAAGGTTTTCCTGGGCTACATACAAAAGAATCTATCTCAAAAAATGGGGAGTGGCAGAGAAATTATACAAATGTGAGGTGGAAACACATTTATTATGTACAAAATCTAGGTTCACTGACTCCATATATACAGACAGACAGACAGGTCCTTTCCTTTCTGATGTTTAATTAGCATACAAAGTAATGGGATTTTGTTTTTTTATACTTTGTTCTGCTTGATCCTATTCTTCTCCTCTTGTTTGCACTCACTTGTACTCTTCTGCCCAGAGTAGTGTCCTTTCCATTTCATTGCATGTGCTAACTTCCCTCTGCAAGCATGAAGCAAGAATGATCCAGATTTTAGAAAAATAATACAAGAATTAACATAGCTCAGTAGGGCAAAGGTCCACAGTTAAGAAATGACTGAACATAAGAGCCACCCCACCTAGCATGCTGCTTGAGACTTTGTGGAGTGTTGACTCATGGTAGAAATCCCCAGATCTACCTGTCCACCTTCCTGTCAGTCACTCTACCAACCATGACACTGAGACCACATGGTATTTTTTGGCTTGGACCACAGGCAAGGATCCCCAGAACCAAGTTGCCACCCCACCCCATGACAACCTAGAACTTGTGACATCCTGGTCACCTAACCCCAGATAGGGACCCCTAGCCTGTCCTCAACTCCACCTGCCTCTATCTGAGGAAAGTGTAGCCTCTTGTACCAAACCCCATGAAATAGAATCAGTTATTACTGTGACCCCAGCTTTTGTCACCCAAGGACTGACTGTAGAATCCAGTAAGCCTTCCATGGACTTTTGAGGACAAGTAGTAAGAATCTTCTAAGACTACAGAAGATTGGTCCCCAGGCTCAGAAGTTGTAGCTATCCATCACTGAACTGGGATAATTTCTGACACCTCATTTTTACAACAATATAGAGCTACACTAAGACTGAACCCCAGGGGCGTGGAGAGATTGCTCAGAGGTTAAGCGCACTGGCTGTTCTTCCAGAGGTCCTGAGTTAAATTTCCAGTAGCCCCATAGTGTTTCACAACCATTTGTAATGAAATCTGTTGCCCTCTTCTGATCTGCAGGGACACATGCAGGCAGGATACTGTATGCATAATAAATAAATAATTTTTAAAAAAACATTGAACCCCAAGCACCATTCAGCTAGATGAAATTCTGACAAGTAATGGTAACAGCAATCAAAGATTCAAACAAACACTCCACAAAAATCAGACCAGGTATCTATACGAAGAAACATCTAATTCCTGATACTTAGGTCCTTTGCAAAAAAAACATAAACAACAGGAATGACAGACAATATTTGGTTTCCTCGAGAAATTAACACATTTATAGAAATGTTTCCTGAGAAAAGGAAATTAGTTGATGTACAAATCAATAATTTCAAAACAGCAGTTATAATTGTGATCAAGGAACATAAAAAGTATATGAAAACAAGAACAAAAATTGAGGGACTGGAGGGATGTCTTACTGGTTAAGAACAGTTCTTGTTGTTTCAGAGGACTCAGTTTCAGTTTCTAGCAGACACATGATGGCTTATAAAAATCTGTAACTCCCATTTCAGGAGATCTGATGCTGTATTCTGACCTCTTTGGGCACTAGGCATGCACATGGTACACATACATATATGCAGGCAAACTATTAATACACATAAAATAAAATAAATCTTAGGATTATTGAAAACAACAAATACACAATTGAATGAAATAACTCAAGATATGAACATGGACTTTAATAAAGATAGAAACTTGACAAAGAGCCAACTTGAAATGAAACTCAAAATGAAGAACTCAGGAAGTCAAAGAAAAAGAATGATGGATGTGACTCAAAGGGATGGATGTGATCCTGTTTGCACTTCAGCAATGACTAGATACCAGTTGGCTCTCCCTTAGATATGCCACTGCTCTATGGAAGGCACTGGATTGGCTTGTTTTGCTTTCAACAGTTACCCTCCTTTCGTTTGCTTCATGATCCAGTGACAACATGGAAAAAGAACAAAGAAATAAGCTACATCTATCGTTTTTCAATTTTCCTGTGTGAAACCCTATGACTACCTCATTTGAATATGAAGGAAATTAGTTTTCTCCCCTATGAAGTGAGTTGAAACACTTGTGATTTGAAAACAATGCAACTGTGGAGAGGCAGATCTGTACCTAGAAAGAACGCATTGTTAGATGACCTGGGTTCTTTCTAATACCAGCAGCCAACTACGTGACCTTGAACAAGCCACTTAACCTATCCAGTCTGGTTTCTTCATCTGTAAAATTGGGATGTTGGGGTATATGATCCCTAAAGTTCCTCTTGCTCTTAAACTATAACTTAGATTCACACAGTGAGTAAAAAATGCTTTTATCATATTGTAGAACACTACATTGTAAAGAATTAGCAACTTACTCTAGGTCTAAACCTATATATTTATCCTCACTCCTCATCTCTGTTTTGCTATGTATTGCATACTTTAAAGTTATAATTGAAATTCACAATGATACTCTTAGCCTCCTAACAGGTTATCTCTCTGGGATGAACTATTACTATTCTGGTCCAATACTCACAGGGAAACATTTGAAGACCCTGATTTTCCTCTGTACATGGCACTGCACTAATCATATCAGACTCTCCATACCCAGAAGTTTCAAAAGCTCTATGGTGATCAGATCTCATCCAGAACCTATTTTTTCAGGTGGAAAATGCAGAGATTTTTGAAAATAGATTTTTTAAAAAATAAAATTTATTCTGAATATGTCTTCCCCCTCCCTCATCTACTCCCATATCCTGTCCACTTTCCCACCCACACAGATCCATATCCTTTCTTCCTCATTTTGAGATACAAACAGCCATCTAAAATAACAACAATTATTATTATAATTATAATGACAACAATAATAAACCAGACTAGGACAAAATAAAGCAGAATAAAAGGAACCAAAGAAAAAGCTAAGAAACACAGTGAGACACATACAGACACACATTTGCATATGAAGAAATTCCATAAAACCACAAAACCAGAACTGCAATATATGTGAAAAGGACTTATAAGGAAAATAAAAAAGCTCTGTCAAAGAATTATGAGACAAGAAACCTCACAAAATGCCTTTGAATTTGTTTTGCCCATCTACTGCTAGGCATGTGGCCTACCTTTATAAGTATGGTTTGTAAAACCAGTGAGTCTTGAGAAAAGTAATTTTTCATATGCGAGTGGTTGTCAATTGAAGATATTTTTTTCATCCTTTTAACCTAGATAGGGACTATCATTGATGGTGATGTGCATTTTTTTGGAAGCAGCAAAGAAAATATGAACCCTATTTTTTAATCCAATCTATTAGTTCAATCAGGGTCAGTATAACTGGATTTATGTTGAGGTCTTTGATCCACTTGGACTTGAGCTTTGTGCATGGTGGTAGATATGGATCTATTTGCAATCTTCTACATGTCGACATCCAGTTATGCCAGAACTGTTTGTTGATGGTGATGTCTCCAGAGACTCATTTATTATACAGGATTGTTTTGGATATCCTGGGTTTTTTTGTTTTTCCATGTGAAGTTGAGTATTGTTCTTTCAAGGTCTGTGGAGAATTGTGTTGGGGTTTTGATGGGAATTGGATTAAATCTGTAGGTTGCCTTTGGTAAGGTTGCCATTTTTACTACATTGATCCTACCTATCCAAGAACATGGGAGATCTTTTCATTTTCTGAAATCTTCTTCAATTTCTTTCTTCAAAGCCAAAAAAGTTCTTTGATGTAGAATGTATTTCTGTATGCTGTGAATATGTGTTGCTCTCATTGATTTATAAATAAAGTTGCTTTGGCCTCTGGCAAGGCAGGTTAGAGCCAGGCTGTATATCAAAGCATAGATAGAGAAGAAGGGAGTCTGGAAGAAGTGAGCTAGCCTCCCAAGGAGAAAGATGCCAGCAGACCAGTAACACCAAGAACACATGGCAATACATAGATTAATAGAAATTGGTTGATTTAAGTTGTAAGAGCTAGTTAGTAATAAGCCTGAACCATCAGCCAAACATTTATAATTAATATTAAGCCTCTGAATGGTTCTTTACAAGTGGCCACGGGACAGAGTAGGACACAGAAAAGCCTCCATTTACAGTTCTCGTCATACAGGTCTTTCACTTGTTTGGTTAGAGTTACCCCAAGATGTCTTACGTTATTTGTGGCTTTTGTTTCCATGATTTATTTCTCAGCCTATTTATCACTTGTGTATAGGAGGGCTACTGATTTTTTGAGTCAATCTTATATTCTACCACATTATTAAAGGTGTTTATCAGCTGTAGGAGTTCCCTGGTAGAATTTTTGGGGACACTTATGTATACTATCATATCATCTGCAACTAGCAAAAGTTTGACTTCCTTTCCAATTTGTATCCATTTGATCTCCTTTTGTTCTTATTGCTCTAGCTAGAACTTTGAGTACTATATTGAATAGAAATGGAGAGAGTGGACATACTTGTCTTGTTCCTGATTTTAGTGGAATCACTTTGAGTTTCTCTCCATTTAGTTTGATGTTGGCTGTTGGCTTGTTGTATATTGCCTTTAGTATGTTTAGGTATGTTCTTGGTATCCCTGACCTCTTGAAGACCTTGATCATGAAGGGGTGTTGAATTTTGTCAAAGGCTTTCTCAGCATCTAGTGAGATGATTGAGTGTTTTTTTTTTTCAGTGTGTTTAAACAGTGGATTACATTGACAGATTTTTGTATGTTGAACTATCCCCTGCATCTCTGGAATGAAGCCTACTTGATCATGGTGGATGATTTTTTGATGTGTTCTTGGATTTGGTTTGCCAATATTTTATTGAGCATTTTTGCATCAATGTTCATGAGGGAGATTGGTCTGTAATTCTCTCTTTGTTGCATCTTTGTGTAGTTTGGTTATCAGGGTAACTGTAGCCTCAAAATTATTTGACAATGCTCCTTCTGTTTCTATGGTGTGGAATAATTTGAAGAGTATTGGTGTTAGCTCTTCTTTGAAAATCTGGTAGAATTCTTTGCTAAAACTGTCTGTCCCTGGGCTTTATTTGGTTGGGAGACTTTTTACGACTGATTATATTTCCTTGGGGGTTATAGATTTCTTTAAATTCTTTACCTGGTCTAGATTTAACTTTGGTAAGTGGTATCTATCAAGAAAATTGTCCATTTCTTTAGGTATTTTTCAATTTTGTAGAGTACAGGTTTTTCAAGTATGGCCTAATGATTCTTTGGGTTTCCTCAGTGTCTTTTGTTATGGCTCCTTTACATTTCTGACTTTGTTAATTTGCATATTCTCTCTGCCTTTTAGTTAGTTTGCTTGGGGTTTGTCTATCTTGTTGATTTTCTGAAAGAGTCAACTCTTTGTTTCATTGATTCTTTGAATTGTTATTTTTGTGTCTATTTCATTGATTTCAGTCCTGAGTTTGATTACTTCCTGCCATCTACTCCCTTAGAGTGTTATTTCTTCTTTTTATTCTAGGTATGTAGGTATAAAATTAAGTTACTAACATGAGATCTCTCCAATTTTTTATGAAGTCATTGCTATGAACTTTCCTTCATTGTGTTACATACGTTTGAGTATGTTGTGTTTTCATTTTTATTACATTCTAAAAAGTTTTAAATTTTTCTCTAAATTTCTGTCTTGACACATTTTCCATTCAGTGGTGAGTTTTCCAGTTTCCATGAGTTTGTAGGCTTTCTGTTGGTAATATCCAGCTTTAATCCATGGTGGTCAGATAGGATGCAAAGTATCTGTTGAGATTTTCTTTGTGTACAAGTATATGGTCCATTTTGGAGAAAGTTCCATGGGCTGCTGTGAAGAAAGTATATTATTTTGTATTTGTTTAAAATGAAGGAATGTGGTTAATATAAGTTAAGAGCTGGCTAGGCAAGCTAACGAATCACTGATTAGACTAAGCCTAGGAGGCAGCAGAACTCTCAATCCAGGAATGATCCTTTGCAAATTTGCACTCATTTCCTTCTCTCAGGTTAATAGCATTCATTGTCATCTAATGTGTCACCATTGCCTGGCTCTGCATTGATTTTGAAAGAACGTCTGTTACAATTACTCTCTGACAATTTCATAGATGGACATAATGCGTTCTGATTGCTCTTGCCTTCCTCCCCCTTCAGTCACATCTTTTTCTTTTATCTTGTGACACTCTGGCTTTAACCAGGCCCATCTGTGTTGATTTTTAAGACGTTAATCCTCAATGCCTCTCCTAAGTCCAAATGATACTGCCTGAGGTCCAGGGATTAAGGGGAAAATCATCTTACCCATGTAAGCCTGCAATATACATTTAGAATGATTGACACAAGCAACAAAACTTCACTTCTGCCTTGCATTTTGTGGTTAACCCCTCATGAACCATAATAATGACCTTAATAAGGTAACATAACATTTAGGCAGTAGTCTGTCCTGCCAACCCAGCCGCAGAAGATAAAGGACTAGGTTTGAATTCAGCAGGACCATTTTCATGTCATTCATACTAATTTCCATTTAAGGAAATTATTTTTAAAAAATCCTTTATGTAAAAGCAGTTCCTGGGGAAGGTTGTGATGACATCTTTCCAATTGGAGGCATAAATCAGAAATTTCTTTTCCTCTAAAGGATCTCCTCTTATCAGATAGAACTCTTCCTTTTGAGATTGGCTGAGGGTCTTCCGGGCTGAGTTAGAAGCAATGCAAACAGAATGGAATACTCTATCATTCTCTTTGAAGGATTCCCTTCCAAATGAAAATAGCTTGTTAAATAGAGATGTGACATGACCATTTTGCATGGCTGTGTTGAAATCCATTCAGGAGAAAATACTTTATGTTCCCTAATAAGTTTAAGGTTCAGAACATCCTTATTCTTCCCCCTTTTTAAATTCAATGGTATTTGAGAGTATGCGTAAATTTAAAATGAAACTAAAAGAGTAAAGGTCCTCAGAAAGCTGTGTCATCAAAATCAAGAAGAAATAATAATTTTAATATCTCCAAGTGAGTTTTTCCATATGAAACTAAATGTGTGTTTATTCTGGTTGCTTTCAACACAATAAGCATTTCAACATTACAGTAATTAATCATATGCCGTTGATGTTATTAATTCTTTGGCTAAAATCTGGGTACTTCGGCAATGAAACAGAAAGATAATATTAAGGAATAGGAAAAGTCTCCTTCCATCCTCACTCCTGGGCACAAGTTGGATATTTTGAAAACAGTGAACATTAACTGTAGCCCATTATGTTACATGAAAACTGTCAAAAGCTTTGAGATACTCTTAGAAAACCCATAGTGACCATTGCAGCAATTTAAAAAATATCATATTACAATCAGAAACCTATATATTTTAAAATAAATAGTTGAAAGACTAGATATGTAACATAAATAATTTTGGAATATGTCACCTCCATTGCTATCCTGTTAACACTAAAATAAATTTAATAGTAATGCAACTTAAATTTTTCAAGGTTAAATGGATTTTTAAAGATTTACTTATTTTCTTATATTTTTTAATGTTTTGGGATTAATATAAATTTTTTCCCTTTCCTTTCTTCTTAACCCTTCCTGTGTAACTGCTTTTGCCTTCTCTCAAATTTGTGTACTCTATTTCTTTACTTGTTGACATACATACATGTTTGTGTGTGTGTGTGTGTGTGTGTGTGTGTGTGTGTGTCTGTGTGTGTGTGAAATTTGCAGACTCTTTATTTACTTATTGACATATGTGTGTGTATTCCTAAATAAATAAATAATAAAAACAGCCATCTCAGTCTGTATAATGTTGCTTGTATATATTTTTCAGTGATGAACATTCGATATTGCTTAGTCAATTGATGTGCTCTTCCTTTGGTGGGAATATTTCCTCACTCTCAGCATGACTTAGTTGCCTGTAGATCTTTGTTTAGGATTGGGAGCCTATGAACTTCCCCCTTCCATGTTAGCAGGTCTATTGGTGTCTTTCTTGTTCAGGTCATATTTAGCTGATCATGTTGATAAGATTTCATCAATATGGCTTCTCTGACATTTGAGGAAGACACAATCTTACTGTAAATTTTCTGTTCATCTGGTTCTTACAATCATTCCATCCTGTCTTTCAAAATAATCAGGAGTTCTGTTACAGATATATAAGTTGGGACTAGGCTCCACAACTCTGTATTTTGATCAGCTGTGGTTTTCTCACATGGTCTCCATCTGTTACAAAGAGTAGTTTTCTTGATGAGGAATGAGGACTATTCTTATTGTAGGCACAATGATAAATATAAAGAATGTAGTTGGATATTATGTTGGATTAGTAAAATGTCAGTTGTAGGTTCGTGTCCAAGACCAATGATTTACATACCCTGGGTAGTTGGCTCTGTTTCCAGTACCAAGTATGAATCTCCTCTTGTTGAGTGGGTCTCAAATCCAGTAAGAGAGTTATTGGTGATCACCTAAATATGTGTGTCATTATTGCACACTTGAGGTTATCAAGTCATTTCAGCTGTTGCTGTTGTGGTCCATAGGTATTATAACTGAGGTTGCTTCCCTCATTTGAAAACTTACATGATACCTTCTGGTAACTATGAAAGCTAGTCCTCATGAAAGAGGCCTCCTGGTCAGAGCTAGCTCATATGTTCTGGGTCATGTGTTCAAAATGCATGGTGTCTTCAGGAATAAGGACTTAACTGTCTAAGTTTTGGAGGCAACCAAGAACAACAGCAATCGCCAATAATGTTTTGGAAGTTTATTGAACAACTGTAACCAACAACTCTAAAAAGGGATTTTCATGCTGGATGTTGGGGATTTTGTTAGTCTGTTGCTGTTAGGGGAAGCATGGTCAAATAGTCAACCCAGAATGGAAGATTTTATTTACACTATATATGTATATGAATATATATATGTATGTATGTATATACACAGACTCATATGAATTAACTTATTATATTTTGTTTATTTTTATAAAGCTGAATGAATCTATGTGTATATGTATGCAGGCACTGGAAGAGGGCCAGAGAGCACAAGATGTCTGAGTATTGGAGTTTTGGGTGGTTAGGAGTCACCTGATATAAGTGCAGGGAACTAAACCTGGGTCCTCTACAAGAGTGATAAGTGCTCTTAAATGCTGATCCATATATCTAGACCTTGAAAATTATGTATTTGAAAAAGCTTTCTATTCTAGAAATAAAATAGAGCTATGATTGCCTGTATTGCAATGTATAGTAGACTCAGCAACTCAGAGCAACCAAGAACCTCCAAATAAGTGGAAACATGAAAGTACTAAGACCTAGAAGTATGGATTTTATAGGTCTTGTATTTATTCTTGTTTCACTACTCACAGAAAAGGAGCTAAATTTGACACATATGCCTTCTCTCATAGGAAGAAGAAATACTAATAGAGCAGCCTACATAACAAACATAGAAGGATAGAAAGAAAAGAAGTTATCTGTGGGAAACAATTGAAGAGAGAAAGCAGAGGGAAAGACAATTGATGTTGCAAAGCACAAGAAAGGTGACAAGCAGCAAGCACTGAGTGACATGAGCAGAGAGTCGACAGCAATGTAGAAAAGAAATGAGGCTTCATGTGGTGAATGATCTGGGGACTTACAGCCAAAGGGGAAGCTAATCCCTTACTAACAACTGAGATAATCGTAGAGTTAGAGTTATCAGAACAAAAGAGAAGAAAGTGAATCTGAATGTAGTTACTCTAGGTACCTATACTGCTCCCAACCTTAGCAGTTTCTGAAGGTTTATTATATAAAACCATAAAATAGTTGACATGTATAAAGCCCGAAATCAATCATATTCATTAAAAAAGGTTTATGAAGGCAGTGATGCTTAGTGAGGATTTTAGTAAAATTTCTGTTGTAAACAATCATTTTGTTCTTTAAGTCTTGAAGGATAAAGCTTCAGATCTTAGGGGGAAATTGCAAATTTGACTCACTTAATGGCCATATCATGTAAAACAACTGAATGATGACTCTACGTAGAAAACTCACAAACTGTGTAATATCCTTTGAAGTGGTGTTAATGGGTGAATATGGATGGTGCTAGGGCAGATTTTTGACTGACACATTAGATGCAGTACACTATAGTCTTTAAGCATGAAAGTTCTGGAGCCAGACGGTCTAGCTTCAAGTCCTGGCCCTGTCACTTGCTAATCTCTCCTTGGTGACATCAGACTAAATAATAGCTTAGGTGACAAAAAATCATGAAAAAGATTTTGTTTATAGTTTTCATTATTTTTTGGTTAGCATAAAAATAATGTATATCATTATGATATGTTCATACACATATTTGTACTTTACTTATATTTGCTGTAGGTAAATTCTCACTGGCTTCATATATCTTTCATTTTTTTTATCACAGTTTCATCTCCTCCACAATCTTCCCCATCTTCTCACCTCCACACCCATCCAAATCCATGCCTTTTTTTATTTCTGTCTCTCTTTAGAAAACAAGCATGAAAGCATATCAGAATTTTTTAAAAAGCATAAGAAACACATACACAAAGAGAGAGATACCAAAACAAAACCGCTAAAAACACAAAATCAGAAATCATAATATAAAAGCAAAAGACCAGTAATGTAAAAATGTCCAAACAAAACAATATGAGACAAATACTTCTACAAAAATACCATTGAATTTGTTTGATGTTGGCCATCTAATGCTGGGCCTGGGACCTGCCAATTAAGTGTGGTTTACATACCCGGTGAGACTCCATTGGAGTCCTTTGCAAGTGGTTGTCAATTGGAAATAGCTACTTAGTTAGGGATGGGAGCTTGCATCCACTTTCTGCTTTCAGCACTGGGACTCCATATGGATTGGACCAGTGTAGGTTTTGTGCACGTTGTTTCTGTGAGTTTATATGTGCGTTACTTCTAGTGAGTCTGGAATACACTGTTTCCTTGGTGTCATCCAACCCCTCTGGCTCTTACAATCTTTCTGCCTCCTCTTCCACATAAATCCCTGAGCCTTGAAGGAGGGTTTTGATTCAAACATCCTATTTAGGACCAAGGGTTCCAAGGTCTCTCACTCTCTGTACATTATGGTATCTCAATTTGTTCTTCTGAAAAATATAGTTAAAAAATGTTGCCTACTGCATCAAGTGTCTGAGACTGACAAATGTAAGACTAACATAGTGTCCAAGATACAGTAAATACTTTATAAACTTGAGCAATGTTAGTATTACACATCATGTGAACTTGTCAAATTATCTGCCAGCCTTTAGGTCTCCTCATTTCAATGTCTACTTCGTACTGCCTTCACACCCTTGTTCTTACATTTCATAACTGCCTGGTCTGCAGCAGTCCAGTCTACAATTGTTAGTCTAACAGTGCCTTTAAAAATCTCTTACCTTTCCCCCAAAAATAATATTAAGTGTGGATTAGGGTTATCAGCTTCATCTTTCAGACAAGGAAACCAAAGTTTGCTCAATTAAGAAAAATATTGCCTTGTGGAATAGTTTTACAGATTTGCTTCTGACTCAGCATCCAGTAATAAGCCTTGGAGTTAAATGGCAAGCAATAACATCATTCTTGTCTCTAGGTAGTAATTCTTCCTCTCCATCTGCCATAATTGCAAGTCACAGAAATCAATGTGAAAACATCTAAAGCTCCAAAGGATTCTGTATTTTCCATGTTCTCTGTATTTTTTGTAGGAGTTGGGAAAGACCATAACCACATTCATGATTCTATATTAATAACCTAAAGGTAAACAACAATGCTTTGATATAGATTACTTGAAGAAGCTAGTCAATGTAAAGGGATTCCAAAACAAAAGGAGGAAGGAGAATGGGATAGACAAAAGATGCCCAAACACTGTTTTACAATTTGTTTTTCTCTGCTTATTGAGGGGGAAATGACAGGGAAATATTTATAAGCATGTACCCATAACAATATCTTGCACAAGAGGGCACTGGTACAACAGGGTGATTAAAGGAGTGACTGGATGTATCTAAAAGCAATTGAAAGAAGGGGATCCTTGAACTGCCTTTGGAACTAGCTATGGAGCCATTCATTCATGTGTGTTTCACACCTTCTGCTCTCCTGAGTGCTCTTTGGCATGTGGAATGCAAGATGCATTTATCACTGCACCAAGATGAACCCAGGTCTTTTAAGCTAATAGAAAATGAAGCCAAGCCAGGTGGTGGCACACGCCTGTAATCCCAGCACTCGGGAGGCAGAGGCAGGTGGATCTCTGTGAGTTTGAGGCCAGCCTGGTCTACAAAGCAAGATTCAGGAAAGGTGCAAAGCTACACAGAGAAACCCTGTCTTGAAAAAAAAAGAAAGGAAGGAAGGAAGAAAGGAAGGAAGTAAGGAAGGAAGGAAGGAAGGAAGGAAGGAAGGAAGGAAGGAAGGAAATTAAGCCAGAAATAATGTGAATACTGCACAAAATTGAACTCCCAGCTCTCTGGAGGCTGACATAGGAGGATTATGAGTATGTAGTCAGTGTGGGCTACATAGGCTTTATTCAAAGTGTGTAGGGGGTGGAAATCAAGGGGGCAGAAAAGACAGGCTTAAATATTTTGTGTGATAGCTGATACTTTGAAACTGCCTTCCAAAGCCTTCCTTATCACTCTGTTTTTATACTAGACAGCAGTTTCACTGTCACCAAACCAAAGTCTTACAGACTGTTTTCATTGCTGGATCTGTTTGAGGTTCTTTCTGAACATTTTAACACAATTCAACCGACTTGCAAAAATAAAAATTAAAAAAAAAATAGTGGTTGTTTTCTTAACTTTGCTCATTCCACAGACAAGAAGGCCACTGGAAAGACCATCAGTCAGGTTCAAATGAGATGCTAAGCTGAACATCAGCTTTGATTGAAACCAACACTGCACTTAAAGGGGGAAACTCAATTCTGTCTGTGAAACTGCAAATGATCCTCACAGGATGGAGGGAGTGTGGGGGCATTTAAACAAGCAAGTGACATTGCACAAGTAGCTTTCTAATGAATTGGTTGAGAAGAACAGTTTTTAAATGGGAAGGAAGGATAGACCACTATGGGATCTTTATATAACTGAAGCGTATATAACATTCTACAAGGTAGTTCCCACATGAGGATTCATGGCTTGCAGAAACCTAGGCAGTTATATGCATCCAGGGATTCACTAAGTAAAGCAGAAGATACTGTTTTTCTGCATTGGAATAAAAGAATAAACAATGAGTGTAGCAATTAGCATTTTGTAGAGTGTTTTTATATACAATTGAGCCTTGTCAGAAGTGCCACCAAGGGGGACATTGATGAACTGACTGCCCCCATGCACCTCGTGGCATGGGAACATTAAACAAAGACCTCCTAGGCTTGGTCACGGGCTCACAGGGAACCCAGAACAGCCATCGCAACATGGGGTGATCCATTTCCTTCCTTTTGGACACCGAGCCACTTACTCAGTCCTAAGGGAGTTTTGGGGTCCTACCTCTCCTCATTTCCCTATTGTTGAGATAGCGGGACAGCCTTACCCACCTCACCAGACACCACCACCTAACTATACTTTCAGGAGTACCTAATGGGAAGACATTTTCTAGCTAAGGTAGGAGCTTTTATTTCATTTGCTCCCCTTTTGTTTTGTTCATTTTTTTTTTCAAGACAGGGTTTCTCTGTGTAACAGCCCTGGCTGTCCTGGAACTCACTTTGTAAACCAGGCTGGTCATGAACCCACAGAGATTCAACTACCTCTGCCTTCTGAGTACTGGCATTAAAGGTGTGTGCCACCATGCCCAGCAAGTCTACTGTTTCTTCTGGCTTTGCCCTTGGTTCTATGCTAGGTATATATTTCACACTGATGCAGCAGAGGGGAGAGAAATGTTTCATTACTGGAGGACAAGTCCAGGCTCTCTATGCGTTCTCTTCTGACAGAAATGGTCTTAGATCCCTACTTTGCCTTTTATGACACTACTTTGTCATTGAGCTTGTTACAATCTAGTAAAGACAGACTTCTCACTCTCCATTTGAGCTCTGGTAGATTGGCTAGTAGTAAGGCCATAGTCGTCTTTGTTCTGGTAGAAACAATATACTATAAAACTTTTCTGCTTTTCTCGACTTTTTCTCTCCCATTCCTTTGGATAAACTGAGCTTTTGTTGGGACTCTTTCTGTTTCTACCCATTGATATTGCTTCTTCCATTCAAAATGGAGAATGTGTGTGGAAAAACAAGCAAACAAAAGCCACACACAAGTAATTCAACACCGTATTATTCAGATTCTTGAATCCAATAAATATGTCTTCAGTATACCTCTCTGAGTTTATTTGACATATAAATAAAATCTTATTATTCTTAGCAGTACAGATAAGCAAAAGCATGCACAGTCTATTGTCTCACATCAGAACTCTAAGTGCTAACATTTAAAAATGAAAAGGTTAAGCTGGGCATTAGAGCACAGTCCTATAATCCAACACTTGGGATGTGGGAATAGAAGGACCAGGAAGGAGTTCCTGGTCACTTTTGGCTACATAGGGAGTTAAAACTACATGAAATGCTCTCTTGTAAAGATGAAAATAAAAAATAAAATGAAAAAATACATTAAATTGAATAGTAAATTTTCTTAAAATATTATTAATTAGCCTGGTAAGGACAGAAGCCCCACTCCCCATTGGTGAGTTTAACTTCCACTGGTTGTTTGCAAGGTAAGAAATAAAGAAAATGTATCATGAAAAAGCAATCCTCTGGAGTTGGGCAGATTGCCACATCAGCATGTGGGTTTAGGTTCAAGTTCCTAGAACCCACACAAGGCCAGGCTCAGTAGTCCATGTCTATAATCTCAGTGTTCTGACAGTAAAATTTGAAGTAAGACAACAGAATCTTCAGAAAGTCATAGACCAGCTAGTGGCAAACAAGAAGAGTCTTTGATTCAAATAAGGACCAGCATCATATGAGTCCACACTCACACAGGAACACACACACACTGTGCATACAAACATATATATCATACAAACATCTCTAGAAATATTTCCCTAAGTACAGAAAAAGTTATATTTAATGTAGTCAGTCAGATAAACATTGTGTTAAACTTCAACAAAATCTAAAAATCTAAATATATATCAATAGAAGATTTATTAAATAGATTATGGCACATTCCCGAATGATGTCTTGCCAATGTGCACAGAGACAGGTAACTGGTGGGCAAAATACTGAAACACTCCAGCAATTAAATCTAGCAACTAAACACTTAGTGAATACTTGCAAAGAAGGGAATTTCAGACCATACATTACCAACAAAATTGATTCATATTCTGACTTGTGGGGGCCAAGACTTAAGAAATAATAAATATTTTACATAGCATTATTTTGTCCATACATACTATGATATAGCATGTAGCTGTTAAAATAAATGGGAGGAGCTATTGGCAAAAAGAGTAGGTTGAACAAATCCATTTAACAATGGTCACTCCTAAACTTCACTAAAATAGTAAAGAAGAAAAAATATCAAAATTATGAAATACTAGACATTTCTAAATATGACGTAAGTTTACAAATAATAAATAAAAGGATATTGACTGTATAATGGAGTCAGACACCGAAGTTTAAGTTGGAGTGAAAATGGACAGGTGGTAACTTAGGAAAGTAGATAATATTAAAACTGGGGAGAAGCCAACAAAAGCAAGGCAGTTCATGTAGCAGAATTAAGATTATTTTTATTACTCTATTCAAGCTGGTATTTATTTGTCTATTTCTTAATTGTTTTTCAATTCTAATTTATAGGGGGATGGAGAGATGGCTCAAAGGTTAAGAGCACTGGCTACTCTTTGAAAGGTCCTGAGTTCAATTCCCAGCAACCACAAGGTATCGGCTCACAACCATCTGAGATGAGATCTGGTGCCCTCTTTTGACCTGCAGGCACACATGCAGGCACAACACTCTACATAATAAATAAATCTTTTTTAAAAAGAATCTTTACAGGTAGGCATATGGTTGAAACTAAAATCAGGAAGGTCAGATGGCAGCTCCAATACAGTACATTGCCTCTTGTCCTAAGTTTATATTCATAGACTCCATGAATAATTTCCATTTGCTGGTGCATATACTAATAAAAAGACTGATGGAGTAATTCTCATGAAAAAGTTAATGTGGATAATAACTAAGGTGATGTGGTGGTTTGAATAAAAATGCCCACTCACAGACTCATGTATTAGAATCCTTGGTTACTAGGAAATGGTATTATTTGAAAAGACTGCAATTATCAGGAGGCATGACTTTGTTAGAAGAAATGTGTCACTGGGAGTGGGCTTTCAGGTCTCTCTTGGCCTGCAGATCAGTATGAAGTTCTCAGCTACTGCTCCAGGGCCATGCATGCCACCTTGCTCCCTGCCATGCTGATAATGGACTAAACCTCTGAAACTGTAAGCCAGTCCCCAGGTAAATGTTTTCCTTCATAAGAGTTGCCGTGGTCATGGTGTCTCTTCACAGCAATAGAACACTGACTAAGACAGGAGAGTCGCCACTGTAAAAATGCGTATAAAATCTGTGTGTCTGAGGAGCCCCCAACTGGATCAGGCCCTCAGGATAAGTGAGACAGTTGATTAGCTTGAACTAATCTGGTAGGAGGGTCCCCAGGCAGTAGGACCCGGACCTGTCGTTAGTGCGTGAGTTGGCTGTTTGGAACCTGGGGCTTATGTGGGGACACTTTGCTCAGTCTGGAAGGAGGGGACTGGACCTGCCTGTACTGAATCCACCAGGTTGAAATGAATCCCCAGGGGAGTCTTGGCCCTGGAGGAGATGGGAATAGCAGAGGAGAAGATGGGGGGAAGGCGGGGCCAGGGGCGGGAGGGGGGAAGACAGGGGAATCAATGGCTGATACGTAAAATTAAATTAAATTATAAAATAAATAAATAATCCAGAAAAAATGTGTGTCAAGTGCTTCAACCTGTATCTCACTCTTTCCATAAACCTGCAAGGAAATTGGACTACCTCTTTCTGGAAAACAAACTGGCAAGGAAAAAAGTTAAATATATGGGTGCCTAATTTTTACAAAGGTGCCAAAACATGCACTAGGGAAAAAAGCCTATTTGACAAAAGGTGCTGGCAAAAATAGACATCTACCTATAGAAGAATAAAATTAAATCCATGTCTTGCACCCTTCACACGTACACACACACACACACACACACACAACAGGAAAGTAGGTCAAAGGCCTTAATTTAAAATCAGAAATGCTGAAGCTGTTAGAAGCCATCTTAGAGAAAAGATTTCGATGAATGGGTATATGTAAGATCTTTCTGAACAGGAAAAACAGTGTCCAAACAAATGAGACTACCTAAAGTTTGAAAGTGTCTGTTCAGTAAGGGAAAGTATCAGAAGCCTGAGCAGACAGTCAACGTGATGGAAGAAAATCATCGCCAGCTGTCCTTCAGACAGGGTGTAAAGTTCTAGATATATAAAGAATAGCAAAAGATAACAGTTTTTTTTAAAACACAGAATTACCAGTCAGCCAAAGGACTAATGAAGTGAAGAAAGGGAAGCAGCTTGTAAGTGCATTAAACTGCCGCTTCTGCAAGAGTAGCTCTCATCAAGAAAAGCTACAATGAAAAAATACTATTAAGAATACAGGGGAAAAGAAAACCCATACTCACTGCTGGTAGAAATGTAAACTAGTACAAAAATTATAGAAATGAATATGGAGGTTTCTCAAAAATTAAAAATATGACCCAGCTATATCATTTCTGGGTGGATATTCAAAGAACTTCATATCCTACTACAGAGAACTAGTATATCCATGTTTATTGCTAATAGTAATAGGGAAATAGAAAGAACTTAGATATTCATCAATGGATCAATGAGTATAGAAAATATAATACACATACACAATTGAATGTTATCCTATCATAAAGAAAAATGAAATCATGGCATTGACAAGAAAATTGACAGTGGTCAGGCATGGTGGTACATGTCTTTATTCCCAGCACTCACAATACAGAGGCAGCGGGATCTCTGTGAGTTCAAAGCCATCCTGAACTACATAGAGAGTTCCAGGCCAATCAGGGTTATTTAGGAAGACATATGCCCACCTACCCACCGAAATAATGAAAAATTGATGGAACTAGAAAGTATTTTACTAAAACCAGCAATCCCCAATGAGAAAGACAAAAATCACATGTCCTTTCTTTTTACGCAAATCCTAGTATGTTTATATGTATGTATATAATTGGAGGTGAGTATAGGCTTAGGTGAAAATAGGGGGGAACGGATGTTGAGGAAACAGGAACTGGCAATAGAACACGTAAGACATGAAGGAAGAAAAGTGGGTTCTTAGGGTTTGGGTGTAAAGGCACAAGGCTGTGTCCAAAGGATGAAGGAGAAGATGAGAAGAGAAAAACAATTGTGTTATAAAATGCCAGAATTTATCTTAATACTGTGTACACTCATTTAAATGGTTTCTAAAGGAAAAGAACGAAATATAGTGGCATTTTGAAAAATGAGTGAAAAGCTGAGTTTCAACCTTCTCCACTTCTTTAAAGCTCCTTGGCTTAAAGAAAAATATACACAAAACTTCTTAGGACTGTCTCAGTGTCTCCTTGTGAAATATATACATGCCGTCAAGAATGAGAATACAATGAGGAGAAATCAAAACAATAAAAAAGAAAGGAGAACTTGTCAGAAATGCAGGAGATGATGGAAAAAATGCTCCATATTGCCACCTTTCTGAGAGATGAACACTGTAAATGATCAACTATAAAAACAAAAGGGCCTTGGAAAAACAAGAAAATGTTTTGGAGAACTAAAAATAAGATAAAAGTAGAAGTGATGAAATATAAAAAGTCTTTGAATCAACTAGAAACTAGACTAAGAGTATGGAAAGATGAAAGTAAGAAGCACCAAGAGTGGGGGATGGGGCTGGTGAACCGGCTCAACAGGTAAGTACACATGCAAACTGGAAGACCTATGTTCCATTTCACGAAAACACGCTGCGGTAATAACTGACTCCCACAAGTATGTACACACACATGTGAGCACTCACACAAGTAAGTAAACAAACATACAAACACACAAATCAATCAATCAATCAATCAATCAATCAATAAACAAACACTAAAAGTAAATAAAAGAAAATAATTTTAAGTATCAAGCTAGGATTTACAATATCTAAATGGTAACATTTCCAGAGAGAATATAGAAATTTTTTAAAAAGGAAATTATCCAAGAAAAAACTTGCAGCCCCAAAGGGCGTGAATTGCCCTCCTGGGAGAACTTGCCAAGTGTCAAGTATAATAATAAAAATAGATCACACTGGAACACACAGTAGTGAAACTTTAGAACACCATGGGCTCCAAGTAAAAACATTGACTCAAGGCAGCACTGGGCCAGTGCTTTCAGCATTTAAGGACAAATGATCTCCCACTTAGTAGTTTCTACCAAGACAAATGTAAGGGAAGAATTTCAAAGTATTTTCCCATATGAAAGAGTTTAGTTAGCATTTTCCTGCCTCAAGTAGCCATATACAGTACACTCCAAAGGTTGTGTAACGAAGATAAAGAAACTTACTCAAAAAAGGAAGAGTGGGGAATATCAAGTTTTCAAAGTTTCTCCAAGAAGTTATGGGTAAAATAGGTCAAAGCTATTTTCAATAAAACACTCAGCAGGAATAGTTGAATAGGATTATCACGATTAGGGTAAGGAACCCAGAAAATTTTCAAAGCAAGCTTTCTCAAAATAACAAGAAGATACCTAAAGAAGTTGTAAAGGGAGGAAGATATTCTCAAATTGTACGTTAGCCAAGCTGCTGGAGGACATTCTAAGATAACATGAATGCTCCTGGTGAGCAGATAGCAGAGTGGCAACCAGGCTGTCTAAGCTACAAGTAAGAGGCAAGAATAGGCTTGCAGAAAACTAGGTAAACTCGATTTTGCTCTTTTTCTTCCCCTCCCCCCATTCAGATGGCTACTGGCAGCATGTCCCATCACTTTAGGCAGGACCTGATCTCTACTTACCAATATCATGGTCTACAGATCCATCACATATTTGGCTCTGTGTTTCTTATTTAATAAGACTGTTACATCTACACCTAACTAATACCAACTATTGCTCTTGCAATGCTTTCCTTCTAAGTATTAAATGTCTGCTAAATAGATGTGTTCTGAGAATCCATGACAAAGAATATTTTCAAAGCTAGTCTTCAAATCTTGCAACATACACAGTCATCTATTTTACTCGTAAGCAAACCTATCTGTAAACTTGCATCTGAAACTGTATCAATGTCTTTTTCTACAGTCTAGCTATTCATACAGTCATAGAAAGTCATAAATTCTGATGCCTAAATAAATGAAGAAATAAACAAAAATAAACATATTTTCAAATTTCTTATGGTTACTATGGCTTGGAGTATGAGAACATAGAAATAATTTCAAATGGCATCCAGGAAATTAATGGTTAATGAATCATTCTCTAAAACCTATCCCCAACTTAAAATCTAGCATGTTCAGAATTAAAGTCCCAAGAAAGGTTCAAGCCCACTTAAACAAGATGTCACATTATAATAATAATCTGATATTATGAATGTCTGAAAATAATATAATGTTATTACAGTGGAATAGACAAGAGAATAATGCACATTCAAGTCATTTATATTGGTAATACAAGTCACATTAAAACATGTGGGCCAATGTAACTGGCAGTAGAATCTTGACCAGAATAACCCTTGAGTCACATCAGGTCATTTTGAGCAAACACGTTGGACAAGTCCATAACTTTGAAATCTAAGAAAAGTGATAGGGGACTGAGGGATTTCAATAAACACTGCAAGCACATAGCTCATGTTTAAAGATATCAAATTCACAGTATGAACTTTAGCACAAATCTCACAGTAACTCGGGGGTGGGTAGTATTCTAATTCTGGTAATAGGGTTTACCAAAGTAGTTGGAGGACTGCACCTAAATCATGTGTAAGCCAACATACAAAGTCTAAATTGGAGCATACAACAGAATATAAAAATAAATGCATTCCAATACACAAGGTAAGGATATTATTTTGGTACTCAGCAATGCACAATGTAGCCAGGAACTCATTTTGGTATGCTGAGTACAGTGGCAAGAACCCAATACTCAATGCCACATTCTCTGAGGGGAAGGAGGCAATGATGCCATAACATTCCACAAATGTCCTTTCACACGGTAAAAATATTTCTGACAGTCACTCATCCCAAACCTTCCTGTTCATAACAGTATCAGCTGGTGTGTCACTCACAGTGACAGGAAAGGAGAGAGGGAAAGATGACTGTAGTAAAGAACATGGTAAGCATGAAATCACTGAACGATGATGAAGGAGTTAAAGGTGTGCCATCTCAAAACATGCCATATGGATGTTTTGATCACTACCAGATAAAAATAACTGAAGGAACTATGAATGAATGAAGGGCTATTTGGTCTGCCTTTCTCCACGTGTAGCAGGCTATAAGAGCTCTTTTTCATGGACTATCTTTCACATACCAGGACTGGAAGACAATAGCTTGGATCACCAGATAATACCAGTGATTGGGACTACAATGGAACCAAATAAACAAATTATGATAAAATGTTATCTTCTACTAAAATCATAGCCAGTCTCTCTATATCTCTTAGTAACGTTGTTAGAATTGACTACCATAGGCCACATATCAATTTGTCCCATATTTGTTCACACTTTTAGAGTGTTTTTGTTGTTTCTTTGGATTTTACCATTTTGTGAAGAGTCCATGCACACGTAAACACTAAAAAAAACTTTGGGTTAGAGAGATGGCTCAGTGGTTAAGAGTATTTGCTGTTCTTACAGAGAAGCTGTGTTTGGGTCCTAGCACTCACAAAATGGTTCACAATTGTAACTCTAGTTCTAGGTGTTGTGATGCTCTTTTCTGACCTCTATGGACACTAGGAACACATTTGGTAAACATACATGCATGCAAGCAAACACTCATTAAAAACAAAAGGATACATCTTTTTTATTTAATTAGACATTTATGTTTTTGTCTTGTTAATCAGCTATTACACATGTTGGTTTTCTAGACCCAGGCCAAGAGCTAAAATAAGCACTCAGGAGGGAAGAGGGGGCTCTTTCTTTACCTTACTAAGCAAGAAGCAAGAAGTTCATTATCATACATATCACTAACATACTCCTAGCTCAAAAGGATAAGGCAAGAAATATTCTACTGGCCTCAGGGAGTGGGTCATCTCAATAGTCAGATGACTACAACCTAAAATTGTATTATGTGATAAATTGGAGTTAAAGTACTCAAGATTGGTGGTACAGGGCCAATGATGTGGCTTAACAGGCACTTGCCACACAATCCTGGCAACATGAGTTTGCTTGTTGGAACCCATTTATAGGTGAAATGAAGACAACATGGGAATATGAAGAAGCAGAGTGCTAGAGAGGTCCCCAGGAATCCATATAGATGACTCCACTGTAGACTACTGGCAATAGTCAAGAGAGTGCCTGAGTTGACCTACTCTGGTGATCGGATGGCCGAACACCCTGTCATGATAGAACCCTCATCCAGTGACTAATGGAAGCAGATGCAGAGATCCATGGCCAAGCCGCAGGCGGAGCTCCAGGAGTCCAATCGATGAGAGAGAGAGAGAGAGAGAGAGAGAGAGAGAGAGAGAGAGAAGGGATTATATAAGCAAGAGATATCAGACCATGATTGGAAAAGGCACAGGGACAAATAGCCAAACTAGTGGAAACACATGAAGCTGAGGAGCCCCCATGAAACTGGACTAGGCCACCTGGATAAGTGAGAGTTGTTTAGCTTGAACTATTTAGGGGACCCCCAGGCAGTGGGACCAGGACCTGTCCTTAGTGCATGAGCCAGCTTTTTGGAACCTAGGGCCTATTCTGACACACTTTGCTCAGCCTTGGTGCAGGGAGGAGGGCCTTGGACCTGCCTCAACTGAATATATCAGGCTGGGCTTGTAGTGGATAGCCATCCCAGCATTGGCCTGGAAGTTCCAACCCCCATTGAGGCTTCGGTAATGGTCATGCCCAGAAGGCAGGGCAGAGGAGGAAGCAGAAGACCAAGGATGGGGAAGAGGTCTCTATTGGTTCCGGGACCCTGGATGCTGGAGGTAGACCGAGCGGAGTTCTCCAGAGAACACCGCCGGACTGTGCTATACCTTTGCCAGACCCTGCAACCTACCCCTTCATTTGTAAGTTAGCCCACAAAATAAACCTCCCTTTTAACTACGTGGAGTGGCCTTAATAATTTCACCAATATGGGCTGACTCCCCAGGGGAGACCTTGCCTTGGAGAAGGTGGGAATGGGGGGTGGGTTGCGGGGGAAGGCTGGGGTTTGGGAAGAGGGAGGACAGGGGAATCCGTGGTTGATATGTAAAATGAATAGAAAATCTCTTTAAAAATTTTTTTAAATAAAAGAACAAAAAAAAAATAGAACTTACTTCACACACTTGTCCTCTAACCTCCACACATACAGTGACATACATACCCACACACATCATGCATATGCATCCAGTAATAACAAACACAAAATTTTACATTAGTAAATCCCATAAAGATCTGGGTGACTGTGGCGCTTCCTCCATTGATTTGGACAAAGGAACTTAGTCTCTTCCAGGTACTATAATAAAATATTAAAGACTTAGTAGCTTATAGCTAATAATCAATATGCATTTATTGCTAATGATTCTGGAAGCTGAAAAGACTAAAATCAAGGTCTCAAAAGCATTCAGTGATGGGTGAAAAAGATAAGTGGCCGGGCGATAGTGGCATACCTTTAATCCCCGCACTCAGGAGGCAGAGGCAGGCGGATCTTTCTGAGTTCGAGGCCAGCCTGGTCTACAGAGTGAGTTCCAGGAAAGGAGCAAAGCTACACAGAAAAACCCCATCTCGAAAAACAACAACAACAATAACAAAAAGATAAGTGATAAGTTGTTTTTTCCTCTGTCGTCACGTGGAGTAATTAACAAAGTTCTTGCATCTCTTTTATAGGCAGTGATCTCATCAACGATGAATCCACTCTCATCAGAAAACCCCTTGCCAAAAAATTCCCTAACTCCTAATTCTACTTCTTTAGAATAGAGGATTTCAACCTACAAATGTGAAGGATCATAAATATCCAGGCAGTAGTAGCAAGACCTGTAGAAGTCAAACTTCAAATTAAGTCTTAAACACAATGTCGGTTTATTAAGCAAATAAAAATTTTATAACTGAAGGAGCCATCTAAAGCATCCCTCTGATTCTCTCTGAACAACCAGTCATTTCTATGTAGTCTCCAAGGAATTTCGGGATTCTTTACCTCAGCCTTGGATGATGACATGTCTAAATCTCAATTTCTTCTGATGTTCACAATGGGTAAGTTTGTGCCAATCTGTACTTTCTCCCATCATGACTTACTTTCTCTTATAAGCCGTAATATTTTTATTGAAAATCCATGAGAAGTTCAAGTAAATCAGAGGAACTTTTGCTATAAGAGAAATCTTTAAAACACACACACACATTATACATATACCTAAGTGACACTTATTTCAAAGAAGTATCCACAATAAAAAAATTAGTATGGTCAGTCTTAAGTATGAGACATGGTATAACTGGATACATACAAGCACTCAAATAGTAAAAAATGCATTTTTTTGTTTGTATTTGTTGCTTTTGAGACAGTGTCTCTCTCCACAGCCCTGGATGTCCTGAAACGCACTATGTAGACCAGGCTTGCCTTGAACTCACAGAGATCCACCTATCTCAGCATCTAAGTGCTGGATTAAAGACATAGGCCACCATGCCTGGCCTTGCATTTCTCTGATTAATATGTAAATTGGCACTACAGGGTATGTTCATAAAAATTCATGATATAAACACAGAAATATTGTCCTTTTAAATATACAATAGTCATATTAGGAACTTATTTGGTTGACCTTGTAGAAATAGTATTGCCAAGTATGTTTTGTGTATTTGGATATCCCAAGCTGTGAACTATATAAAAATGTGTCATAGCTGTGAACTTTTCAGTATTTATTTACACTTATCTCCTTAGTCTAGCATCTAAGTACTTTTGTTTGAAGAGAACAAAATATCGCACAAACATGCCTTGGGCCATCTTCAAAAAGAACCAAAACAATTTCAGAATTTCACTTCAGACTAGAGGTGGGAGTAGATCCAATCTAAAGAATATGTTTCCTCCCTTGCCATGCCTAAGTGTTAACAATGTCTTAAGATACAGCATCAGTGTGCAGTTTCCTTTTGCCTTTATTCCTTCCTGCTGATCCCAACTTGGCCTCCAGATAGATGTTTTGGAGCCACAGGAGTTACTTTTCTCTAGATGTTGGGTTTTTTGTTTTTTGTTTTTTACTTTTGCTTTTGGGTTTTTTGCTTGTTTGTTTGAAGGTCTGTTTTATTGGCCAGAAACTCACTAGGTAGTCTGGTCTGTGGTCTGCAACCAGAGCAATACTTCTATCTCAACGCACCCCAGCCCAACATAATATGAGCAAATTAAAAGATGGCTGTGCTCATTCTAATATGAGTTTTTGGCTTTCATTTTTAAAGCCACCATGATTTTCTACATGAGGCCTACTTGGTTTTTAAGGGAGGTAACTCATTGACATAGGAAGGAAACCCTTACTCTGCAATTGTCTATGAATTTTTATCACCTTTGTTTTCTCTGGTGCTCCAGCTCAACTCTCCACTTCTGGGTGGCTTCTGCCAGTTATTTGGATCAGATAGGTAGCTTGACTGATATGCAGAAAATCTTTTACTGTGAGTTCCATCAAGTTAAGTTTGACAACTCATTGTAACAAAAGAATTTAAACATAAACTAAAGGATAATACAGCACATACAGAAATAAAGAATGATAACATCTCAATGTAAACTTGTTCTAACTTAAAGCCACTTCAGTTTGACTAATGCAGTTTCAAAACAATGAAAGTTCCTTTCCTTCCTCTCGTGCTTTCTAGGAAAACAAAAGCATCTTTAAACTTAGACTTTTAACTCAGCTGAGGTGATGCCATTTTAAGATAGCCAGAATCCTTTCTGGTCATGTGTCATTCTTCTGACTTACCCTCCCCTGACCATCTATTGTCTTAGGTCTCCATTTGGCAGATGTCTTAACTTTTAAGTCCAACCTTACTCAGCCCTTTCTCAGTAGTTGGCGTGCTTCAAACGGAAGGCTAATTCTTCACCTAGAAGCTACCTACTAATTATTGACCTTTCAGTTACCAATTGCACGGATCTCAGAGGTCTTTGACCCTATTACTGTGATTCTTTTCTCCCATTGTTGTTCAGTTCATTAGGCCCTATTTAGCAACTCGATGAAATTTTTTTCTTCATATTTTAGGCATGTTTGAACCCTTGTCTTTTTACCTGTTCCTTTTGAGAGCCCTGAGCTCTCTTCAGGACTACTTCCTAAATTCTGTTTGCCTTCAGCTCATTCTCAGAACAGAGATGATTGGCAAGCCATTAGGCTATTGGGTAGTCAAGACATTCCAGGTTGCCAATATGTTGGCTTCTTTATAACTACAGGAAACAATATCCTAGAAGCCATCACCATCATTAGAAAATGTTTTTGCTTATTTAGTGTGTGTGTGTGTGTGTGTGTGTGTGCATGCACTTGCCATTGTACCCAAGAGGAGGTCAGAGAACAACTTGAAGAGTAAGCTCTCTCCTTCCACCATGTGAGTCCTGGGAATCAAACTCAGGTTGTCAGATTTGGCAACAAGCACCTTTACCTGCTGAGCTAAGCACATCATCCTTTTTTGATACCCCATTGTATATTTTATATATACAATATATATTATATATTTATATATTTTATATTTTTGATATCAAGAATAAAGAAACACAGCTGAATAGCTTGCATAAAATTATAAAAATACATACATAAATAATATAACATTTAATAAACATTCTCTTCTTGCCTAAGTATTTGTCTATTCCATGTAATGAGTTAACACAAAGCTAACTGGATTGCTAAAAGAGAAGCAGAGAGTGCATTAGTATTAGTTAGATTTCATACAAACTACTTTTCAACTCATATATCCATTCTCACTGATCTCCCCCTCTATGCTGTTCACACTCAAGCCAAATTATTCAATGAAAACAATTTTATCACAATATACTCTCCCCATTGACCTAAAGGAACTTTTCCTTTATTTGTGCCATACACTTTGCACAGATTTCAAGCTCCTATAATAATCTGCTCCTTCCCTACTATGTATGACCATTTCAGTTTAAGGTAGTGACCAAACTCTCTTCTGAATCTTTAACCATACTGAACTTGCAGCTGTTTGAGCTTACCTTATATCCTTTCAGAACATTTTCCATCCAATACTTCCACGTCAGACTCATGCCGTTCTTTTCTTATTGTATGCAAAGTTTCTTCCATTTTCAGTCCTAAGTTTACTTGACCATTTAGTTTTCTAATATTTGTCTTTCTACTAAGGCTTCAGGAAAGTAGATAATAGGCTGTGTTATTGACACACTTAAAAATGACAAGTAGGAAATTTATTATCAAAACATATAGTTTTGTTTAAATAGAGATCAGAAAAAATAGGCAAAAAGAAGGGCCTGTTTTAATGTGTCATTATAACTTTGAAGACAGTTCTAAAACGTTTTTGAGAGAAACAAATATTAGATTGGTATTCTCACCAAATATTTATTTATACCTTTGATTAATAATAAATCTGATCAGTTTGTTTTTCTAATATTTCTGTTGCAGTTCTTACTGGTTGAGGATAATATTCCTATATATGCTCAAATACAGCTACAGTGTGACATAAGTGAAGCTTCAGAAAAGGATATGTAAGGTTGGGGTACAGTTGTAGTAGAGCATTTACCTGACATATAGAAGGCTCTGCTTTCAACTTTACAATGTTTCTGAACAAGAATGGGAAAGAAGAGAAGTTGGATTCACAAGTGATCTACAGGGAAGATCCGTCTCCTTTGTTTCTAAGAGAAGCCTCCTGAAAGATCATCATGATTCTGGGGTTGGCAGCACACACCTTTAATCCCAGTACTTGGGAGACAGAGGCAGGTGGATCTCTATGAGTTCAATGTCAGCCAGTTCTACAGAGTGAGCTCAAGCACAGGCAGAACCTGTTACACAGAGAAATCTTGTCTCAAAAAATAAAAACAACACCTAAGATCTGGTTCATATTCCTTCATCTATTTTAAGCACCAACAGATTTCTACATGTTCTTGTTCTGTAGACCCCATCCAAGGACAGCATCGCTGAAAGCTTGCAAGACAATTGAATTCAGCCAAGTATTTGGAAATCAAAATGTAGCTCCAATAGATGATGAAGGGCTTCTAGCCATACCTGATCACATCCACATTAGACAGGAAGTGGGTTGTGCCTATTTTCTGTTCACCTGGTTTCCATTTAAAGCCATAATCCTATCCTGGAAAAACTGATGGAAACATGGCAAGTGATCCCTGAGGAAAACAGTTGGTATGTTAAAACAGAGACTTGAGTTCTGACTGGAAAGGCTCAGTTTGAAGTGGGGATGACTGGAAGAATCTGGACGACAAAGTCTGTTATGTTCTTTTCTGTATAGAAAGGTCACAGTATGCCAATAATTGGAATTGTCATATTGTCTGCAGTTTTGCCTTATAAAAATAAATATGCTAATGTAAATGAACAAAAAAGATGATCATGATGCTACATTAAAAGACAAAAAGAAAGTCCAGAAATTATACTTTCTAAATTCTGCTGGCCATCTGCCAAAACAAGCAAACCAGCACGTGTTGTATATATAAGGAGAAAGAAACATTAATTCTTGACTGAGGAAAACAAAACCTACTAATTTTTCTAGGAGCTTCTGGACTTCAGAGGACGTGGGAAAGTTTCCATTCAAAAGAATCCAGGAACTTAGCAGAAAAAGCAGAGGTTCCACAACTCAGGTCTTCTTGTCATTACACTAAAGCAGGACCCAAATGGAACTTTCCCTAACTTATTGGGAAATATATAAAGCTATAGGGACCTCTGGAATGTTCTGCAGTTTTTTTCATTCATGTGCTATTACCATACTGTTTTAATAACTGTAGTTTTGAACCAGTTTTTATCATTTGTTAGAGCAAGTTTGCAAAATTAACCTTTTGTCCTGGAAAATTGTACTGTTCTTTGCTGTATAGTATTTAGGGTAGAGTTTTAAATTATTTGCTCAAGATATTAAAATAATATCTGCTATTTTCTTCTTTGATTTTTGGTGTTGAGGTTTGAACCCATGGCCATTCACATGGTAAACATGTACCTTATCACTGATCTTCCCCTCCCACCAAACCCTTATTTTGGAGATTGTATTAAAACTATTTCAGGAGGCTGGGGAGACAGCTCAGCACTTACAAGTGTATACTGCTCTTGCAGAAGAGATGAATTCAAGTTCCTGGTACTCATTTTAAGTAACTCACAACTGCCTGTAGCTTTAGGTCTGAAGGACACAAGGCACTTTTCTGGCCTCTGCAGGCATCTTCACTCATGCTCACATAACCATGCGCAGACACACAGACACAATTAAAAATAAAGTAAGTCTCCAAAAATATTTAAAAGGAATAAACACAAAATACCTTGTCTTTTATTGTGTCATAATAAATGAGTTCCCCACTGTGTTCTCTAACTGGTTATGGAAATGTTTATGAAAGCAGGTAATCTTTTACACTCTCATTATGAATGTATTTCATTGAAATTCTCCTGAGTTAGGAAGTTATTTCATTTGTAGATATTAATCGTGTCTCCTAACCTCCAATATTTCTGTTTCCTACTTTGTTGTAATGCCTATGTAATAAAAAATTCAATTTTAATAGTGTTAGCAAATCTTTTTATCTTGTTCTGGATTTTCATGGGGCTATACCTCTAGCATTTTACCACTCCCTACAATGCTGTCTGATTGATTTAACAAAGACATTTTTCATCCCAGAATGGACTAAAGAATATATGGTCTTCTTTGTAAATTGCCATGCCATTCCATATCTTTTCCAATTTAGCACATCTGCAACAGAACAAAGAAGTGCATTCCTCTTTAAATAAAACTGGCCTGTCATATTTAATTATCTTAAAACATTTTGAAGGAACAGGTCAATCAATGCTGAAAAGGAATGTGCATTAACAGCCGAGCTAGAGAAGAATATAGTAGACTGCAAAATATTCAGCTTGAAACAGTATGGTAATGAACATTTTTCTATGGACAGAAGTCATTCGTGCAGAAAAGCAGTTAAGTGAATGAATTGGTAACTTGGTTGTACAAGGAACATTTCATTGATCAGGAGTGTGACATTTAGGAAGAAAATAAACACAATGGTAAAAGAATCAAAAAGCCTTTTTGCCCCGACTATTAATGAATAATAAGCAAAGAGGGGCTGGAGCGATGTTTCATTGTTTAAGAACACTTGTTCTTGCAGAGGACTCAAGTTCAGCTACCAGCATCCACAGAATGGCTCACAACCATCCATAATTCTAGTTCCAGGAAATCCAACTCCCTCTTCTGACCTCCAAGAGTATATGGTTTGCAGGCAAAGTGCTCATACACATTCTAAAAAAGTAAATAAAATAAAATTTAAAGTGAAAATTTGGCAAAGAATTACCACTGTTCTCCAAATCTATTAGTAGCATTAAGAAAGGGACTTGTTTCCCAAAAGAGGATCTGAGAATAGTTAACAGCTTTTAAAAAAACAGAATAGAGAGAGATAGTGTTTGGTGTTTGGCCATTAATGATTGTTAGGTAAGATAAAAACTGCCTGCCACTGGCAGGATGCTGTGGAGATAGCAAGAGGCAGAGCTTTTCAGTGGCTGGAATTATCATAGTTAAAAATCAAAAATGGTTTTCTTGACTGCTGAAAGAAATAACAGTCTTTATTTAAGGTGACTAACAATTGAGCCAAATGAAGAAAGAGGAAGCTAAATAGTTAATATTTTATTTTGTATGGGTTATGTATCTAGTCAAATAGCTGCTTTAAAAAATAAAGCAAATTTATCCTTTACTCATATTTCTAGAACACATTTTGGGTTTAGAATCTTTTTCTCATCTACGCTTGGTATACTGTGTCTAAAATCAGTATTTGGAAGGCTGATGTACAATTGCCATGAGTTTGAGAGCAGCCTGAGTTACTCAATGAACTCTAGGTAGGCCAACCTGGCCTATAGAATAAGAGACTCTCAAAAAAATAGACAAATAACAAACAAACAAAACTCAGAGCCAGCAGAAGTTAGGACATCTCACTGGGTAATGGTACTTGTTTCCAAGCAAGCTAAGTTTGATGCTTGGGATCTAAGAGAGAATGAACTCCCTCAAATTGTTCCCTGACCTCTCTATGAATGTTGTAACCCAGCTGCATACACACACACACACACACACACACACACACACACACACACACACAATAAATAAGTAAACAAATAAAAGAATTATTTGACTCCATATATGAAATAAATATTTTTAAATATCCAAATAGAAAATTCAAGGTCTGTACTGAAATTACTTCCTCTTTATAATATTCAAATTGTTTACTCTGTAGGCATTATCTTTTCACTAGAATTTTATAGCAAGGCCTGGTAGCACAGACTTGCTATCCTATCTACTAGGCAGACTGAGTCAGGAAGACAGCAATTTCAAGGCATTGAGAGCAAGTTCAAAGTTAGCCAGTGGGATCGCTTCTGAAAAGTAGTAGAGAAGAGTCTAAATGTAATTCCATGGCACAACAATTGCATGACATGCTAGAAACCCTGGGTTTTATCTCTAATAATGAAAAAATAATAGTAGTAGTAGTAATATATATTGTGACAAATTAAAAAATAGGAAAGTCCAAAAAGCAAAATTTGAAAATTCAGTAGTCTCCCCTTATCTACAGAAGATATATGTACCAGGATTTTTCTTTAGGACCACCAGCCAGATCCCAAATCATGACATGGAGACTTATTATTATTTGAATGCTCAGCCTAGCTTAGGCTCATTTCCGGCTAGCTCTTTTAAATGAACACATTTCTCTTTATCTACCTTTTGTCTTGGAGATTTTTACTTTTCTTACTTCTGTGTATCTTACTTTCACTACTTCTTGTGTCTGACTGGCTGGCTGTTGCCTGGCTTCTTGCCCCTCGTTCTCTCATTCTTCTTCTCTTCTGGAGCCTAGATTTCTTCTCCTACTTATTCTCTGTGCCTGGCAGCCCTGCATATTCCTCTCCTGTCTAGCTATTGGCCATTCAGCTTTTTATTAGACCAATCGGTGCCTTAAACATGTAAGGTGAAACAGAAGGACCACATCATTGTGTAATTAAACCCACAGCCTTGCACATTGTAAACAAATGCAGTACAAATGTAACACACCTTTACAAGGTTAAAGTAATATTCTGCAGCATAAACAAATGCTACACATCTGTACCTAGTTAAAATAATATTCCACAACAGATATATACAGAAGAAGCCCCACCCACCCACCCACCCACCCACGGATGACTGAATCAAAAGATAGCATAGGATCCTACATATTTTGTCTAGTTTCCCCTATTCCTTCCAACTGAAGATTCTAGCAACTTTAGTATGTGACTTTTTCCCTTAAATTGAGAACCTTTTCACTTAAAGAAAATGCTTTATGGCTTCTCTTTTATACATATATCAGTACTTTTGTGCTATGTGGCTACTATTATAAAAACAAGGTCTACTTGAACCAAGCTCTGCAATATTGTAACAGTGGGTCCTGACAGCTACTAAGTGACTGAAAGATGGGTAATGGGCACTGATATGCCAGATAATTCACATCCTATGCAAAAAAGAGGAGTATATTAGAGTTCATTGTTGTATCCAGAAGATTGTAAATGTTAAAAATTATGAAGTACTTATTGAGTGTTCCATTCATTTTTTAAGATTTATTTTTTTTATTTTCATTCATGTGTACATGTGTGTGTAGGTGACTGCAGAGTGCAGAGACATTTGGATTCCCTGGAGCTGGAGTTCCTGGCAGTTGTGAGCTGCCAGATGTGGGTTTTGGGAATGAAACTCATATATTCTGGAAGAGTCATACATGCTCTTAACTGCAGAACCAACCCTCCAGCCACACACACACACACACACACACACACACACACACACACACACACACACCTGTATAATATGGTTCAACCATATTTGACCATGTCTAGAAAAATGTGAAAATGTCAACTCATGAATAAGGGATACTGCTATGCCTGCCACATCTAACTCTATTAGTTCCAAGCAGCCACCATTAAGAACGATTTTTCTCCTGTGTTTCTTGCATATGAAAACACACATCAATAAAAGGGTTTTGATTTTTGCTATTTCATATCATCAAACTATGCAGATTTTGTGCAATTTGCTTTTATATGGTCTATAACTGTTATCTTTCTACACATATGTAGCAAAGGTCAGTAATAGAAATATTCTTTGAAGAAAAGCCAATGGTACCTAAATTCTTAAATTTTCTGCTTGAAGTTGGCCCTATCTGTACACTTTACATAATTGCACCAATCTTATAAACCAAATTTAACACCATCTACCGTCATACCTTGTATGAGCTATTGGAAATGTAAGCTACCATTTTAAATTAGTGATTTCCAGACTTTATCAGAGGAGAAATAAAGAGGCTATCTCAGATCAGTTGTTCGCAAACTTAGTGGGCACACACACACACACACACACACACAAAATCACCTGGATTTCTTGTGGGTAAAGAGTCAGTTTGGTTCCTCACACAGAATTTCGGATTATTGTGCTAGGGCATGAAAACTTGAATTTTTAACAAGATCCAAGATAACATAGCCTCTTCTGGACCCAGGACCACACTTTCAGCACCAAAGTCTCCAAGGAAAGATTCACACTCTACATTCATTTTTCATTGCATTTGACTTAAGATAAACATTTTAGAACAGACTTCACCAAAAGTTTTAAAAGTACACAAAGGAGAACATACATATAGAGTGCTTCTTAACCTCTAGCTGTTAAAACCTAACTGAGGCAAGAAATGCAAAGGCCCTTGTCTCTGTCCACTGGACTGAAGCACAACTTTCCCTTCCTCCAGGTTGCTTTGGTTTGAATGTTTTTGTTCATTCAAAATTCATATTGAAAATTAACCTAATGCAATAGCATTATTAAGAGGTATGGTCCTTAGGAGATGTCTCCCAAGATTGATGAGGGTGGAGAATTAATTTTCAAAGAAAGTAAAAAGCTATGAGGAAAGTCTGCTTCTCAGTGAAGATTATTTTAATGAAGTTTTATATGCAAATGTGGAACAAGGCATTAGAAACTGGAGTAAGGGCTATTTTGGGTTGTAAACTGGCACAAAAAAAAAGTGGCTAGAATTATAGCCATGGGCTATGATTTTGTGGGGAACAGAGCTTAAGAATGACTAAATTGATATTTAGCAAAGAAATTCTTAAACAACTATAGATTCAGTACAGTAAGTGGCTCCTCTTAACTACTTACTGTAAAATATGAAAACAAAGAAATGCTTTAAAGATGGGATGTATACTGAAAAGAGAAGCATAAGGTTGAAAATTAATTGTTTTATTTTTAATTATGAAAAGTTGTGTATGCACACCTGTGCCTACATGTGCAGGTGTTCACACAGGTCAGAAGCAGCAGGTCTCCCAGGAGATGGAGTGGCAGGCAGTTGTGAACCTACTGATGTGGGTGCTGGAAGCTGAACTGGGGTTGTTTAGGAGGGAAATACCTGGTCTTAATACCTGAATCATCTTTCTAGCTCCTGTTTTGTTGTGTGTGTGTGTGTGTGTGTGTGTGTGTGTGTGTGTGTGTGTGTGTGTTTCAAGTTGTTAGCCCTAGCCCTGAACTTCTGTTCTCCAAGCTTCCATCACCCAAGTACTAGAACTGAAGAAGCGAGCCAAAAGACCCGCAAGATTTGATAAGAAATCTTGGGCAGGCATTAAAGAATAAAAAAGCAGTAGCTCATCCTGGCATACATCTGCAATCACAGCAATTAGGAGGCCTTGTGGAAGGGCCATGAGTTAGAGGACAGCTTGGAATACATTCTAAGCCCTGTCTACCCTTTCTCCCTCATAGCTGAAGAAAGAGCAAGTATAGCTAGGAGAAGAGAAAACCAAGGATTTAATTAAGTTGCTATTTGATAAAGAGATTAATATGACTATAAAGACAGCAGAAACTCTATTGAAAAAATAGGAGTGTTTACAAGACATTTTGGAGGTCTTTAGTCCTCCATAGCAAACTCAGGGTGATAGGGCCCTAAGAGCAAAAAGGTAATGGGGAGAAGCCCAGTGTTTCCAGAAGAAATGGGCTGGGTTGTGTGGGTGGTTTCACTGATCAGGGCTAACTTAGGTCTCTGCTTCCTGAATTTCAGTGCAAGTCTCCTTATCCAACCTAAATGTAGCTCAAGTGGATCTAAATGCAGTTTGGGCTCCTGCTTTGGAGAATACTGGCTGTGGATTTTGATGGTATCCATGCAGTGTTTACCCTGTATACATAATGTAACAGCTATCAAAATATGGCTGCCTGCAAAGAATGTTTTACAGAGCCTTCTGGGCCAAGCAGAGAGCTGCCACAGGAGTGGAGCTGACAGAAGGCCTTCACTAGGACAACAGTCAGCAGAATTGTGTGGATGAACTGTGTTATCACCACAAAGAATCCTTACTAAGGTCTCTTGAGAGGCAGACCTTTTCCCAAGACAACTAAGTGACAGATAAAGGGCATTTGAAAGAGCCCGGGTGCGGTATAGGCATGTGACTTTAATGCCTGATAGCTACAACATGGTTTCTACCTCCAAGCCACAGGGGCAGAGCTGTCTGAGGCCTTTGGAACTTAACCCCCAGCCCAGTGTCTGGAAAGCAGGACTTGGAGCCAAAAGGGATTATAGTTAAGCCTCCAGATTTAATGTTGTTTGTCTTGCTGGGCTTTGGACTTAAATGGGGCCTGTTACTTATTTATTCCGTTTCTCCCATTTAAAACAGAAATGTCTATTTCATGACTGACCCATCGTCACGTTTTCAAACATCATAACTTCTTTGACTTCATAGGCTTAGAACTCAAAGGAAATTGGACTTAGAATACATTAATCCTTGAGTTTCACTCACATCTGATTGAGATAAGTTGGTTTGGGACTGATGAGACTCGAGCTACTATGATGGGATGGGTGTATTTTGTGAGTGAGGACTTGAACGCTGATGAAGCAAGAGGAGGCATGCTCTGATCTGAATGCATTCTTTCCATTTTCACTGATGGTCTTCTGCTGTGAATAGGCCATGAAGACGTATTAACCACTTCTTAGGTAGCTGTAGGTTAGGTGCCTTTATAAGAGGACTGGATGAGGCAGTTGGTTCCCTGGTTTGTCCTACTTTTTGCCATGTGATAACAGGGCTTCTTTTCCACATTTCTTAGTGTTAAGGTGAAAGGGACAGCAAGGCTTAACATTAATTAAATATGCTTACTTGGGAAATATCAGGTTACAAAGGAATAAGAAAGCAGAATGGGGGACTCTGTGACAACAAAGCTAAAACTAAACTGTTGACTTTTGTTTTTATAAGCCTGATTATCCCTTTTTCTTTTCTCAAAAAGGCATGTTTATGCTTCTCTGAGAAGTGTCCACCACAAATACCCCTTTAGGTAGCAAGTCTTATTTGCTAAAGATAAAACTGTTTTTAACTAGGACGCTGCTATTTTAGCTTAGCTGTAGGGAAAAATCTCTTTTGGGGCAGGGATAAAAAGCCCACCCAAAGATCGTCACAGAGACAAGATTATGACAATGGAGCCTGCCTTGTATAAGCTATGAAATGTCTCTTGTCATTGCAGAACCTCCTTGAGCAGAGCAGGAGGTCTGGTGAGTGCTCATTAAAGAGATTTGCCTTCTATCTCCTAGTGCTGGGCGAGTACAAAGGTACTGTTCCTGAAGCAGACAGCAGTTCTCAACAGATGCCATATGTTGACTGCATCCCTCCCTCCAGAAATGTGGCAAATAAATCTTTCATCTTTATACATCACCCAGCCTATGGTAGAAGAGGCAAAACCAAACCTAAGGCATAGGGTTTCCAGCATTCAATTTAACTAGGTTCCCTAGCTTTGCTGCTTCTGCTGACATCTAGGAGCCTTCCTGTTCTTTTGGAATGTAGCATAACCCCAGAGGAAAAGAAAAATGACAGTGCAAGATGGTGCTCCTGGCAGAAACAGACTCTATCTAATGAAGCTTTGATTCATTCCCAGTATCTACCCCAGTTTTTCATTTATCCAAGTAATTCCAACATTCATCTTAAAAAGCATAATAAAGACTTAAAAGAATCCTGGGTTCCAGACTCAGCTTTACATTCCTTATCTGTGTCTCTACCTTTAATTAGTTTCATGTAAAAAAAATAGATAAAATAATGAGTTTGGCTTGAATGCTTACAAGGACTCCCATAGTGTACATTTCAATCACTTAATATGGCCCCTGGCACATATCAACATGTTACTTTGATTACTGCTAAATCTTAGTAAATAATAGAAAAATGGGATTGAATTTCTAGCTGTATCTCTTTCAACAGAAAGACAACAATAATATGCCTTTAAAACCATTTTTATCTAGTGATACCTGACCAACTTTACTTACTGAGTGATCTGCATGACTGCAATAAGAAGCATGAGCTACAATACACATAGATTCAACTGAAAAGCTACTCAAGGGAGTTTTGCAATAATTGAGGTGGGCTGTAGTGGATTACAGTCATAGAAATGCACCGGAATGTGAGATTAATATGTATGATAGTCAGGTTTCTAGCAGTTTTGCAAAATAACTGAGAAAATCAATTTATGAGAAGAAAGGGTTTAATTTAGGTCCATTTGAGATGTTCTAGTTTGTGAACAGTTGGTAGAAGCACATGGGGAAGCAGAGTCTTATGAGGATGCCATGAGAGAGAAAGAGGAAACGGATTATCTTATATTGCCTTCTGAGGGGCATGTCCATAATGACCTAGAGATCTCCCATAAATCTTTACCATTTGAAGCTTTCACTATCTCCCAGCAGTGCCTTTCTGGGGAATGAGGCTTTTAATATTTGTGCTTTGGGAGCTCATCACAGACCCAAATTATAACACACGAGAGTTGTTGAATGTAAAAACAGACTTAGAGATGGATTAGGCATTAGAAAGATGGAAGGACCTATGATAAATAATAATTTTCCAGCATTGCTAGCTGAGAGGGTGAAGAAAGTCATTGTCTGCCGTGAAAACTGAAGCAAAGTTCCAGGGACTGGGAATAAAAGGAAAACAATGGAAGCTGAGGAATATCTGTCATGAGGCCCAGTGACCCTGCTGGTCATTGTCCAAGACATCAAACTGCAACTCCTAATCATCCCCTCACTCTGGACTTTGCTTTAGTTGCCAATCACAAACACAATAGAGTAGATTAAATGTGACTAGCCCATAGCTGCCACTGTTTGATCCTGAAGCAACATTCTAGCTTGTTGACTATGTGCTAGCAAAGGTACTGGGCCCCTAGTCCTAGGTCTTCTAGATTGGAGTACAACCTACAGCACATGTAGCTACCAGTAGGGCCTGTTATGGTGTCCCAGTAGACTTTGAGCAAGGAAACAACACATAAGGTCACTTTCTGATTATTGTGTGTAAGCAGTTGCCATGCTCTTGTCCAGGAGCCAGAAAACTTTCTACAAAACAAACACATGCAAGTGTTTTAGGTTTTATAGGCCTTTAAAAATGTGACATGAAAGCAAACCACAGATAACATGTAAACAAATGAGTGTGAGTGTGTCAGAATCAAACTTTATTAATATCACAGGACATCACCTATTACATAATTTCCATGTGTCCTGACACATTCTTTAAACTTTTTTATACATTAAATGTGCAAAACTCAGGCTGGGGAGATGGCTCAATACATAAAGTACTTTCTTCACTAGCATAAAAAGCTGAGTCCATATCTCCAACACATATTAGAAAGTCAGTTGTGTCAGCTCCTATAGTCTCAGCACAGAGTATGTGGGTTGAAGGATGGACAGAGACTGATGGAGAATCCCAAAGGCTGCCTGGCCAGACAGTCTAGCAGAAACAGTGAGCTCCAGGAAAGACCCTGTTTCTAGATTGTTTGCTGTATGCTGTGTATTTCCAGAGACCCTGGGTGTATAGCTTAATGAGAGTGCTTGCCTAGCATGTCCTATGTTCAATTGCTAGCACCACAAAGAAAGCAGTAATAATAAGGAGGAAGAGACCAGTAGAAAAAGACGCTTGACATTATCCTCTGTTTTCCAAATGTTCATGCATCAGTAAATGAATCACACACACACACACACACACACACACACACACACACACACACACAGAGTACAAAAACTGTTATTAAGTGAAAGAAAACAGTGAGTGGGTTGGTGGGTTGGATTCTTTTAGGGGTGTAGTTTTCCAACCCTGCCTCTGAAAAGCTAAACTAGATTGTCTCCTTGTGACAAATGTGACACTGTAGTAGGCATCTGTTTGACTTGTCATTTTTTGGGGGCATTGGTTATTCCGTAAGGTCTTCGATAAGAGTGCAATTCTTTCCTAACAATGGGATATACTTTAAATACATTGAATTTGAAGCACCCAGTGGACTGGCTATAAAGCAGGAAAGTGGGGATTTATCTGTCTTCTTTTGGGGAAGAAATCAAAGATACAAAAATGAATTTGAAAGAAAATTCAGAAAAAAAAATAATTAAAATAAAGAGGATGACTAGGTTTGCTCAAGACTATGAACTATAGGAAAAGAGACAAACCTGGGATAGAATATGCAATATTGGGGAAAAAATAACTAATGTAGCCGTTATCAACTGCAAGTGATTTTTGCCTCCCAAGGAACATTTAGAAACTTCCAGAGACATTGTTACTTGTCACAATTGGCAGAAGTTAGGTGTGTTGCTAAACAACACACATTGTACAGATCAGTTTCCTCCAACAGCAAAACTCTGACTTAAGATATCACTAATGCAGAGATTAAGAAACTCAAATTTTGAGGGAAGAAAGAGAAAAGTTAGAAATAATAATACTCACAGAACATAATCAGTACCTAGACCTTGAATCTTTTTGTTTTGTTTTGTTTTTCAAGACAGGGTTACTCTGTGTAGCTTGGCACCTTTCTTGGAACTCGCTTTGGAGACCAGGCTGGCTCGAACTCACAGAAATCTGCCTGTCTCTGGCTCCCAAGTGCTGGGATTAAAAGTGTGCGACACCACAGCCTGGCCTGACCTTGAATCTTAAAAGTCCAACCTTCTAAACAAAGAAAAGCAGCAAGCGTTAAAGAAGTGGTTGACAAATAACAAATAACCCTGGTGACTTTAGAAAAGAAGGTAGTGATAGCATAGAGGCACATGCACGTGCCTGCACACACACATATACACACACACACACACACTGACAGGATATGTCAAATGGATTATATAAGCCTACTAACAGAGCTCTTAAAGGCCAAGATTAGAATTCTAGTAAAAAAAAAAAGTGCATGTATTATATTACATTATCATATGAATTATGCTTTTGAGGGGTGGGGTCAGTACGAAAATTGAACCTATGGCCTCACATATGCTAAACAAATGCTCTACCACTGAGCTATAGCACTAGCCTTAGAATGGTTTTCATTCCTAGAAATACATAGACAAATTCTTTTAATCGACATACACATTTCTTTTTTAACATGGGCACGGCATGGCGTATGTGCAGAAGTGAGAGGACGTCTGTTGAGGGTCAGTTTTCTTGGTCCTTCTTTGTGTGCAACAACTCAGGTTATCAGGCACATGGGGCAAGCACTTTACAGGTGAGCCATCTCACAGGCGACACAGGCTAATTTTTGAAGAATCGTTTCTTTAGCTCATGGTTTGGTTTCTTTAGCTCATGAAAGTCTAAAAAGCATTAATCAGAATTCAAGAAAAGCTTCCTCGGGCTGTGTCATCTCACAGTAAAAGGCAATGTTGGGAGCATATCTGGAAGGAAGAGATAATTTCTCAAAACAAGAAGCCAGAGGAAGAGACTGGGGAGATTTAGTGGAGCAAAGCCAAGGCTTTTGTAATAATCCCTTTGAGAGGCTGAGCAAGGAGTTCCATAAGAACTACCTTAATCTCTGAAGACAACATCCTTAATGGCTTAAGGACTTCCCAAAAGGTACCACCTCTAATGGTCCACAAGATCACAGAAAATCACCACCCTAAGGACCAAGTTTCCAAGACATGAACTAGTGGTTGGCACACTTAAACCAAAACATAACTCCAAAATAGAATAATGCCCATGATTCTAAACTGACATAAGTAAATAACTTAATAAACAGGGGAGAGTCAAGAACCCAGTATCAAAGAACTCTGAATATGTTATGTATGTGCAAAAAGAAGTTAGAGTACCACTTACTACTCGTTCCTCACATTTTCTTGTGCTACACTGAAGGACCTCATTCTAAACAGAACTACATGAAAAAAGAAATAAATAAAAATACAGCTAACTTGCCACAGCCAAGTGGAGCCTAAGGATACATGACAAATTTCAATGTGGCATCCTATATAAAATCCCAGAATGAAAACAAGCATTGAGTAAAATTTTTAAAAATCTGAATTAGTTAAAACCTACTAATATCATTTTATCACTTGTAACAAATGAACCATACATTGTAAACTCTTCAAATGAGAAAAAATTAAACAAATGGAAATTGCTGTACCATCTACACAATTTCTCCATAAATATAAAAGCATTATAAAATACTTTCTGAACTTTATTTTTTAAAGACAATTATAGCAAGCATAGCAGCAATGTGTAAGGTAAGTAAGAAAAGGACATCAAAGAAGAGGGATGAGTAAAATATATGAACTGAAGACTGATAAGACAAGAATAGATAGGATTTCATGAAGTTCATACTGGAGACTTTCAACAGATGATAGCTATAAACTATTGTTTAGATAGTTTAGGTGTGAGTAAAAGTAAAACTACAAAGGCTATACCTAGAAAGAAAACTTGGTTATATACAGCTTCTCTCTTCCTTTTAGTCACAGAAAACCTGAGCATGTCTGGTAGAGGGTGTCTTGATTACGCTAATGGACATGGGCAAACAGCATATAGTAGGCAACACCATTTCCTAGGTTTGAGTCCTGGACTGGGTAAGAATGGAGAAGGTGTTTTAAGCATGTGTGCATTCGTTCTCTCTGTACCCCTTAAAAATGAATATGACTGAGTGCTTCAGGTTCATGCTACCTTGACTTTTATTATTTAAATATGTTACTTTTATCCACCAATTGAATGACATCTTATTTGCTGCCAAGTGAGTATAAATACAGCTTTTTAAAAGTCAATGTGCAGGTTTTAGTAGGAACACAAGTTTGAAACTCATTTAGGTAAACACTGGAGGCGCCACTGCTAGATTTCATGGTAAGCAATGTTTAATCTTATAACAAACTATCAAAGCGTCTTCCAAACTGATTACCATTTTGCACACCCACCTGCACTAAATGAGTCAGCTCCTACCACTCAAAAATATAATCAATATTTGATATTGTCAGTGTTACAGAATCTGGAATTACAAAAGTTGTGTGTGGTATTTCAATGTTCTTTTAGTTTTAGTTTATAATTTATGAATTCTATATGACAGGCTCCAACTTTTCATAATATTATGTGTATGTTTTCCTTCATGAGGGGCAGTTAAGACCCCTGCTCTCCCTGCTTGACTCCCATCTTTGTTCCAGTGCTGAAGATTAAACCTTGTCTTCGTGCATAGTACTCAAATAGTCCACCAATGAGCTATATAGAAACTCACTGATTACAAGGCTCGGTTTTTAATCCATTTGCTGAGTGTGAGCAGTTACTTGTATGTGTCAAGTGATTATTTTTCTGAAAAATCTTTTCAAATAGTTTCCCAATCAGTATATTTCCTTGCTGTTACTGATGAAGTTGGATTAATGTTTATCGTATTGTATTATATGTGCTTTTACAGGTTATAGCTTGTATTGTTCACTTTCTGCTCCTTTCTGCCTTTTGGATTTTGATGCATTGTTTTAGGTTTCCAATTTTTTCTCCTTTCAGCCATCCATTCTTTTGCCCACATTTTAGTAGGTAATAAATTAGTATGGGCAGTGTAACAACCTTCTAATAATAAAACAATTCTAGTCCCTTCCTTCTTCTTCTCATCCTTTGTATCATTACCTTCACTCATACCAGAGGTGTAAATAGAAATATGTAAAGATATTTATACATATCTCTATAAGTATGACCATATGCATTTGAATATATTTTGCTATTATTCTGAATAAATTTTACATTCATCATATTTAATGCTCTTTGAACTTCCTTCATCTGTGGTTTAGTGTTTTATATTAATTTGGAAAAATTCTGCCATTAATATTACAAATGTCTCTTATGTTCTTTTCTTTCTCATACTTCCAAAATGTATATATTAGTCTCCTGCTCTTTAATACTCTATTTTTCTTTTTAGTTACTGTCCCTTTATTTTCAAGCTTGGGATATTTCAGTTGTGATATCCTGAAACTTGCAGCTCTTGTGCTAGCTGTGTCCAGGTTTCATTGTTAAGAGGCCTGAAAAAGCGTTCTTCATTTAGTTTTTGTTTTGTATCCCTCTCATTTTCACTCGTTCTTAGGGTTTCTATCTCTGTAGTAACACGGCACATCTTTGCTTGTACATAGGCTACTTTGTCTATTGGAGCTGTCTGTAAATGAATTGTAACCATTTTTCTGGTCTTGGTGGTGCCTACCTTTAATCCCAGCACTTGAGGAGTGAATGAAGGATTGTGATTTCAAGAACAGTCTTGCACAACATAGAGATCCAGGGCGCCTTAAAACATAAAATTAAAACTATTTTAAATTCATAGTCTGGTGACTCTAAAATACTGCCTTATCTAAGTGTGTTTCTAGTGCTTGCTACACTTCAACTATGTCTTTTGATTTTCTTATTTGTCTTTTATTTTTGTTGAAAGGCAATCATGATATACTAGATAAATGGTGCTGCTATAAAGAGCTTTTCAATGTCATGGTGACAAAATTGGGAAATGAGAAGTATTCTAGGCCTAAGATTTGACTGCATCCATTAAGGATCTTGTGCCTCTACCGTGTGAGCTACTCAGGTGCTTCTCCATTCTCCAATGCTTCTTTCCCACCCTTTATCGGAGGTAAAAATATGAATTCTCCTTCCTCTACATGTTGAGCTCCACTTACCTGATGCTTAACTAAGCCTTATCCCAGGCTTAGGTATTAAGATTTTATTGTTTCCCCCGAAGTTGAGCTTTGCTATAAGAACTCAATGTTCCTGCATATTTTAACGTGATTATTTTCCTCTCCATCTGATGAGAACATCAAGGAACTTTCTTTGATCTTCGCTGTCTGAACATGATTTGGATTTGTGGGAGAAAAAAAAAATCAAAAAGTCTAAGCAGGTACCTGCTGTGAATGCTACCCATAAAGACTTTAACTTTCCATGTGGAAACAAAAAGTTTTAAATTTGGGGAATTCCAGTTCCTTGCATCCACCAATTTGAGGAGCAGCAATTTTTCCTATGACCTCAATTTTATCATGAAGCTGAAAAGTTGTTGATTCTTTTATTTTTTCTTAGTTTTTTACTTCTTATTTAGATAGAGTGGAGAGTCCCCAAATTTGTAATATGTATAAGTAGCTTAAAATAAATAGGGTTCGAATCCACTGTACATTACTGCCTCCAACTATTTTTGAACTATTGATGGTGTTGTAAAGTCTTTTTCCATACATGATATTGACATTCATGAGAAAACAACTCTAGCATTGAAGAAGCACACTGGTAAACAATTCACAATTCCTTTGCTCATTTTCTTATGCATTAGAGATAATTTGTGTTACTTAACAGTTATTTTGTTAATAGACAGCATTGCTAACTTCTTGTTGTTTTCAGATAAAGTTTGGCTGTATAGTCCAGCCTAGTTTTGAACTTGTGATCTTACTGCCTCAGCCTGCCCGGGACTGGGCTTACAGGTATGTGTGTCATCAACATGTGCCTCTCCAATGTTCACATGTTTTGATTGGTATGTAGGACAAGCATGAGACTTCCTAAGCCAAGAGGATTTTCTGCGGTTCAAGAGGAACTGGCTGCTCCTTAGTCATGCTTTTCTCGTTGACAAATGTTTATTTGCAAGACAAAACTCATGACTTCAGAATGACTTCGTTTGTAGTGGGAAAAAGTCAGCATCTTCTTGGGTTTTGAGTGCTTATAGAAATTGTTTTCTTTTCCTTTAGACATATACTTGTCCCACTGGGCAAGATGATTGTTTTAGAAAGCAGTCTCAAAACATAGGTCAACCTCCATATTGAGCTATCTGCATCTCCACAGATGTTCCCAATGACCATCTTCTATGTATAGGGATGCTAATTAATGGGAATGCTTCCTTTCGAGATAAGTATTTTGCTGTTAATTATTTTAGAAGACCTGCAATATTAGCAAGACTTGCAATATTAGCAAGACTGGCCTTGTACAAAGATGGTGTAGGCAGCCTCTTAATATTATTTCCGTGGCAGTGGCAAGGCACCCTTTGCCAAAAATCTCTCTCTGGCCTGTTCTCTGAAGCTTGAAATCGTTTAATGAGGACTTTGCATTCCCTTTCCGAATCAGAGATAAAGATGATAAATCAGATACTCTCGAGAGAAAGAACTGGACTCCCACAGCATTTGGCTTCCATTTTAGTAATAACATTCAACTATGTTACTTAATAATTCATCTGCTTGCCCTTGTCTACCCCCACAGGCTCTGAATTCCTTGAGGGTAGTGACTATGCCTCACTCATCTCTGATGCCTCAGGATTTTTGTGAGTCCTGGATAGAAAGCAAACAGTAAAGGAAATAGCAAAGAATCGCATTTTTAAAATGAATAAATTTATGTTTATGATGAAGTCTAAAGAACTAAGAATAAGCCCTTTCTCAGGAATATGGATGTAGGAAAATACTGTGCTATAAAAATACCATAATATGATATATGGGTAGAATAACAATGATCATAACTACACATTGCTCAGTGCTAAAGACTCATCTTTTTCTGCTCACTTACTTTTCAATACACTATTTCTGCTACTCTTGATTTAAGAAAAAATGGGAAACTTCCCCAAATGTTTCGTTTGTAAAGAAATTAGAAAAAAATTAGCTGAGTTTGCCCTCAAGGACTGGGTTTTGCTACTCTCTTAGAAAATTACCTCTCACTGCTGGAAGTGATTTGTGGAGACTAACGTTAAAATCCAACCTTGTATGAAGTGAAAACTTGTCCCATTTCAGACTCATAATAGGGAAACTCAAACCTGGGCCAAGCTAGTTCAATCTTATGTTCTGTCTTTAGAATATGATGAATGTTAAGTAAGCTACATGAATATAAAAATCAGGCAGGTTGATGATATTTTTACAAAAACCAAGGCAAATAAATAGAGGACATCACATTGTCAGTTATTAAAAATGTAGAATTTGTTTTCTTTTCCTTTAGACATATACTTGTCCCACTGGGCAAGATGATTGTTTTAGAAAGCAGTCTCAAAACATAGGTCAACCTCCATATTGAGCTATCTGCATCTCCACAGATGTTCCCAATGACCATCTACTATGTATAGGGATGCTAATTAATGGGAATGCTTCCTTTTGAGTTAAGTATTTTGCTGTTAATTATTTTAGAAGACCTGCAATATTAATTTTGTAAGCTTCCATCAAGGACCTGCCATGTATTAGGCTTTGCTCTCTTACTGGGGTTTACATGGTAAAGGAAACCAACAAAGTCTCAATCCATGTGTGAGTTCCAGTTTTGCTAAGCTTGAATTGAAAAGATGTAGTGAGGGATGAAAAATGTGCCAGTAATGTTTGTGGTGCACATCACATGTTAACAAAAAAATAGTGTTGGAATTTAGTTATTTTATCAAGAGCTGTGACTAATCAACTTAATTATGTCAGTAGGAACCAGTCAAGAAGTCAGGAAGACCACACAAATTTTAATGAAAGTCTACTCTAGACAAAGGAATAAGTTCCTTACTATAACTTCAGTTCTTTATACTGTGTACTGGAAGCTTAGCTTCTGATTGTGACCTTATAAACCTCCTGGGAGACTGAAGGGAATCAGTTGAACTCTATGTATTCTTTTCTTTAAATGCAATGTAAGAATAATCATCCCTGATATTTTCATGTCATAAGATGATTTCAATAAAATTTATATTAATAAGTAACCACAATAAAACCAAACATTTAGGCATACATATTGTAATCCATAATAGGTTCTAAGGGATGTGTGTGTGTGTGTATACAATGCTTTCAACACTATGAAATCAGCGCTACTATTTTCAGTAAGTTTAATTAACTAAATCATAGTTAGTTGAGATATACCAGCTCAGATAGAATAAAAGACTTGTTCTAAATCAGATGCATAAAAAGGAGGTGGGGTTCCAAGTCATATCTGTTCAATTCTAGACCCCAATCTATATATAAAGTATATATTCAGCATAATATGTTGGTGTTAAGAAGTAATGTCTTGCTGTAATAAGTTAATTGTTTTCTGATAATTGAAAACAGAAGGTAAAATAAGAGGGAAGTCCTTATAGAGGAGAAGGATATCAAATAGGATGCCTTGGAACTGGGACTTGAAAGATGGTAAGTATTTATAAAAACAGAGAAGATGAGGGTACTTCAAGCCAGGATGTGTTTATATTATTCAATACCACTTTAGTTCCTTATGCATATAGTAGAACAAAACAAGTATTCAATACATAGTTTTGAAATGACTTGATAAAAAGCAAAAACGTGGTCAAAACAGCATGAGACATATTTAGACTGATAAGGATCAAGAAAAAGGAAGGTGTCTGTTGGGAAGTTGTACAAGCTAATATAGGTCACAGGTAGACAAAGGAAGGTTGAAGCTGTCTCTTGAGACAATTTTTCATTTACCTTAACCCTCCTCCTTTCTAATCCTACAATTATGACAAAATGAAACAGAGAATTTGACACAGTGAATTATAGTATTTCAAGCATACAATTTGTATATAAAATACATTAAGAAGGTTAGGGACTCCCAGCAGGTAAAAGTGCTTGGTCCTATGCATTGTGGCACATGTATACCTACACCACACCACACACACACACACACACACACACACACACACAAATGAATGAATAAAATGAAAAATGTTTTGAATGTCCACGTCAGTCAGAAAGGTTTCTAGAGTTCATTATTTGTCACGTGACTGACTCAGCCTGGGGAGTGACTGGATAGACACTTAGGCCCCGATGCCCAACACTGGTGCCTTTTCTTCTTGACAATAAATGTGTCTGTCATTAGAAAACCTGCTCAGTGTTAAGTAATGACTTATCTTTTGATAGCAATTTCTTGGAAAAATGAGTTCTAACTATTTCTTTGCATTTATGAGATCCCACCTATATTAACTTCCACTGAAAGAGAAAGATGATAATTCATTAGGAGCCATTACTTACGCAAAAATTAAAATCAGCATAGTAAGGTCATTTTCACCCTCAATGCAATGAAGTAAGGAAATCATAAGAAATTCCAAGTGATATATAGATATAGTAAAATAAACTTCATTTTTAATGAGACTTACTGAAACTACAAAAACTTCAAGACTATAGTGTAATTCCAGAAAAAAGTAAGTCCTCAGTGAAATTTGTCCTTCACTATTCTCTAACTCCAAGTTCTACTTCCCACTGCGCCCTTTCATGCTTTTCTTCCAAGCAATCCTGAGTCAGGGAAGAGTCAGAAGCATATCTGTTTTAAGATGTTGATGTCTGATGCTGGCAATACTGATTACTACTTTAAATAGGCAAGGTGATTGTAGCAGTGCATTACAAGCAGTCTCTTATTTCATCTGTGCAACCCTATGTGGTAGGCATGGAGAGCATCGTACATTCTAAACCTCTGGAAATACAAAGAAACTGAACTGACATAAGCAACAGGGTTTGTATCTGAAACCTGACATTCTATCTGAAGCACCTGGGTGCTTAATTGCATCTAATGCTTAGGATAAACTAGAATCCTTTGGGATGAATTTCAAGTATGAGACAAGGAGTATAAGAGGACTGGTATACCAGGACTTTGCTCATATTGGGTATACTATCACAAAACTCCAGGTTGTGACAGCCCGTTTGGGTTTGACCTTTGAAATCACCATATTAATTGTATTGGTTTTGCTTTGATTTTCCTACATTATATATATATGTATGTGTATGTGTAAGGTACGAGTTCATGTTGATTTACCAAGAGTTTGTAAACTAAAGTTATCTTATACTATATTCTCTCAATTCATATTTTTATTCTTCTTGGTTTTGTTTTTATATCTTCATTCCCTGACTTTATCCTAGTGTAAGCTCACCTTTAGACAGTGTATTCCCAACAGAAATAAATCATACTGCAACGCCACTATGCTAGGATCATTTCCAGCCCCCCTAATAATGGATTGGGTTACCCCCAAGCTTACTTCCAACCCAGTCATGAAACCTTAGCCAAAAGCTCTATCCTTTGTTCCAGACCAAGTCATCTTTACCTTTTGTTATCCCAATTCATCCATAATCTTTGCCATCATTTTCTTATATTGGAGCTAATATGAAAATCAAATAATTCTCAAACTTTCTGTATGTGATATACGTGTGTGTGTGTGTGTGTGTGTGTGTGTGTGTGTGTGTGTGTGTGTGTGTTTGAAAACACGGTTTCTCTGTGTAGCCCTGTCCTGTCCTGGAACTCACTCCGTAGATCAGGCTGGCCTCATACTCACAGAAATCCACCTGCCTCTGTTTCCTGAGTGCTGGGTTTAAAGGCATGCACCATCACATCTGACTCTGTACGTGATAATTGAGAATTAAAAAAGATCTCAAATATGATTGGTCTTCAAATGTTCTCTGGCTAACAAGTTCTAAACTGTTTTGAAAGCAACCCAAGAGAATTAGCCAGGGTTTGGGGGTATAGATTTTATCCAATGTATTTCCACAGCCCTTGATTTCCATTTACTGATGCAATGGATTTTTATTAATGGCCAAAAAACTAAAAGTGGTGAGGCTCTTCCAGCATCTGCTTTCTTCAATGGATCTATTATCTAAGCTTGCAAATGATTTCTTTTCCATACACTGTGGTGATGATAGGGTTAATCTCCATAAATAGCATTTCTTTAACTCTAATTCATGAGTCACTGATGTTCCTATGAATGTTGGTAAGCATACTACATAAATAGCCCTAAGAATCTCCTGGACAAATGAAGATGAGAAAGTTTTCTTAACAGAGTGATTCTCAAAGCTAATAATATGCTAATATTCAATTTAAATGAGAAAATCTTTTGTACACAACATTTCAAAATTAGCTTGGTTTTGTCAGTATAAACACATAAATTTATCATTTTATCCATTTAAATATTGCATAATACTAACTAAAACCTTGTATCATTGTACAATAGATGTCTAGAACTTTGGCATCTTGCCTGACCAGTAAATCTCCATTTGATCTCTTAGCCTCTAACAGCCATTCCTCTATTCAGTCTAAGTGTTAGACTAGTTTAGATTCCTCACACAATATTTATTTTCTAAATGTTTACATCTTTTATTACTATTGCCTGAAAACATAGGTTCATGTGTGTCATGACATATGCCAACTTTTTGTGGGGTCTGGAGATAGAACCTGGGTTCATAGGCCTTTGCAGCAAGTGCATCTAAATGTTGAGCCATGTCTCTGGCCAATATTTGTCTTTTATGTCTGACTTGTTTCCTTTAGCATTGTATCTTCTAGACTCACCAACATGTAACATACAACAGAATTTCCTTTTTAAGGCTGAAAACCTATTCCAATGGGATAGTTCCTTATCCATGGGGCCGTCAATAGACCATTCCTTCCTCCTCTTAGCTAGCATAAATAATGATGGCGTGTACATGAGCTTACTAATATGTCTTTGACGTCCTGATTTCAATTCTGTTGAATGCACACTCAAAAATGGAATTATCTGTACACTTGACTTTTAGTATTTTTGAGAGACTTTCTGCTCTTTTCTGTAATGATCCCACTATTTGTTTTTTATTTTGTTTTATTTTCTTGTTTGATTTTTGCTCTGATACCAATTAAATTTGAGCATAAATTTCATTTTCCTCTTAGAAGAATTATTAACATTTAGGGAAAATCAGAATAACAAAAGATATAGTTTTAGATACATTATTATAGGCAATTTTGGACAAGAGGATGACAACTGATAAGCTGAGTGCTGCCTTGAAGCATGCCTCCCTATCATAATGATATGCTGCTGTAAGATGCTCACAATCACCCAGGGGAGACAGAGTTTAAACTATTCTCACAACAAAAACTGTTACTCAAGGCTTAATTAAGATAAATATTTTAACGATGTAATGAAATGATACAAAACACCTTTGTATTCAGGACCTGTTGGATCTTAAAGCTCTGGTTTGGGGGCTTTTGTTTGTTTGTTTGTTTTGTTTTGTGTTGTTTTGGCTTGTGGTCATTATCCAAGTGTCCATTACTCACATGCCAGGCATTAAGATAATGTGAAGTGAAACAAATGGCACACAACACAAATCATTTGCTAGTGAACTGCTTTAAAATCAGTCCCTACTCTAATAGGGACTTCTTGCTTGCTGGGTATCTATGTCAGCTATCTCACAGCTGACTTTTGATATTGTCAGACAACAGAAAGGGAAAAAAAGCACCGTGAAAGGGAAATTGATAATTTTGGAATCATTCAGTAGCTCAGGAAGTAGGTATGAGGTCTCGCATTCATCCCTTCATACCTCAGAGAGAAAATGAGCAAGAACTAAACCAGGATAGACACAGCAGAAGGAAACAATCTGAACCGAAAGAGACTAAAAGTAGTTCTTGGGAAAATTCATAAAGTCCTTGACATTTTCAGCTCTTCAAATATTTTGGTCTGAGAATATCGACCCAGTATTGGTTCATTTTAAAAATGTATGAAGGAACGAAAACAAGCTGTAAAGAAAAGTGTGTCATTCCACTGTGGTTTGTATCTTAAGAGTCATGTTTCTACAAATATGTGCGGTCTCAATATGCTGAACTATTTGTTATGATTCATTGTTAATATTATTGCCAATTATTAACTGTTTTGAAATGATTTCACTGTTTTTCTTCTTTTCAATTAACTACAGTTCCAAATATAGCTTTGCTTATTCATTTGTTTTCTTTTTAACACAGCTTTCTAAATGTAGGATTACAGGTGTGACCATGAAATCTGTCTAACAACTGTTTATTTAAAGTTTCTGATTAATTTACTCTATTTTATTTAAATATTTTTAGTTGTGGAGAGATTTTACACCTGGATACTGTATTAACCTCATTTCCAACCTCCCCTCTCCCCTTGCCAACTCACCTTTCTTCTCCTCTACTCCCTCTCAAATCCACGATCTCTTCCTCTTTAATTATTATTGTTACACACACCACCACAAGAAGAAATCTACTTCAGTATTCTTATGAAACATCAGAAATAACTTTTCTATCAGCAGGCTAAACATGCTGATTGTCACATTTCCTTAAGAGTTTCTTCCTTTGAGGAGTTATCATGATCAAAATTCAAAATAGTAGGGTAGCTGAACACTGGGAACACATTACATCTACAAGTAGAGTTTCCTTCATTGATAAGTTTGTAAGGCATGATCTAAACAACAGAAGAAGCTGTAACACAAATTTCTAAATGGTCTTATTAATTAAAAACCCAGAGCCAGATATTGGGGTGAATGCTGAAAGTTCAGAGAAGCAGAACAAGCCACAGCTAATCTCACCTTGCCAATTCCTCAGCTGATCCTGTTTCCTCAGACTGGAAGCCTCTGAATCCTGACCTAAAAGTGTCTCTACTGAGCAGCTGCTAAGAAGCCTAAAAGCTTAAAATCCTCTAGTTCCTGGTCCTTATGCCTTATATACCTTTCTGCTTCCTGCCATCACTTCCTGTTATTAATGGTTTATGTCACCATACCTGGAGGTTTCCAATGTGGCCTTGAACTCACAGAGATCCGCTTGGGTCTCTGCCTCCCAAGTGATAGGATTAGAGGTGTGTGTGCCACCATTTTCTGGCCTGTTATGTCTGTCTATTGGCTGTTCTGTTCTCTGACACCAGATAAGTTTGTTAGGGTGCACAATATATTGGAGGACACAATATCACCACAAGAAGCCTGATCAATTACCTTTCTTTTGCATTCAGCAGACTTGATTATAACTAATCCACTATTATGACCAGACCTTGGAGGTCTTATCATTAGCAAATGGTGCCTACACAAAAGGGAAATTAGACAAAACAATTCACTTTTTTTTGTATGTGGAGCTGAGGATCGAACCCAGGGCCTTGCTCTACCACTGAGCAAAATCCCCAACCCCAATTCACATATTTTTATCCATCATTGATACACTCTAAAAAGGAAGATAATTTGATGATTAAAAAGAACAATGATCAAAATTGTTTCTCCTTTCAACAAACACTTGACAACTTCCTTCATTAAATGTGTATGGTGTCTACACAGAGCATTCTACTAAAATACTGGTTCCTGATTTCAAGGTATCATTAGAAGACTGCTTGCCTGGTATGGCTATGGCCCTAGGTTCAATCTCTACTGTAAATAACTAAGTATCAGTTCTCAATTTTGTTTGTTTTCAAGGTAAAAGATTATTGCTACCCACTCTACTATACTTCTGCATCCTCTCAATCTAGCTATATATACTGTGTTGCTACAGCATCATTTAGTGAGCAACTAACTATTTATCTGCCATATTAAACTGGTATTTTGAGATGATTTATGGACAAATGGGTGTAGTTGGTTGTTTTTTACTCTTTACTCTTTGGGAGGGCCCACCACCCAACTCTCAAATAAATACATGGAGTCTTATTTTTACTTATGAATGACCAGCCTTAACTTGGCTTGTTTCTAGACAGCTTTTCTTAACTTAAATTATCCCGTCTATCTTTTGTCTCTGGGTTTCAACATATATATGTGTGTGTGTGTGTGTGTGTGTGTGTGTGTGTGTGTGTGTGTATCTTTCTTCTTACTCTGTGACTTGCTGTGTAGCTGGGTGGTTGGCTCCTGGAGTCCTCCTCTCCTTTTCTCATTCCTCGATCTTCTCTTCACAAATTTCTTTTTCTGTTTATTCTCTCTGCCTGCCAGCCCTGCTTATCCTTTCTCCTGCCTTGCTATCAGCCATTCAGCTCTTTATTAGACCATCAGGTGTTTTAGACAGGCACAGTAGCACAGCTTCACAGAGCTAAACAAATGCAACATAAAAGAATTCAACATATCTTTGCACCATTAAACAAATACTCCACAGCATAAATGTATGTGACACATCTTCAACTAATATTCCATAACAGATGGGTACCTAGAAAGTTAGAAATTTTCAACATTATTCAAAGCCCTTATTACAACAGAACATTATTTAAATTATCTCTTCCACAGGGTTTCCTAATATCTGATATTTATGTGCATATGTCATCTATGGAAAAGACATCCTGGATTTGAAGCAAGGAATATTAGAATTGTACCTCTTTTTTACTTTACTGTGAAAATAAAATCCTAAGAGGAATATCTGTTTATTGTGCCTCACATTAAAGAGAACTATCATTTAGCAAGCTCGTTTCCTACAGAGCACTAACTCCCACACCTTCCAATCATATTTAGATATTCGGCCCCAGTCTGGGTGGAGCCAATTCCCCTTAACACGAAGGGGTCCTGGATTGTTGTGAACCATTAGGATACAAAATCTGCTGAGTGATCACCTTGAATATCAGTCCTCATCTTGTCTCCTTCCTCTACTATCTGTCATTTCAGCTGCTTACCAATTGTCAAAAATTCAAAATAATGGTACTGGCAATCAGAGATTGTATATATTGCTTTTTTTGATAAAGCAGAAGATATTTTGTCTTTTTAGTTCAGGGTGTTTGGCTTAGTTCTTTGAAGCTCTAAAACAAAGGAAATAAAATAGACCAAAAAAAAAAAAAAATCCTTCTACTGATCTTAAACAAAGAAAACCCAAATGTTTCTCATTTTTATGATTGTCCAAATTGTCAGGCTCAGAGTTCATTATCAGCACACAGTGTTTATCTTTCTAGATAGGAAATTACCAGTAGTTCCTGAATCACATTTAATTCTAAGTCTGTATTTGAAATCCCTTTATGTAATAGGTCTTTACATATAACTACTACTTTACATAGTCTGCAGTACAGTGTACTTTATAATAGTATTAATTGCTGGAAAATAAAAGAATAAATTAAGGATTTTTTCAATGTGTAGAAAATGCTTTGAGACTGATACAATGAAGATATCATAGTCAGGGCTTTAATTCAGTTGATAAGCAGTTATAGTCTTCAAGTTTTTCAGGGTTTATGATCTTGCCTTCGACTTTTGGTGACCATTTTGTTCTAGTTGTTAAATATTTTTAATGTATGTGTTGATTTACAATGTCTTATTATTTGGGGGTAGGAAGAAAATAGACATTAGGATGTGGACTTGTGATTTTTCAGAAATCAAGGTGTCAAGGACATGAAATATCAATAATGATATTGTTTAAAGGTGAAAAAGAAATCAGAAGTACACAGACTATAGAAGGCTGACTTGGACATTCATCACACTCTAGATCAGCTTAGATTCAGTTAACTCTTTTTTGCCCATTAGCCTACTCTCATACCTGTGTACACTAATGTGCAATGTCAAATCTAGACTGCTACCCCAGGAATCACTAAAAGTTTCACTTTGTAATAAGCAAGGCAAATTTTCTCTAATGTCAGAGGAAAGGAGTGGGAATAGAATGCTGGAGCTAGATAAGTACTGATGCTTTGATGACTAAATAAAATCAAATATACCTAGAGATTCTATTTGACATTGAAATAGATGTCTGAAATACCAGACTCCTAAATATTACTAGGTCCCAAACAAATGCTGTTTTAATCTCTCTTATCTTACTGACTTCTCTAAGATCAACACTGAGCCATCTCTCTATACCTTCTGATGCCATATTCATTTACTCATTAGCAAATATATATTGATTACCTCCCACGAGCCAGATTATGTGCTGAGAATGTGAATGCACATATTGATGAAATTTTTAAAAGTATTTAAAAGGTAGAATTAATAAATCTTCTAGAAAGAGCCTCTCTAATCCATTTTGTCTTATCTTATCCATATGGCTATTTTTTCTGACTCCATAATGTGATTTTTCTCTAAGATTCAGACTCATGGTACTTTTTTTTCCTTTCTGCAGTCTGCCTAAAGTGGCCCTATGATTTTAGCCTGCATTTTCCCTCAATTTTCTTCACTCTACAATTCAATTACTGTCCTAAAAGGCCAAAACAAATTTGAAACAAATTGCTTGTAAAAGGAACAAAACACCTAAGAAGAATCAGTTCTGGTATCTTTTCCTATAGCACAACAGGACAATTGGTTAAAATAACTATTAACATATTACAACATAATCAATAAAAATACAGAACACCAAGCAAGTCCTAATGTGTAAAAGTGATTGATGTTTGAGGACAAAAAATGTTTATAATATGATGTAGATATAAAATGTTCCTAAACGCTAACTTGTTGAAAAGCATTTTCTCAACCTTTTCACACTATTAATAGATGATTTGAATCAGAGAACACTAATTTTATCAATGAACTGAACCACTGATAAGCTCACTCTGTATGTGATTTTAGAGGTGTATCCTAGCTGAATTGGAATATGTATTTGAAGGATTTATTTTATTCCTGACCCACCTTTTCTCTCTCCTTTCCTCTCCCTTACCATCTCCCTTGCCCCTTTCCTGCTTCCTGGATGCCATAAATCGAGAAGTTTTCCTCTGTCATATCCCTCCCATCATGATGCTTGGCTTCACCACAGGTCCATGGTGATAGTATCAAAGGACCATGATTCCTCTAAAACATTCTGTCACAGCAAAGGAAAGCTGACAAACACAGTTTGTTAGACAATTTGGGTTTTTAGACATTATATAAATTTACTAAATTATGGTAGTGTACCTTATAAAGATGTGCAAATACTACATCTCATTGTAAATTTTAAGAGCAAAATCGAAAACTGGATAGTTTCATAGTATGTGTTACCACTCCAGTAAACTTAAGCTATCAAAAACAGACTCATCTCATCCCAGTCAGAATGGCTACCATCAGGAAAATAAATAGCTGAAGATATGATTTAATGACTAAAGGTGCCCACTACCAAGACTGAGGGCACAGTTTAATCCTAAGGATTAAACACATGGAAAAAAGAGAAACTTGAGTCCTGCACATGGTCCTCGGATCTCCACACTATGACATGTGCCTTTCCCCACACCAATACATAAATAAATGTTCTGGAAAGTTAATTAAAGAATGCTTGAAAGGGTTCCTTTTTATAAAGAAAAAGAAAAATCAATACATATTATTATTAGGAATATTAGAGCTGAAAGTGCATCAGGGAATATATACATATATTTTAAAAATTAGACTACTGTCAGTATGAACAAATCAATATCTCTTCAGACTTCCATCTATCTTCAAAAATGATACATACAGGTATCATTTCTATAGTTTGTTACAAAATAATAAGAAGAAGTGTATGGCTTTAATTATAACACTTGTGAGTCTGAGGCCAGCCTCGTCTATATATTGAGGTCCAGGCCATCCAGAGCTACAAGATATTGTCTCAAAAATTAAAAAAAAAAAAAAAAAAAAGAATAGCATGCCTGAAAACTAGCAATGATTTCTTAGCCATGTCTGGTAGTGATCTGTCTAACAACAAATAAATACAAATTTAAAAAGAAATGGTAACTAATGCTGACAAGTATAAGCAACTGCAGCCACCCCGGAAATCAATTTGGAGTTGTTTTTAAAAAAATGTAAATAGAATTATTACACCATTATACCACTCCAGGGCATGTGTCCAAAGGACATCATAGCTTACCAAAGAGATATTTGCACATCCATATTCATTTCTGCTCTAGTAACAAACTAGGAAATGGAATTAGTTTAGATGTCCATTAACAGATGAATATATAAGAAAAATGTAGTATATATATATATATATATATATATATATATATATATATATATATATATATATATATACAACAGAATTTTATCTAACCCTAAAAATGAAATTTGCAGGAAATTGGATGGAACTGGAAAATACTATATTAAAGTTCAGAAAGAGAAATACATGTAGCAAATTCTAGCTTCTTATTTTTATGTATGTGCATTTATGAGGCAGTGACTTTGTATAGAAGCCACAAAATATGAAAGGAGCTCATGAAAAAGGAGAAAAGAAATAAGAAATGGAGCCAATGGTATAAAGTGGAAGGAGGAATATTATCTGAAAGTGCATCAGGGAATATATACATATATTTTAAAAATTAGACTACTGTTAGTATGAACAAAACAATATCTCTTCAGACTTCCATCTATCTTCAAAAATTTAAATAATAATGAAACTCTTCATTGTGTACTATAGCCCACCATTATTATAAAATCTCAAAGGTTTAATTTCATAGATATTACATGATAACCTAATGGAATGGAAACCATTTACCAGAATTTTACAAAATAGAAAACTGAAACACTAAAAAAAACCTAAATAATTATCTTTATGAAATCAATAGAAGGTAAATGAGGGAGAAAGGCTTTAAATTTAAACATATAAGGTAGAAATATTAATGACCAGTAATCAAAATCACAGAAATGTTAATGTTTCAAAAATTAATGCCCCATAATGATTCATTTTCCATTAGTCTATTTTGCTAAATGTCAAGGCCATGATGCTCCAGTGGCTAGAGTTATGAAAACTTGATGGGAGGTGGAAAATTGTGGCCCTTGTCTTTTTTAGTGGGTACTGGGTAAGCTATCTAAATACTTTCTTTATTGAACAAGGCTACTTACTGTTAGCTCATTCATGCACTCATCTGTATACTACACATCTGTTTAAATTCTTCTACAAAACTAAATGTGAGCTCAATCTGCAATTTGTCATAAAGACAGAGAAACAAACAATTGAAGAGTTGGAAACTCTTTCATGAATACTCTGTTGGTGCTTTTGAATTTCCATGGCCAATAACTACTTTGGCACGGTAATCACTGTCTGTACTTGTACCCTTTGATCATAAGAGCATTAAGTCTTTCTTCTCTGTGTCAATGCAAGTAGCAACACATGAGCCTAACGAAAAACATGAAGACATGAGCCTTTTTTCTCATAGGAACAAGAGAAGAAACACATTGAGTTTTATCCAATCTATGTGTGTCACACACCCCTTCTGTACCAACAAAAGCCTCAGGGAATAGATCAGGGCGAACAAACATACCTTGATTCATCTATCATGTACAATGATGACAAATCAAATCAGCGACACTCCAAATGTCAAAGGATGCCCACAAAGAGACATCACAGCATTTTTTTTTTGCCTTCAGCAAAATAACAAACTAATTATATCATTTAAGTTTCCATTCAAGCCTTTCTTAAGCATCACCCCAAACCCCTCTGTCACTTTCTTGCTATTCTATGTATCTTCTTTTATTCTCCTGTCCCTGTGGCCACCTGCCAAATTCAGAAGAAAAGTTTTTTTAAAAGAAAACATATTTTGATTATTCATTCACTAAGAAACATTAACCCCTACTATATGCTACTCACTGGGCTAAGTGCTGGGCATGCAATTGGTTGTAAAAATATGGAGTGCTTTCTTTGACTGAAACTCTCTTAGCAGAATACCAAAGATGGGGTGTTTTCAAAAAGAAGAATTTCCTTTCCACAGTGTTGGAGACTGGAAGTCCAATGTTCACGTTCCAGGTTCAACCTGGGTATATGGTTGAGTAGAGCACTTGCCTGAGTTCCATTTGTCTAACCAAAGCAAAACAAAAAAGTACCAGAATGGTTAAGTTCTGGTGAATGATGAAAGGCCTGAACATGGGCTGGTTTACATGTTTTCCTCATTGTATCCTCCTCATAGTGTAGAACACAACACAAAGCATGAAAGTGTCTATATTTCTCCTTACAAGGGTACCAATAATGTCATAAATACCTCTAAATCCATGACCAAACTAGTACGAAAACACCAACCTTCTAATGCCAATACACTGGAAGTTAAAATTTCAACATATGAATTCTAAAGAGACACAAATAGCCAGTATTTGACAACTACCATCTCAGGACTCTATAACCTTATCAGAAGAGAAGCAGCCTGTTTCTACTTTATTGATTCTTACATCAGATTTTTTTCCTTTCAGCTTTTGTTTTCTGTCTGTTCTTTCTGAGACCCGGAGATGCTGTCTCTTGAAATGATCCTCAGAGCTTGGTCCACATGAGCAACTCTAATTTTATGTTTATGTTCTGTCCTTTTGTTAGCACCCGCTCTCACATCTACCATATTCTACTGTTCTGGTTTTTCTGCTTCTATCTCATCAGTGAAAATCAAATCCATGCCTCTGTCTTTAGAAACATCTTGCCTTTACATTGTACATTTTTCTGTCTTGCTCTTTCATATTGATTTCATTTCTCCTTTCATTCTTCTTGGCTCACCCTCTTTGACCTTTATCCAGGACCCTTTAAAATTCTGGTAATTTCCCAAGATACTCTGTGATAAAGCCTAAAAACACATAATGTATTTTTATCTTTTTTTGCCCAGTCTGGATATGGAATCCAGGACACTGTGCATACCAGGCAAGCACTCTATCACTGAGCCTCAAAAATATGTTTCTTAATGAACTGTGCATATTTTCCAGACTTCCTGAATTCCATGGCTGCCAGACCTATTATGGAGTCCAGCTTGCCTAACCAGAGAAACCTATATCAGTGATAGCATCAAAGTCCCTCAAAGCCTGTTCATCTTTTCTGGAATGTAGGAATTCTCTCCAGTAGTCAGACTGTTAGAAAACATCATTTTCTGGGTCATTTCTTCTTCGTAGTCACCATTGTCTCTGAACAAACACCTAAGTTTACTGAGTTTGGAATGTCAAGGCTTCTGCTTCTGACCTTCCCCAAGAGATTTTGCAAATGTCTCAGTTTTGTGCCATAAAGAGGCCAAAATGCCTCCGTGGAAGACTGTCTGTAGTCCTCCAATGCCCTCTCTTTATATTAAAATGTGCTATAGGAAAGGTGAATCCAATATCAAAGAGATCTAGGTTTTCCTTACTCTGCCATTGATTCGCTTACAGAATGAAGACAAGTCATTTACAGCAGGCCTCAAGTAACTTACAGGCAAGATGGTAATGCCGTTTTTAGATAACAGTATGGTTGTTTCTTGTTTACAATGTCTACAAATCAAATCAATTTCCATAGCCTCTTAATCCAGAAGGTAGACAGAGTTCTGTGCCTATTTTATTTTGTCTGAAAAGCCTTCAAATGTTCATGGCTTCCCAGACTTCTCTTGCTAGTGTTGTCTAGAGCTTTCCAAAGCAGACAGGAGTAAAAGGCTGGCTTCAGGTGTTTCTGTTTTATGCTTAGATACAGCTGAATTCCAGAAAAGCAGCGATAACAGTAGTCAGTGTTGTGCAAATGACCTGTGGAGGCTATACTAATGCCAAATAATCAAAAGGCAGCATTGCCATTAAAGGATCTCGAAGTGGAGAGGCCTCTGTGTGGATGGTTTTCTTCTGTTAATTATACAGCTACTCCAGGAGCAGGAACTCAACTGCCATTTCCTCAGACACTTAAATGATTCCTCATAAACTGCAGTGCTTGAACACCAGCGCTAGGAATATCTAGAATGGAACTAAGTGAACAGTGGATAACATTTGCTTGACATTGTCATTGGCCTTTCTCTAATGTCAGAGATGGATTTGCATAATTATGCTGAAAGCTAGGAAAATGTACCCAGCAGGAAGCTTTCTGGCTGGTGGTAGGCTTTAGTTCTACTCCAGCTGTGTCTCTCAAGAAAATCTCTTTTCAGAAAAATGAAGAGAGGGTACCCTCTCGGAGGCAGTGTACTAACTGCTTAAGGACAAATTGCTTTGCATACTGATTTCCCAGGTCTAATTAAGATAGGCCTGATAAGCAACTGATTGACTGAACAACCTTGGGCTCAGTATGAAAAGGGCTTCAGAGAGGCCAGAGTCCAGGCACTGTTACCTCATAAACCTCTTCCTGATTAAAATTCTTTCAAGCTGGCCAGATGCCTGATAGGAGCAAACTTCTGAAGACCGCCACTGTAACAGGTGTGGAGCTGTGGTGCAAGCTTGTCTTTCAAGGTCACTGCAGTCGTAAAATGTCTCTTTTGAAAGAGTCTACAAGGGAAAATGCTGAAGCCACTAAGGCCCCTCCAAAGATCTCCTACCTTTATGCATTCCACAAGGACCTCACTCCTCTTTCCACACGGGCTTTCTGGTTTCCCCTTCTGCTTTCATAAGTGACTTGAAATCATTACTTCTATTTGGCTTGAAGAAACATTCTTTCCTTCCTTCCTTCCTTCCTTCCTTCCTTCCTTCCTTCCTTCCTTCCTTCCTCCCTCCCTCCCTCCCTCCTCCTTCCCTTTCTTCCTTCCTTTCTTCCTCCCCTCCTTCTTTCCTCCCTCCCTCCTTCCCTCCCTTCTTTCCTTCCTTCCTTCCTTCCTCCCTCCCTCCCTCCCTTCCTTCCTTCCTTCCTTTTCATTTCTACTTACATTTATAAATAAGTTTGTCAATAACATGCAAATATTTGGGCTATGTTATTAAGACAAAGAAAGCAAAGAGTAAAATTCATAACTTTCTGGAATGAATCCCCAAGTGACAGAGATCATTCATTCCTATTGCAGCCAACTCACACAGATACATATTGCCCAAGGCAGTAAACTCCTGCACTTATGAAATTCTTGCATTTAGATCAGCAATAAAGTCAGTTTCCCCAAGCAGTGTTATCACGTAGACCTAACAATATATCGTACATTGAGCTTTTGGAAATTACAAAAATTTGTATATTTGTTGTTCACTAGTTTATTGATTAAAAGGGATTAATTTTCTTTTATCTGCCTCATTATGTTGGTTAGACTGGTCTTGAACTCATAGGCTCAACAGATCTTCCACCCTAATCTCCGGAATAGCATGACAGACACAAGTCACTACACCTAGCTCTAAAACGGTTTCTTTCCTAACAAGTTTTACTACAAACTTCATAAATTCAAGACACATCAAAGATTGTGTCATAAAGAAAAGCACAGATGAAAAGTAGTTGGTTCCCATCTGCTTGCATTACTCGTTAGATTCAAATACTGTGGTTGTTTCTTTGTTGAGCTTTACTGTTTCTATGACACTATGGAGCCTGACCTGCATGTGTATTTCTCTGACAGTGTTATCCTGTCTCATGATGAGAGAACTTTCAACACACTTCAGATGCCTCAGAGTAGAACATACCTTTCAGCTTAATTTCAGTCTGAACCGAAGGTTTCAGCTTGTGCAATTTGCTAAACGGCAGTTTGCCTTGGAATACTCTCATAAACACAGGACAGGCAAATTAGACTAGTGATTCAGAATCTCTGACCTTTTAAAGGGCAAATGTCTAGCTTCTAAGGCAAAAAGGCAGTCAGTCATAGAAACAAAAGCCACATCCATTTTAAACAGATTATTATGGTTATTAATGGATTGCAATTGTAGAGACCTTCCAGTTCAGAGAGCCTTCTTACAACCATTATCTCATTTGACAATCACACCAATTCTGTAGAACAAATGTTCATTAATACAGGCAATTATCAGATGCAGAATTTTAGGCATAGAAATGCTAACTGGCTTACCCGAGGTTGTAATATCAGTTGGTATGCGTAAAATCCAATTCCCTTTTGCATTAGATAAAAAAGAAGGAATGGAGACTATCTGAAGAACTCACAACTCAGTCCCATGTGAGGAAAATCTCAGGGCAGAGGGAAGAATCCTTGTCTTTATGCTGACTAGTCATTACAGTTAAATATTCAGAAGAAATAGAGACTCGGGTTGCTTTAGTGAAACTGGCATGCCAGGGATGTGAGATGTCGTGTTCAACAATAAGCTAACATTGACAATATTGTTTGTCACATAAACAATGCAATGTTACATAAAACCACAAAACCTACTGGGTAACTTGCTTCAATTTTATTACTGCTTCCTGATAAAATTGGAAAACCCAAATCGTCTCATCAAGTGAGGCTTCATGGCCCATGTGTGCAGCCCTAGCTACCTGAGAGGCTGAGACAGTTGTATGAATTGGACCCAGTAGTTTGAGATTAGCCCAGATAACAGGGCAAGGTGATGTCTGAAAACAGAATATGAAGCAGAACAAAAGGAAAGTGAACCTTCTACTCAAGTAAGTCAGAGAGTAATTATGTTGTGGCTCTTCTATTTGTCAATAGCCATCTCCCCCCCACCCAAAAAAAAATGTTGGAAAAGTAGTCTGCTACTGCTACTGTGTAGCTGTGAGAAATCTCAAAGCAGCAATAGTCTACAGTATCAGTTAGGAATGCATCCCAAGATCTAAAGCAGCCATCTTTTCCAGCCTCTGTGTAGTCTGACAACAAATACCAATTAGCAAGAACACAGGTCTACCTCTGATCCCCTTCCTGCTGAATTGTTTCAAAGGAAAAGAAAGATGAACTGGAGGTTTAAGTCACAATCCACATAGGCAGTCTAAAAAGCAATGGGTGGGAAGCTTGAAGCATTTTTAGCAAAAAATTTACATTCTCTAAGTGTGTTTTTAAGGTAACTGAATACCCTGTATTGCAAGGGCTACTTCTATGGGGAGAAACATTCATTCAGCAAATCTTAACTCTTGAAAAATACGTGCTAAAGCTGCTAGGTGAAATGTGTTTATGTGAAAAGCTGAACGCGAAAAAGGTAATTGCTACTTTCATGTTTCCATTGCCACTGCTCAGTTCTAATTGTCCTGGTTTGAAGAAAAAAACAGATTTAAATAATGCAATGCTTATTAGCATCTGAATATGGACCTAATTGTCCTCTTTTGACTCTAAGAAGTAATTGGGAATGTATTCTGTGTAAGTGGATTAAGGAATGTGTCACATGTGCAATTATAACGAAAATCTTTCATTTTGAAAATTGCAACCTTATTGCATTGTCTCTGAGAAGAACAATAGCTGCTTGTCACCCTGTACTTTCTCCTTAGAAGAGCTGTTATAGGAATATTGAAAAGCTGTGTAAACAGGTATCCCCCATGCATTAGATTACAGCAGAGTAGCTCAGTGGCTTGTGGTTGTCTCAAAGCCAAAAAAACAGTCGAAAAATTAAAAACAAAAGTCAAATGGTTATTTTGCACCAAGTAGTCCCTCAGATAACTCCCTGGGTTTATTTTGTGTTGGATCCAGTTTCCTTTCGAACTGAACAAACCCCTTCAGGAAGTGGCATAGCCTAAGTGTTCTGGAAGTTTCTCAGAAAATTTTTTGATGACTTCTTTAAGACTTAACAAAAAATGTTTCCACCCAACACTGAAATTTCTCCTTATACCAATTTATAAAATACCTATCTAAGTTAAAAACATGTGTTACACACTAATGAAATTCTAGTTTGCCTTATAATTATAGACATTCATTTTTAAAAAATATTGAGCTCATTTGTACATATGACTGCTTGGTCTACTAAAGTAGAAATTTTCTTGAATAAACAGGTTTTATTTTATTGTCTTTTGCCAAATACTAGTTTGGCTAACTATATTTATTTAAATTTTCATCCAGAATGACTAATCAAACAGCTATGCAACAGGCCATGTGTGTGTTATATACACAGGCATATGAATATATGCACGTACATGCAAAAAGACACACACATAATACATATATATATATACACACACACACACATGTATATGAATTTCAAAATACCTTTGGTATGGAAACTTTGTATCTCATGTAGGTAGTTTGCAATATATTTATTCTATGTTATACTGACATCTATGGACTCTGCAGGAGAAATTCAGTTTTTTAGAACAATTGTTTTGACTACTTAGAAGCAACTTAAATGATTTCTTGTGTGTGAGCCATAATTGACTTTTGAACTTCATCATGTAGCAAAAATAAAAATCAGTATTGACCTCATTTCCTTACCTACAATCAAAACTAAAAAGAGAGGCAAATGAGCAACATCCATGGGTAAAGAATTGGAGTCTCTTTAGCAAAGTGTATTCCTTATTGGTGAGACAGTAACAGCTTGCCAGAACACACATATGTAGTAGTCACCCAAAACTATCCATTATTGTAATTGTCATGTGATTACTGTAGTAGGAATAAACTAATGAATAAATTAACCCTAAACTTGTCCTCAAAGAACTCAGAGTCAAATGTAGGAGACAGAAATAAAATACGCAATGAACAATAAAGTATGTTATATTCCATGATAGGGTGTTTTTTGTCAAGATAAGCTAAATGCTGTTTTTAAAAAGCCCTCAATATTTCAGTGTCTTCAAACAGTAACCATTTTTGTTCATTCAAGTCATTGTCCATTGTAGTCAAGAGTTAGGCAGAGGATCTAGTCATTAGGAAGCCAAATTCTTTTACATTAGAGTATTATTGCTTTCAACACATAGAGTCCAAGACCATTATACAGAGGAAAGAGAAGCTCTGGATGAACCATACCCATTCTTACCTCCCTCAACCAAGAAGAGACACATCACTTGTGCTCAGATACTGCAGGGAACAACTAGTCCTATATATGCACTTATGGAAAGTAACATGAAGACACATGTAGTTTAGCTGTGTCTTGGTGAGCAATTACTAATAACTAGAGGCATCTGATCACTAGATGACTTGTTGACTATAGATAATAAGAAAGCCAAGCAATAAACTTTAAAAACTCATTTTAAATGTACCATTTTATTTTAGAATTGTGATTATTAAAAAAGTACAATAATGTAGGATCAAGGTAATCAGTAAGTAGCTAACACATAATCAGAATAAGAACAATAAGTGAAGAAGTCCATAATGATTTTTGATGGGCTTTTTTGTGCTTGAGTGCGTATATGAATGTGTGTGTGTGTGTGTGTGTGTGTGTGTGTGTGTGTGTGTGTAAAAGACAGGATTTCATGTAGCCTAGGCTAGCCTCTCACTTGCTATGTAGCTAAGGCTGACCTTGGACTCATTCATCTTCCTACCTTGTCCTCCTAAGTGGTAGGATTACAGGTGTATGCTAACACACTCAGCTCATGATAATTTTATTTCAACTCTAGGATTTCACTTCTTTCTTGATTAACTATTGATAAGTAGGATTTTCTATCTTGTTAAGCAGAGATAACTAGGATAACCAGAGTGAATTAAAATATTAAAATATTTATTCTTTTGAAATTTTATTTATCTCCTGTTGGAGTAATATTCTAGATAGTTGTTTAATCTCACTACTTGAGACAAACTATTTGAAAGGAGGAAAGATTTATTTTGGCTCATGGTTTCAGAGGTCTCAGTCTATAGGATTGGCTCGCTATATTGTTTTGTGGTCATAGTAAAACATAACATTGTGGTACAAAGACAGAGAAGAACATTTTTTCAATTGACAGTAACCAGGGAAAAGAGAGTGACAGAAGAAAACCCAGACAAGGACTACATCCGAGGGCAAGCCCCAGTGAACTGCATCTTCTGACTAGGAACAACATAATTCAATCACTTCCTCAGAAACCCACCTCTGAGTGCTCATGCACTGGGAACCAAGTCATCAACACTTGAGTTTTTTGGAGGGTCCATACAAATAGCAAGTGAGAATTATAGAAAGCTAGAGCTGGATAAAGAGTTTATGTAGTTAACCGAGAACTAGCTAACAACAAAACTAAAACAAAATGAGTATGTATCACTGATCACAATCATACATTCCACCAAATACTAAAGTCTTATTTGTTTACTCATTAATTTATTTATCTATCTATCTACTTAATTGTTTATTTGAATTACTATGATTTTGGTGCTTAGTATTCATTGTGAACTCAAAAACTAAGAGTCAAGTCTATGGGCACACCTATGTAGGATGGCCTAAATTAACTTCAGGCTCTGAGAATGTCTGTGAGGGATTTTCTTGGCTGCGTTATGTGATGTTTGTAGAGTTGTCTTGACTGTGCAAAGAATTCTGGTTTATGCATAATGGTAAGACATGTTAAGCACTAGCATACATTTAATTAATTGTCCTCTGATCCTGATTATGAATGTAATGTGACCAGCTCTATCAAGCTACCTATCATGATTTCCCTGCCATGATTAACTGTAACCTGGAACTGTGAGCTCAATAAATTCTTTCTCCCTTAAATTGTTTTTGACAAGGTATTTAACACAGCAAGAGGAAAAGAAACTAAAACAGTAACTAACTAACTATATATAGCCACTCATAAAGATATGACTAATCATAACTAGACTAGCTAGAGAGACTTCAAAATCTATTTTCTTAATTGTAAATTCTTCTCAATTTCATCTTTTTATTCTTACTTTGTAAATATCATTCCATTCACCTCTGGATGTCCCTATTGTTATATCTCCTATTAGACTGCCCTACTGATTTATTGTAAACTTTATCTGCTTTCCTTCTAATTATCCTAGTATTGAAGACCCATTTTCTCACTGGATTGTTTCAAAAATTTCTATCCCACTGTCATTTTAAGTCTAGATTAATACTCACTGGTAGTAGACAATAAATATACATATGTATTGTCCTGCTTACACAAAAGGAAGAAAAGTTGCTGGGACACAAAACCTACTTGAGTCAAGGAGAGAACCAGGCAATCACATTGAAAGTAACCAGTTAAACAATGGCAGTTATGGAAAGCCTGTTTGAAATAGGCAGAAATCAAAATCAAGTTCTCTTGGAAATAAATGGGAAAAATGATTCATATAAGTATGAGATATATTTAAATTGTGCTATCCCCCTTTTGCCAATGTTCTATTTCCTGGAATAATTGCCCTTGACTAAGATAGTTCTTCCCTATGGAAGAAGTGGTAACTATTTATGGCTTCCTTTATTCATCTGTATTTACAACTGAATAAGCAAGGTTGTTTCCTTTAACTCAATATCAGTATTTTCAAAGAAAGATTATGTTCTTGCTAAGATTTGCCAAATGGACTATCAATGTTGTTAGAGAAATAGAGTTCCATTTTTAGAAGGACCTGGGTGAAAAGTACATTCTTTTTTTTTTTTTTTTTTTTTTTTTGGTATGTGGAGCTGAAGATCGAACCCAAGGCCTTGTGCTTGCAAGACAAGAGCTCTACCACTGAGCTAAATCCCCAACCCCCGAGAATTACATTCTTGTAGCATGTAAGATAGACCTTTGTGACGAGCCTTGTTAGACTCATACAATTTGAAAAGATGAAGTATAGTAAGTGGGATGTCCTTCTGTACACTGTAAATATGTGTCACTCCCATTGGTTAATAAATAAAACTGCATTGGCCTATGGCAGGGCAGGATGGAGCCAAGCAGGAAGATCCAAGAGAGATAGGGAAAGGAGAAAAGAGAGGCAGAGAAGAGATTCCAGCCTGCCACCCAAGAACAACATGCCAGCAGACTGGTAAGCCATAGAACATGTGGCAAAACATAGTTTAATAGAAATGGGTTTAATTTAAGTTATAAGAGCTAGGCTAGCTAGGGGCTTGGGGATTTAGCTCAGTGGTAGAGTGCTTAACTAGCAAGCACAAGGCCCTGGGTTCGGTCCTCAGCTCTGGGGAAAAAAAAGCTAGCTAGTAAGAAGCCTGAGCCATTAGGCCACACAGTTTGTAAATAATATAAGCCTCTGTGTATTTACTTGTCTGAGCAACTGCGGGATAGGAGGGAAACAGGAAAACTTCTGACTACAAGTTCCCAAAAGAAAACCAAGACACCATCAACTGCAGGGTCCATAAATTTGTGTTGTAATATAATTTCACAGTGAAAATATTTAGTTTCAGATATCTACAGAGATATTCTTCACCTGGAACTAAGTTTATTTCAGAATATCATTTGCTGAAGGGATTTGATGCTGTTAGAATCTTTGTCATCAAATCATCTACAATGAAGGTTGAGACTGAGAGATTCAAAAGTGAAGAACATTCAATGTAAAATAAATTGTTCTTGTTAGATATGATATGTCATGGCAGGTCTGGAAATGCAGTCATTGCTCAAAAATGTAGAAATGAATAAGTACAGTATCATAGGTAAACGTTCCTAATCCAGGAGATGAGTCATAAATTTGGGGGTTAATAGTTACCGTGGTTTGAATGAAAATGGCCCCCATAGGCTCATAGGGAGTGACACTATTAGGAGGTGCAGCCTTGTTGGAGGAAGTGTGTCATTGGGGCTGAGCTTTGAGGTTTCTGCAGCTCAAGCTAAGCACACACAATAGCTCACTCTCTCTTCCTTTTACCCACCAATCAAGATGTTGAATTCTCAACTCCTTCTTCAGCACCATGTCTGCCTGCATGCTGCCATGCTTCCCACCATGAGGATAATGCACTAAACCTCTGAAATCTATAAGCCAGCCCCAATTAAATGTTTTCCTTTAGAAGGGTTGCCATTGTCATGGTGTCTCTTCACAGCAATAGAAACCATAAATAAGAAAGAAGTCAAGAAAAAGTAGGGAGAAAACCATTTTCCCAACATTGCATATTTATAGCTCCTATTTGGAGATAATGCAATTTCAAGGATAACAGTGTAGCCCCGATTTCTGTGATCAAATCCAGAATTAGGAAGGTCTACATACAAAACAGTTTTAAATATATCAAATTATGTAATGCATATCAAATTCTTAAAATAATTAGCATATATAAAATATTCAGCCAATGATACTATCATTGTCTTGATATGCACAGTGTATTGTTTGGGTAATTTATATGTATTGTTAAAAACAGCCCTATTTAGACAGATATCAATGCTTAATTTTAAATAAATTTCTAAGATGTGACAAATGGTAATTTGCAGAAGAAATTTAAGCATACTTAAGATCTAATTCTAAGGTGTGTAGTCTTGCCCTTATATTATAAGTTTGTTTCATTTTTACTGTTGGTAATATCCATGAAACCTAGAAAGGCAGGGTAATGTTCAATAAATTTTTGTGAGCATGGTGTGATTCTGTGTAGATAAAATCTGAATTACTTATAAGATGAGAAATCTGATGGTCAAAAGGTTGAATGGGTATTTTTAGAGCTCTTCATTGAATTGATGCTGCTGCAAATCTGTACAGAATGTGATGTTCTATTCAATGGAGTGCAAATATTTTTTTAAATTGCGTTATTGTCCAAGTCAAAAATACCATGCTGTTCCCATCTTTTCTAATGAAATACAATTTTCATAAATGAGTAAGAAGCTTCAGGGCTATTACAAAGCATAAAGTTTCTGACTTAGTGTAGTGGAATGCTGACCTCTGGGCATGACATGGCCATTGACCACTTCTTAGCAGCAATGAATACCTGCAGATGTGCACAATATTGGGCCCACTAATGGTCCATCAGGGAAGGGGAGGCTTATGGAGACCCACCACTCTTCAAGGATAGTGTTTCTTGTAGGACTTGTTTTTTATGGGGTAGCTGATCACCCATAAATTGCCCCTATTATGTTGATAACTCTTCATCCATCCTCTTGTAAGTAACTCCAATTGAATTTATTGGTTTGCTATGCTATACTTGGGTGTAATAATTTCTTTGGTCTGTTGTAGGTGCCATATCTGAGATGAATAGATAACTGTTCACATCTACCCAGGAATAGTTCATACAACAACTAATGTCATTATGTCTGTTCAATCTGAAAGGTAGTTTTCTCCTTATTTTTCTTCCAAATTTGTATCAATTTGTGTCTCTGTCAGACACTAAGGAAAGCTGAAACAAAGTTTAGGGAGTCATGGATAATACGTATTAATCAATGCTCGCCAGTGAAAACACAGATGCCTCAGTGATAGTTATGGAACTATGGGACATAACCGAGAAACAGAAATGGAAAAGCTGGTCTTGTGTATAGTCTTAAAGATTTTGGAATTATTGATTTGGAATTGAGATAAGCCTTTTTGTGAAATATAATCATTACATGTTGGGGATGGAGATCAGTTGGCATGGTACTTGCACAAAGCCCTGGGTTCAATCCCTAACACCACATAACATCAGGCATAGTGGTGCAAACCTAAGATTGCAGCCTCCAGGAGGTATCTCTTCACATCCTCCCCATGTACACATAAACAAATTAAAACCCAGGGAGCATCTCAGAAGAGGAGGCAGGAAGAATGCAAGAGCCTGAAGATGGAGGTGGGGGGGTGCTGTGTAATGAATGCTGTTTTTAGGAATAAGTTTGCCACCAATACATTGGTATTCACACTTGAGGATCAAGTCACTGTCAGATGCTTCTAGAAATTAAGAAATTCTTTTTTTTTTCCTTTTTAGACAAGGGTATCTATGTAGCCCTGACTGCCCTGAAATTCACAGAGATCTATATGCCTCTGCGTCCTAAGTGCTAGGATTAAAAGTGTGTTCTACTACATTTAGCTCAAAATGTCTTCAATTACCTCAAAGAAAGCTTGATAAGTATATGCTCATCATGAAAGAATATGATCATGGAAAGTCTGAACTTTGGAGTCACATAGCTAAAGTGTCCCACTGCCTTATTCTGAGCCAAAGGGTCCTGTAGTAGACTCCTGTTTGCTCATTCTGGTGCAACTTCCCGGGTCTCAGTCTTCATGACATTAACTAATCGTCAGTGATTATATAACAAAGGATTAGTAAGCAATGGAATCAATTATGTTAATAGACTCAAATGTCTTTCACAAATCTATCATCCATTCTATGATTTCACTTTCCATATTACACATTTGAGTACTATTTGATATTGTTAATCCATAAGCATGAATTACTTTAATGTAAAAATTAAAAACAACTAAATAAGTCAGCCACAAATAAATGGTTCCACTTTCATAAGACAGAATATTCACAGAAGCGAGAAGTAGAATGGTGGTTGTCAGGGAATGTGAGGAGGAGGAAGTGAGAAGTTAATGTTTAATGGGTACAGAGTCTTACCTTTGGAGATGGATTGTGCAACAACGGCTGTGTGCAAGATTATTGAATTGTACATTTAGAAATAGCTTAAAATGGTGAAGCATATTTTAGTAAATGATATTTCTTCCTCTTATCCTTTTATTGAGGAACTTCCTCTTCACTCTCCTCCCATTCAATCTATTTTCCAAATGAAACTAAAATGGTGAATCTAAGCACAACATTTCTCCCTAAAAAACAAGAGGATAAACCTGTCTTCTCCCATGACATCCAAGGCTCTTTACCTAAACCCCTTATCTAGCCTCACACTGCCCTGTGTTGAGTCTCTATCAAGCCACACCAAATAGCTCTTATTTTTCTGACTCTGATATTTCTTTACTCTTGTCTCAGCCAAAAATGTCTTCTCATAGTCCCTGGTCTGCCTTCTGAGCACCTCATCCTTCATAATCAGGCTTTAGTATCTGCTCTGAGGAGCTTTTTGACTAAGCAGAACACTGATTCTTTTGTCCTACCTCTCTATGTAGTTAAAGCACTCCATCACTGTAGGTACCATGTCACATCGCAAAGGTTTGTTTACATGGCTGAATCCTTTGGTAGACTGAAAGGACCTGAAGGGCTCATTCTTGTTTGTGAAAAAAAGAAAAAGTTCAGTTACCTAGTAACTGGATTTATGCCTGTACTTTGAGGAAGCAAATGGACATATAGAAAGTGTAGCATAGACCAGAGAGATTTTATACCTGTATTTCCACCAGTGCCATCAATAAAAAGCCTTAAAGAAGCTCTGCATTGCTGGTATGTAGCACACACCTATAATCCTTGCCCTGAGTAGATAGAATAGATAGAAGAAAGAGGATCATGAGTTCAAGGCCACCCTGGGCTCTCAGACTAGACTCTACCTCAAAATGGCAGAACATGACAACAAGAAAAAAAATGAAGTTCTGTGTTGTTGTGGCAACACTCAGAAAGATATCCAAGGATGGAAAAGACAAGGGGTAGCCAGCCTCTAATGCCTTAAAAGGACCCTGACTTTTTGTTCCCTTACAGACATGGAAGAGCTCACTTCTAACTCAGAGAGCAGAGTGATAGTTTTGATTAGGCTTGCCTGAAAAAGATGGGAAGTAGGAGTATGGCACAGCTGTGGGGAAAATCACACAGGAAAGAAAAAATGGTAATAGTTTTCTTGTATGCAAAACTGAGTGTGTGTGTGTGTGTGTGTGTGTGTGTGTGTGTGTGTGTGTGTGAATGTTACTATGCCATACATATTATGGATATGTATGCATATTATGGATAAAGTAGTCATAGGTGGTACCCTGGCTTTCAGATAGGCTTATAATTTAAAACATTGTTTCTATGAGAAACTTGTTTCTGAGTTGGGAAAAAAATCAAATCTGTGAACCTTGATGGTAATATAGTAATTCATGAAAGTGAATAGTTTTGATTGTAGAAAAAGTGACTATGGAATTGTGTAGATATATCATAGGCATTATGATTATATTATGCAATTCTCATTCTCTAGTGCCCAAATGGCCCATTATCATGACTACACTAAATTCTCTAACAAGTTGAAAAATGCAAGTTTCCATTTTAAGGAAGTCCTATAAAGAGCCCATCATCCAATACATCCTATGTTTTACCACGCAAGATACCTCTGACTTGCTTCAGGACATAAGCAGATTGTAAAGGTGATGCACCTGCTCTCAGGTAGTTTTACAGTGAAATGTCAGTCTATGAAAGTGACTCACTGTCTTACAGTTCATCATCAGGGTAAAATATTCCCTAAAATGCAACAGTATTCTCTAGGACCCATGCTGTATAAACAGATGCATTGAAAATCCCATATGACCTAAATGATTATTTCTGGCTATTTCCCTTTCCACATCCAAATGTTTGTGATATATTGCTCTGCCATTGAAGGTTACAAGGCAGCCTGCAGGACTTTAGAGGAAAGAGTTCATTCACTGAAACTACACAGAAAGGCTGATGAAGGAGTCTTTCTTTTTAAAAAATGTAGAAAGGAATCTAAAATTGCTTTTAAGAATCACCCATTTTCCTGTTAGAAAAACAATCATGGATATCTGTCAAGTACTAATGACAGTCTGTCAATCACACAACAACCCCACCCTCTCTGTTTTCAATAGCTTGTCTTCTTATTGTAAAATTAGCTTTTAACTATTTCCAAAGCAACAGAATTATATTGCTGCTACGTGTGACTGAAATGTGTGACAGGTTGTTTGGATTGTAATTCCAAGCCCCCAGTTATGACCTACCAGCTAACACACTCCCCTCATTCAATAGAGCCTTGTGTCTACATAATGTCAAACAAATGGTAGGGCACTAAACAAATAATGAGCTGATTCAGAAACCTGCAGAGTGTCTCAGGTCGTACTACACTGAAAACTTTAAATTCTTCTGAGAAGCACAGTGAGGTCTGCACTCTGGCAGGCCTGTGATATAGACTGATTGTCTGGGCCATTTCCATTTCTTGTTGAGCTACGCAGCACAAAGCATGCAGAAAACATTCATTCCCTAAATATTTCAATGAATGATAATCAAAGAAAGCCTCACATGTCATTTTGAGGTGAATTAAATTCAGCTATTTCTATCAATATTTTAATTGTGTGTTTCACAAACATTTAAAGGAATCACTACATAGATATTAACAATATTTTTTAAATGTTACTCCAGGAGTATCTTTGGCTATGGCAAATCCACAGGAGTGCTGAGGCATTCATACAACTCTCCCTTGAACAAACAAAAAAATAAACAAAGTAAATTTTAAAATAAAGGCACTTAGAGATAATTCCAAAATGTTCTTTGATTTACAGAATCTTGAGAATCTGGCAAAATTGATGGAACCTCCCCAAGAAAAACAACACTGTAGTGGATTGGATTGACTAATGGCTCCCCAAAAGGTGTATTCACAGTGTAATCCCCAGAACCTGTGAACATGAAGTAACTGGGGGAAAAAAGCCTTCACAGATGTCATAAGTTCTGAATCTTAAAATGAGATCATCTTGGGTTTGCCAGGTGGGTTCTAAAGCAAACAGCAAGTCTCCTTTATCACGTAGTGAAAGCACACGTGGAGGAGGCAATGAAGGAGGAGGCCAAGATGGAACTGATAAAGCTACAGATCAAGAAATGCTGGAAGAGGCAAGGAACATAATGCTCCCTGGGAAACCTTGACTCTGCTAGAACCTGGCTTTGGATTTTGGTGTTCAGTCCTGAGGGAGGAAAACATCTCCATTTTTACAAGTCACCAACTTAGTGGTCAAGTTTAGAATTACAGTAAACTAACAGAAGCCCGACAGACATTCTCCAATATGTGGATTTCAGTCAGTATGGAGCCCAAGTAGAGAAGAAACATTGCTCTAATCCTCTCTTATCACTCAGTAATCTGGAACCAGAGGCTCAGATGAAGCCATAGTTAGATTCTGACTTTGTGGAAGGAGGACTGCTGATGGCACCCTAGAGAAACCAGTGAGATGAAAAATAGTTGGAACTCAGGCAGTGCATATCTACTAGCTGAGCTTTTGTACATCAAGGGGTAGGGCTAAAATTTTCTCCTTGCCCTCCATCGGCACGGGAGTCCTTCCTGCTTCTTCAAGAGCCCTACTTTTCCTTACTCAATGATTTATAAAGTAGAGAACATAGTCACCTTGAAAAAATTTAAAGGGTACGTTTGAAAACATGAACAAGCCTTACAGAAGGGACACACAAGTGAACAAGTGGATTAAAAGTTTGGAAACATGACTTAAAAGATCAACTGTACAGAGATCTTTCTCAGAGAAAAATTAAGAGTGAGATTGAGTAAGAGCATCACCATGGTAAACACCAAGCTTGAATCTAGGTCTAGAGAAAGTCTCTGTTCTGCCAACTTGGGAATCTGGAGATGCTATTATTTGGATCCTGATATGGGTTGAATTGTGTTCCTTACACAGATATGTTGAAGGGTTAAACCCCAGTACCTGTGATATGAACTCATTTGGAAATAGGAGCTTTCGGGTCATTAACTCAAGGTGAAGTCATTGCAGTGATCCCCTCACCTAAATATGGCTGCTGTATTTCTTAGATGATAAGAAAGAGCCCGAAAGGGGAGAATACCATATAGAGATGGAGAGACCCAGAAGGCAGATGGTCATGTGATAATACAGGCAGATGGAGTAATGGTACCACAAGTCAAAGAACACCTGGGGCTACCAGAAGCTGGAAAAATCAAGGAAGAGTTCTCTACCAGAAGCTCCAGTGCAAGCCTGGTCCTGACAGCAGCTGGCGTTTGAACTTCTGGCCTGAAAAACTGTGAGATAGTATCTTTTGATTATTTTAAACCAGATAGTCTGTTCTTTTGTTACAGCACATCTAGAAAATGAAAGCAACTCTGTTTAGGCTTTTCATAAGACATTTATTGAGCAACTAATAACCATACACTATTCTAGACCCTGAGGAAATTCCAAGACAAAACAGGCCCTTTTCTTCCTCCCAAGCAGGATTCAATTTTCTATAATGAGATAGGAAATATTTAAGGATCTACAAATTCTTTTTCCCAACCACTGACTTTCCAACTCCATCTATATTTTTTACTAGTTCATGTATGTAGAATGTATAGCTATCCTAAAGGCCTGATTTCACCTGGTATTTCTGAATATTTCACATTTATCCAGAAATGTCATTCACACATCTCCTTCTCCATCTAAGATGACAAAGATGGACAGCTTTCATTTTCTTCCCTGTCTTTGTGATTCCTGGTAAATTAATTCATATTTTCAATAACATCTCCTCTGCTCTAAAATGAAGAGCTCCACATATGCTTATGAAACTCAGTGGAGGAACCACACCGTGGCACTGTTTCATTTCCAGAATTTAATAAAATGCACATTTTATTTTATGTCACAATATAAAGCATTCACCTCATGGTTTATGGTGTGGTGTGGTGTGGTGTGTATGTAGGGGGGGGTGATGCACATGTAAGGCTAATTGTTAATCTCATGACTTGGAATGTAGTTCAGTGGTAAAGCACTTGCCTAGCATATGGGAGGTCTCAATTTTTATCTCCAGGAACACACATACAATCAACCTTAGATCCTTGCAGCCACATGGCAAACACCTTAGCGAATTACAAAATAGGAGCTAATTGTTTTTATTTCATTCCCATATTCATGATTCTAGAGAATTATTTTTTGTGTGTGGCTTCAAGGATGAAACCCAGGGCCTTGAACATGCTAGGCAAGAGCTCTACCACTGAGCTCTATTCCCAGTCCAAGACCTCATTTTCTGTCATGTTCTGCTTTTTCTCCTCTTCCTATCACTGTAAGGTACTTTGTTCTCTGATTCTTGTCACACTCTTGCTTTCATTAGTATGAAAATTTAGCTTGGGAGGTACTAACTAATAAAAAGTATATTACCTTAAGGTGTGACCCCTTGAAATAACAGATATGTGTGTGGCACCATGCCCACTTTGCTTTTTTGTTCTATTTTGTGTTTTGCACCAGTGTCTCACTATGCAATATAGGCTGGTCTAGAACTTCCTAGTTACCTTCAGTTGGCAATGTACTTGTAGAAGTCTTGGCTAAGCACCCCTAGCATTGTAAACATGTATCACTATGCCTAACCAGCAGTCGGAGATGTCTTTGAGATCAAAAGGCCCTTAACACAACTATAGAATGTAAACAGAGGACCTAGTACAATCCCATGCAAGGTCCCTGTTATCACTTCAATATCAATGAACCCCTATGAGTCCTGCTTAGTTGATTCAATGGGCCATGTTCTTGCGGTGTCTTCAACCCCTCTGGCTCATATGATTTTTCCTCCCCCTTTTCTATGAGATTCCCTGAGCTTTTTTGTGGGACCCCTAACAATGGGAATAGGGGGTGTCTCTGACTCCTTTGCCTAGTCTTGAGACCCTTTTCCTCCTATTGGGTTACCGCATCCAGTCTTAATATAAAGATTTGTGCCTAGTCTGATTGTAACTTGTTATCCTGTCTTCAGTTGGTATCCTTGGGAAGCCTGCTCTTTTCTGAAGGGAAACAGGAGGAGGAGTGGATCTGGAAGAGAGGGGAGGTGAGGCAGAAACAGGGAGGAGTGGAGGGAGGGGAAACTGTAGTTGGTAAGTAAAATATTAGTAGTAGGAGTAGTAGTGATAGTAATAATAAGCCCTTAACACTAACTATAATTTAACCTGAGGGACTAACTGGCATGCAGTGGGCGAATCCTTTGGGGTAGATGTTGTGAATCCTTTCATGTTCATTTCCTTGGTTCCAACTGACATATGCTGAGCATGTACTCTTTGCTTAATGTGTGACATATTTTCTTTAATGTGGTTTATAGCAACCCATGAAGAACATATTGGCATTCTAATTGTAAATAGAAGGAAACAGAGAGTCAAAGAATGGTAATAACTTGTCCCTGTGCAGACAGCAGCAAGATGTCAAATTTTTCATACTTCTCTATTTCCCAGTTTGATAATCTGTCTTTAATACCACACTATCTGATTTGATGTGTTCTATATGGAAAGAATGCCTCCTACATGCAACAGTCATTCAGACTTTTATAGAATGATGCAGAAGTAAGTACATTAACACTCCCTTATTACATTCTAAAATCAACATGCAACATGTTTATGCAATGATAATGTCAAACCCTACATGTTCTCTATTTTCTCCTATGCACATATAACTATCATAAAGTTAATTCATAAATTAGGCATAATACTATGGTTTACATGTAATGTGTCCCCCATAGGCCCATGTTTTATATAACTGGTCCTCATCTAGTGGTACTGATTTTGGAGGGAGGCTTTGGAGCCTTTGAGACTGTGGGATACCTAGAAGATGAGACTTTTGGTGGGGGTCAAGTGGGAAAAATATCAAGATTACTAGCAGGATATACTCAATTTTGATTCTGACTCATACTTTGCTTTCTGCTTTTCTTTGTTTTTTCTTTCTTTCTTTCTTTCTTTCTTTCTTTCTTTCTTTATTTATTTATTTATTTATTTATTTCTTTATTTATTTAGTTTTTTTTGAGACAGGGTTTCTGTGTGTAGCTTTGGAGCCTGTCCTGGAACTCACTCTGTAGCCCAGGCTGGCCTCAAACTCACAGAGTTGGCCTGCCTCTGCCTCCCGAGTGCTGGGATTAAAGGTGTGCGTCACCACTGCCCGGCTCTTCTTCTTCTTTTTTAAAATAAATTAATTTTACATCCTGACTGCAGTTTCTCCTCCTCCATTTCTGTTTAGGAAAGGGCCGGTCTCCCATGAGTATCAACAAAACATGGTATATCAAGTTGCAGTAAGACTAAGCACCTCCCCATGTATTAAAGACACTGTCAATAGTACAAAATGGCAGCCTACAGAATGGGAAAAGATCTTCACCATCCCCACATCTGACAAAGGGCTGATTTCCAAAATATATAAAGAACTCAAGAGACTAGATATCAATAAACCAATTAATCCAATTAAAAATAGGATACAGATTTAAACAGAATTTTCAACGGAAGAATATCAAATGGCCAAGAAACACTTAAAGAGATGTTCAACATCCTTAGCCATCAGGGAAATGCAAATTAAAATGATTCTGAGATACCATCTTACACCTGTCAGAAGGGCTAAGATTAAAAAAAAAAAAAAAAAGCAACAGCTCATGCTGGAGAGGACCTAGAGCAAGGGAAACACTCCTCCATTGCTGGTGGGAGTGCAAACTTACACATGCTTCCTGCTTTCTAATTCACCTTCCCACAGCTATGGATGGAGGAGCCCCAGGTACTGTGCCTTCTCTACTCTGGTGGACTGTGCCCATTAAACTGTGAGCCAAAATAAGTATTTCCTCCCTTAAGGTATTTCTGTCATGTATTTGGTCAAAGCAATGAGAAAAGTCACTAATATACTAAGAATTTAATAATGATACTTAATAACAAATAGAACAATTATAACAATGTACTACAATAAAATCTCTAGCACCACTACTTGTGCATTTGGGGGCCTTTATTAAGCAAAATGGAAACCACTTAAATACAAGCATAGATGATATGACAACCAGCATTATTAAGTTACTTATAAATGGGTAGCATTTACAGACTGGGTACATTGGCTAAAGGGATGATTCATGTCCTGGGCAATAAGAAGAAGGACAATGTGAAACTTTCTTATATGCTACTAAAAATCATACAATTTAAAGCTCAAAAATTTGTTTTTATCTATTACGATTTCATTTTATGCTTTATGCTGACCTGCAACTCACTAAATTTTCACACTGACTTCAAAGATATAGTGATCCTCTTGCCTTTGCCTCTCAAGAGTTGGTATTACAGTGTGAGCAAGATTATCAGATTTTAGTTTTATTTATTGAAAACTCTATTGTTTTCTTACTCTGATTGGCCTTGTGGAGCTAAAGCCATGGAAAACAGAACCATGCATAAGGGGTGACTACTGCATACCATGGCCATGTCCCCTAAGAACTTAAACTCTGTTCTCATAAAAACATACCAGGTAGTCACTGCCTCATCTGCATGGCCAGACCCAGATTATCTTACAGGTTGTTATACCCAGTACTAAGGAACAAGACTCATGAGGATTGGAGAGAAGGAGATGCTGGTGGTGCTCTCACTCTGATACTTCCTTATAAATGAAAGTCTGGCGACCTATTTCTTTTTAAATGTCAGTTTTCCCTCTGAAAGCAGTAGCCTTCTGTTCACTCTGTGCAGCCTGTTATCCTTAAATTTCCCAGGAGGTTGGCTGTTTCATTTAGTTGTTTTATTTCTCTGTTGGAAAAGGAATCTCTGTGTTGCCAGACCTTGCCCTATCTAACAATGAGATGTTTCAGTAGGTACATCAGGCAATTTCTCTTTGCTCATAGCATCCCTAAAATCCCACAATCTGAGATCTCCAAATTTTAGATCAGCTGAAAACTTCATGCTTTCCTTTTCTGTAGATACGTACTCACATTCCACAAGAGAATATGATATTAGCTCTCATGTGTCACCGTAAACATGTTCAAATTATTCATCCACATATTCCTATTACACAGACTTTGAAGAATATACTATACATAGACATTAGTCACAGGAAAAAAAGACACATGCCATTTCCCCCAAATAACTCATTGTAAGAGATACAGCTAGACAGGTTGTCTTTTTTTTTTTTAAGGTTTACTTATTTAAAGTTTTTTTTTTTCATTTTATATACTGCCCACTGTTTCCCCTCTCTCCCCTTCTCCCACTCCCACCACCTCTCCCCATCCCAACCCTACACATTACTCACAGTGGGTAAGGTCTCCTTTGTGTAGTCAACACAGGCTACCAAGTTGGGGCATGACCCAGCCCCTCAGCTGAGTAAGGCATGGCACCATAGGGAATGGGCTCAAAAAAGCTGTTCGTGCACTCAGGATGAGGCCTGGTCCATTGCCAGGGGACCCACAGACAGATCAAGCTGCACAACTGTCACCCTCATTCAGAGGGCCTATTGCGGTCCCATGCAGGATCCCCAGCTGTCAGTCCAGTGTCCATGGGCTCCCACTAGCTTGAGTTACTATTGCTGTGATGAAACACCATGACCAAAGCAATTAGGGTGGAAAGGGTTTATTCAGCTTACATTTCCATAACACAGTTCATCATCAAAGGAAGCCAAGACAGGAACTCATGCAGGGCAGGGACCTGGGGACAGGAGCTAATAGAGAAACCATGGAGTAGTGCTGCTTACTGGCTTCTCATGGCTTTCTCTGCCTGCTCTCTTATAGAACCCAGGACCACCGGCCCAGGGGTGGTACCACCCACAATGGACTGGGCCTTTCTCCATTGATCACTGATTAAGAAAATACCCTGTCAAGATCATGATGGGGAAACCTACTAGTGGGTACTCATGAACTTTAGACAAACAGCTTTGGAGGCTCCACAGGATTGGACCAGGCCCTCTGCATAAACAAGACAGTTGTGTAGCTTCATCTGTTTAAGGGGCCCCCTGGCAGTAGGATCAGGATCCATCCCTGGTGCATGAACTGATTTTTTGAGCCCATTAACTATGGTGGGATGCCTTGCATAGCCTTCAGGCAGTCGGGGGGACTTGGACCTGCCTCTACTGAATGTACCAGGCAGGGTCCGCTGACTCCCCATGGGAGGCCTTGCCTTCTTGTAGAAGGGAATGGGGGTGGGTTGGGGGGGGGAGGCTAGAGGGGTGGGAGGAGGGAATATGGGATCTGTGATTGGTATGTAAAATAAATAAAAAATTCTTAATAAAAATGGCCTGCAGCTGGATATTATGGAGGCATTTTCTTAATTGAGGTTCCTTCCTCGAGAGCAGGTTCCTTCCTCTCAGACTTTAAGGTATGTCAATTAAACTGTCCAGCAGCACACAGGCCATTACACTATAGTAGGAAATGGTTAGCTTTATATTCCAAGTGTGGTCAGGATACCATGGGAGCATTGAGGAGCATCTAGCCTACGCTAGGAAGATTGAAGAAAGGCTTCACAATGTGGTAATGGCTAAGCTGTCTGAAATTACAAGTAGGGAAAAGAAAAGGGGGAAGGGGAGATAGAGAGACCACAGTATGTTCCAGGGCACTGGGACATGAACAGCCTGTTCTATGTCAATAGAGCACAGGGCATGAGGTAAGGAGAAGAAGGAAATAATCTGGATACAAGACCTGTCAGTCAAGTTTGGGCTCTGTCCTGAAAGGAATATGGAGGACCACTGACCACTTAGAAATAGAACAGTGGTAGAACTCAAGAAATAATACTCCTGAAGTATGGCATTTTGGCACACTGAATATTACCCGTTAAAAGAAATTCAATGAAAATTAGAAATCAAATCACCATTTGCCCCCTGTTTCTTTCATTTGTCCACCAAAGTGACTTACAGAGAGCAGGATTTCTATCCTTCAAGATGGGTTGTGGAAATTAGAATTCCTCTTCAACAAAGAAAGCCACAAGACATTCTTTCTCTTTCCCTTTTCTCTTGGTCTAAAAGCATTTGTTCATATTATTTTGTCCACTCACATTTACATATGCCTACTCTTAATTGAACATCAACAAAAAAAGATTTCCTGAGACCTTTAGGTCTTCATAACTGAGTGCTTGTGTGTAACATGAAACTTTTTACATTTCTTTTGTTCTATGGGTCAAGCTCTGGGGTATGTACATATTAAGCCACCACTCTACTACATCCCTGCCCCAGGTGTCACATAAAACCTGGATTCAAGAATCTTGCTATGGTATTGCACCTTTCTACTTACATAGTGTGAATATGACATTTGTGCATCATTTCATTCAATGATGTGAGTGATGGGCTAGAGGATGAGATTGGAGAAAATCATAAAGCAGTGAAAGTCAGGGGGAATGAGAGCCTGAAAATGAAACGGTGACACTGGGCATGGAATAGTAATGAGCTATTTGCATGACTGATTAAAAATGAGTAGTGAGGCCGGGCGATGGTGGCGCACACCTTTAATCCCAGGACTGGGGAGGCAGAGCCAGGCAGATCTCTGTGAGTTTGAGGCCAGCCTGGGCTACCAAGTGAGTTCCAGGAAAGGTGCAAAGCTACACAGAGAAACCCTGTCTCGAAAAACCAAAAAAAAAAAAAAATGTAGTGAAAGATGCGTGGAGTTTTATAGATCTGTTGTGACTCTGGCTTGAGTAATTAGGCAATTAGATCAATAGTGATATCATTCACAGTGATAGAAGATGTAGGCAAAGGCATATGATAGTGATGTAATCCGTTCTATTGTTCTAGCAGGTCATTTGATACATGGATCTTAAAAGAAACTGAGGCCATGGTGTTATTTTCTGGCATCACTACTCACGTGTTCCTTGTTAGTTTTTGAGACAATAAAACATCCTTGGCTTCTGGGTTGAAGATGTAGATCAGTCGTAGAGTGATTGCTTAGCATGCGTGGAACTCTGGAGTCAATTCCAGCTCTCATAAAACATGTGTGGTACTGCACAACTATAATCTCAGCCCTCAAGAGATGGAGGTAGGGGGATCTGAAATTCAAGATCATTTTTGGCTACAAAGCAAGTTTGAGGCCAGGCTGGAATACATGAGACTCTGTCATATATGTATCTTGGGCTTCTAAATGCTCACGACTATGAAAATAACTTTCAAGTATCCTTCAAACATTGTCATAGAGTGTGCCCTTGTAGTCTAGTCTCAGTACTCTTAATTGAGCACAGGTGCATGGTATCATTTGCAAATTGTGATAGATACTACTGTTAAGGTATTCCTCACAGAGTAATAAAAAAATCTAAGAAAATCAAGCTTGGTACATGTCAGTCTTGTTCCCTAGCTAAATACCATGTATGCATCAAGGACACTGGATGGCCTCCAAAACTTCCTAAAGAACAAGTTCCAGTTGCTGTGGGTAGCATTCAAGTTCCTCAATAATTTCCTCTAACCTTACATAACCAAACTCAATTTTTGCACTTTTACATAGAAACTGTCTGCTACAATTAAGCCAGTCTACTTTCTTGTAGTGCAAAAGAGCCAGCCACTTTTACAACAGAGCTTTAATAATGAGTGTCATTATTTACAGAGGCAGAAAAGTATGAAACTTTCCTCATGCATCATAAGCAACACAGCTGACAGCTACACCACAAATTAACAAGGGAAAGACACGACCAATTTATTGAACCAAAATTTATGAGGACAGGTTTTTCAGTGATAAAGATCCAAGAACCTAAGGAAAATTCTTTGATGCTCAGATTCAGTGAAGGATGGATATTTATGTATAAATGAAACTGGACAAAAAGGAAATATATCCTAGAGATAGACGAAGGGGGAACCCAGCAAGGCCTGTCTACTTGGATTTTTCTTTGTCTTTTTAGGTAGCCATCTTTCCTTGTGAATATGGAAGAAAGGAGAATGTGACCTTTCTAGATTGTACATCTTGCTTTGGAGAAAGGGGGATATAGTTTTCCTGTGGTTCTGTTGGGAAAGAAGGATTGAAGTTTTCATGATTCACTTTGAGGAGAAAAAGAGGTCAGGAAAACTGGAAGGCTGGAAGAAAGCAGAGAGAGGGTAAACAGCGGGGGTGGGGGTGAGAGAAAGAGAGAGAGAGAGAGAGAGAGAGAGAGAGAGAGAGAGAGAGAGAGAGAGAGAGAGAGAAGTTGAGACTCAGCTTCTGCAGATTCCCAGCCTCAGTATGCTAAAGCAGCACACTTGGTGATACCATATTCTGAACATCAACATTGTGAGCTAACCACCCCATTCATTCATAAACTCTTCATTGAACACGGTGTATACCTACTGGGTATCCTTGCTGCTAACCAGAGTTTATAGAGCTATTTCCAATTGTTTTCCTAATTTGGCAAACAAAGTTCCAGTGCCCATGTATTCATAATAAAAAATGAGTGTAAAAATGATATGTGATGATCAAGAGAGATGATATACAAAGGAAGAGATTCAGTCATCTGAATTGTTTCAGTGAGCCCCCTGTGTAGTTTATCTAAGCATTTTGTCTCACTAGTGACATCAGGGGTTCTGGACACTGGGTCCAAGTTGAGACTTCCTGGCACCATCTCATGTTAAGTATTTACTAGTCCTTCAGTATTTATGTTTAGACTAAGGGCTAATGTTCTTCAGAGTTGGGCGGCATTTGTGTGTGAGGTGTGGCCATGCTTCGTAACTGAAGGTAGTACACAAGGAATACCAATGAGAGCAAGATTGCATTCAGCCAAAATACATTTTAACAGAGATTAGCCCTTCTGCTGAGTAAGCTGAGCCCTAAGAAACTGATCCTGCTTTCTTCCAAAGAGCTATGGAAATAAATCACCTTGTGGGTGAACCAGAGTTAGTCTTCGTTTGCAAGGGGATTTTAAGTGTCTCTGTGGTTTAGCTGTCTGCAAAATATCTCCCTGTATTTAACATCTGCTCTGTCTTCAAATTACCCTGAACATTTTTTTTGAGACTCTGTGAACATGAGCAAGGAGCCCTCATTTTGTAAAGTGTCCACCGAAGCCAAAGGGACATTAATTAGATGCAGGGAGGGAGGGAGAGAGAGAGGGAGAGAGGCAAGGAGCTGGTCTTTGCAAAGGAAGTTAGTTTTATTCCCCGGGAAAGAAATGAAACATGAGTTCAGGGCAGCATGGAACAGAAACCTTTTCAACTCTCCATGGATAGACTTAGCAAGTGAGTGGAAGGGACAGATGACACAGTAAAATGGGGGTGATAAGTCAGAAATTTCCTGTAACCTTGGAAGAGAAGGTTACAGGGTCACAACCACTTCAAAACACTTTGAAGACATTAAGGAAAACTTTCTCTGGAAAGAGCCAGATACTAAATACTTTAGACATTATGAACTTCTTTTCAGGAATCTCTGTCATGATTTAGTGTTCATTTCATCCAGATTTTTAAAACATGAACTAAATTAAACAATCTGGAATGGAGTTGCCCCAAAAAATATCCACTGAGAAACAATCTTAGGGCCATCCTTGTTCAAGACAATCATTCTTGTTTAAACCTTGATTCAATTTCAACTTATTATATTAAGAATACTTATTGAACAGCTATGGTTAAAAAGACAAAAATGGCATTAGAGTCTAGGGTAAAAGCAGACATGATTCCGAAGGAGGACTTACTGTGGCCCTACCCACCAGAGAGTACTATTTGGAAGGGGAACATGTTGAGTAAATCTAAGGGCGTGTGCAAAAGCTATACAAAGTGAAGAGAAAAAAAGAAAAGAAAAGAAAAAAAACACTGGTGAGTGTGATTTAAACAGGACATTGAGCATCTGGTCAAATTCAAGCTGGAGAATTCCCACAGGAGCCTTGAGCGCAGACCCAAGCACAGTCTGGAAGCTGGGGGTCAAGGGAAGGCAAATGTTGAGGGATTTTTTTCCACAAAGGCAGAGAAAGTTCTGGGTTTTGTACCGTAATTACCAAGCATTGGAGGCAGAGCTCTGGGAATAAGTGAAATCTCTGCAAAATGTAACTTACCTGCCTGGTATCCATCTAAAATACCTCATAAGGTAAACCTTGGTGAATGTAAAGAAATTATGTCTGAGAAATTGGAGTCTGGGGACCCTGGGAGTTCTGGTGCAGAGGATGGAGAGGTTGGCAATGTGCCCTTTCCCCTCCCCACCCCCAACTTTTCCCTAGGACGACAAAGCGAGCTAGGAAGGTAGCAGGGACATAGCGTGGAAAGGCACTTGATAATAAGCGTTTGAGAATGCAAAGGAGGGGCTCCCCCAGATGCTGACTGAAAAGACCTGAGGGCAACAAGTCTTAAGCCAAGATCAACTTGTCAAGATACGAAGAACAATGCTTTCCCCCACCCAGGATCAATTCTTGGAGCCGAACTGGGAGGGGAGCAAGGGGCAGCGTGGGTGGTAACCACACTAACCACAGGTGTCCTGAAAATAACCATTGAGTTCATTTTCCAAGGTGTTTTTCTTAACTGTTGTTTGATCTGAAGCTCACAACAAGAAAGTACGATACCAAGAGATGACAATGATTTTCTCAGGTTTTTTTCCCAGAAAAAAAAAGGGCTCAGAAGAGTTAAGCTACTTGCTTAAGTCTGCACAGCCTACATAAGTAACATCACCAAAGTCAGTTCTCCTTTTCTCTGCCCTCCTCTGTCTCTGTCTCTGTCTCTGTCTCTGTCTCTGTCTCTGTGTCCCCCCCCCCCACCCCATTTTCTTCTCTCTCAGTTCAGTTTGCTTTGTTTTGGTTTTTGAGGTAAGGTCTTGCTAATGCAGGCCAGGATAGCCCTCAACTCCAGATTCTCCTTCTGTACCTTCTTTGTTCCAGGATCATAGGTGTGCACAACCACCCCATCTTTACTTTTGTTTTTAATTGACATCCTAATTGTACGTATTTATGGGATATAATGTGATTTTATTCCACATGTGTTCACATTGTTTAATAATCAAATCTGGCTGTTAAACACGGCCATCACCTCATACATACACTTACCATTTCTTTGTGGTAAGCACATTAAAAAACTCTAGAAATTTTGAAATATATAATACATTACTGTTAACTACAATTACCCTGCTGTATAATATAACACCCAAACCAGTTTCTCTCTAAATGTATCTTTGTACGTGATAAACAACATCTCCCCAGGTTGCAAGTCACGTAACTAAAACCGCTTTTCCACAAGGAAAGCAAATGACTGGCAAAGAAGTACAAGCTTGGAAGTCCTGCAGTGGTGGCGCATGCCTTTTATCCCAGTACTGGGGAGGCAGAGGCAGGCAGATCTCTGAGTTCGAGGCCAGGCTGGTCTACAGAGCAGGTTCCAGGACAGCTAGGGCTACACAGGGAAATCCTGTCTTAAAAACCTCAATCAATCAATCAATCAATAGGAAGAAGAAGGTGCTTGGAAGAAGTGACCCAGCTGGGAGTTGAGTGGGTGAAATACAATTGACCAACTAGACCAGTCGGGTGGTAAAGTTAGGAAAAACAAGCATTTCAGAGAACTGTACGTGGAAAGTACTCTTACACTGAAATGGCTCTGAATCCAAAGTCCGTGTTTCCCTGCAAAGATGGAGTCATAACAGCTTTGAGGCATTATCTAGGGCAGAGAGCACTCTAGAGGAATTGGAAGAGTCCTTGTCTCAAACCTGATTTAAATGCAAAATAGGGTTATGAATTACTCCGCTACAACAAAACACAGGAAAAATAGTGTTATGAAGCACAATTCCCATATCTCCCCAAACCTTTACTTACTATTTAGTATACGCTACCTATTACATGTTCCATGTATAGCAGACACAGCAGCTAAGCACATTGTCAGCACCCCAGGGGAACCTGCAGTGGAGCTAGCTACGCAAAAAAAAAAAAAAAAGATTGTGATAAGGAATCTGACAGAGATAGGAACTCAAAGGACAATGGAAAAGGGAAGCAAGGTAGGCTGCTCACTCAGCTCTAGCTCTCTGGATATCTTCACCTAAAGCCCAAAGAAATGCTGGAAACATGATCTCACAGGCCACACGTGAAACATCATTCACGGTTCTATTGTTCTGTAGGGAGATAAAACTCGCCATTTAGAACAATCAAACTAGAAATAACGAACCACGAGGACTTAGGAACTACATTTCTCTCTCTCAACCTCTGCTAGAAAAGAGACTAGTGATTAGGGAGAGGGTTGGACCTGGTGAGATGGTGGATCCGGTAAACTTGCTGTAACAGAAGCCTGGCAACCTGAGTTTTATCACCTGACATCACATAAAGGTGGAAAGAAAAAACCCACTCCACCACGTTGTCCTCTGGCTTCCACAAATGACACATACATTCATATATCATATAAATACACAATTAAAATAACATATAGAATCTTGAAACGTAGGGGGAATGGGACATGATGCTGGTGAGAATGTTTGGTGGGTTACTGTCACCTGGCTAACAACGTGACAAGAGGAGTTGTTTGGAATGTCAAGAGTCCACATTCATGCTCTCTGATCCTAGAAACAGTGTGAGGAAAGTTCATCCGAACAGAGGTGAAACCTATTGCTCAGGACCACCCTGGGCTAAATTTTTATCACGCAAGTAGTTGCTAAGGAGGAAACCACAGTAGGAAAAAACAAATATACAGACAGTCAGGATGGAATGGAACATATTACAAGAATCTCAGGTGCTTTGTTTTAGCCATTTACTCCTGGATTTGCTTGAGTTTTAGCCAGGTAATTATTACTCCATTAAACTATAATAAAACCGGGGCTAGAGAGATGGCTCTGTGGTTAAGAACACTGGCTGCTGCTGTAGAGGAACTGGGTCCCAGCACTCACATAGTTCGTAACCATCTGTAACTACAGTTTCAAATAATTAAGTACCCTCTTCTGGCCTATATAAGCACCAGGCATGCATATTTGCCGACTTATAGCCAAGTAAAATAAATAAATAAAATTAAATATAAAGATATATACTAATACTGTTAATATGAGTATGGCTATTCTAGTACTCACTGTATTATAAAAAATCATGAATACTTACTTACAAGTTCTCACATACCTACCTTCCATTCCAACAAGCCTTCAAGATGCAAGCTCCATAAAGACAGGGATTTTCGTTGTTGTGCCCACCACATGTCCCAAAGGCTCGTAACCATGTGTAGTGCACAGTGCATGCTCAGTAAACATTTGTCCAACCAGTAAGCTAGTAAATTGAAACTTAAAAGATTACAGTGATCTAATTTCACACATCCAGTTGGATATGTGGATCTTTATCTAGTTTTGATGGTTGAAAATCTTTTTGTTTCTTCCATTTTATTAAGTTGCCCCCTGAACCACCTATTCCCAGTGTATTCACAGTACGAGTGCTCTAATATGCCAGAAACACCTATTACTCCCAAGACTCTATCTTTGCACTCAGGTCCTAGCAACACACTGTGAAGCTTGTGGAGATGAGGCCTAACACTTAGAAATGAAATTTGTACAGGTATTCCAGCATCACCCTAAATTTTTTAGCCAAATCAGGAATCTAGTAACTTAGAGTTGGTATCTGCTTAACAAGTTTCAACACTTTGAGTAAAGCCATTCCCTGCTTTAGATTTAAAACTACTCAGTAGAGACAGAAAACTCTAAAACAGGCTTGGTGGCTCATACCTTAATTCACAGCACTCAGAGGAGAAGGCAGAACATGAGTTTGAGGCCAGCACACAGCCAGAACCTGTCTCATGAAGAAAGGTGGTTGTTCACATTATTATTACAAACAGCACTATGAACTAATATTTGCATATGCATGTCATTTTATCCTTGCCACTGTCCTCTCAAATCAGTACTGGCATCCATATTTTATTTTATTTTATTGTATTTGGTTTTGTTTGAGATAGGTTCTGACTATATATCGTCTTGGATGGCCTGGAATTGTATTCTTAGACCAAGTTGGACTTTAATATCAATCCACATCCTCTGCTTCCTGAATTCTAGGATTAAAGGTGTGTGGCATCACTCTAGCTCATTTTATTTTATTTTTATCAAGTGTGTGTGTGTGTGTGTGTGTGTGTGTGTGTGTGTGTGTGTGTGTGAGAACGGAATGTGTTTTCTTTCATCTCACTTTAAGAGTGCTGGGATTACAGATGCATTCGACATACCTAGTTTTACATAGGTTTAAGAAGAGGAGTCAGTTGCTAATACTTGTTTAACATGTAGGTGTTCTAACGATGGAGCCATCTCCCCAACCTGGTAGTCATATTTCAGAATTGAAGAAATGAGGACCCCAAACTTTCCCATAGTCACATAGATAGTGAAGTACCTAACAAAAACAAAGGAAATGTCATCTTTGGGATGTTGAAACATCCACTTACTCTGATGATCAGGGCTACAAGAGAAGAGTGAATGAGGCGAGGTTTATAGCTAGAAGCTCTTATTCCCTACATGCTCCTGACCAAATCCACCATGCCTCCTGGAATGCCCACGGCAAATGAATGTAGGAGAGTTAAGTGACTTTGCTCTCTGCCAGGCTTCATGACAGGACCTCAATTCACTAAATCCTCCCAACAAACCCTTATGGCAGAGAATGTGCCTTGATTTTATAGGTAAGGAAGTTGAAGTCCATGATGATTAAGTAATTTACCTCCTCATTAAACTGTGGCTCTGTGTTGGAATCCAGGTTTGGGTGACTAGAGAAAGTCTCTAGGCCCTTTCCACTGGAGCTCACAATTATGGCTTACTCTTTAACCCTTCCTAGGTTAGGCATTTACATTTTAACAATGGGCTTCCTGTGTGAATTTCACAGGACAGTGGTAGACCTGAAAGGAAGGCTGAGTGGGGCCTGCAAGATGGACCTGTCTTAAATCACACTGGAGTCCCACTGACCTGCCTTCCCTGGAGTTTCAAAAGTAAAGCAGCAAGCCAGGGAAGATAAATCTCTACTCCAGCCACAGCCTTCTTCCCCTCCAACTGGGATAACAAGTCTCACACACTCTGTTAACTACAGAAACAGAATGCAGAATCAATCAAGAGTTTATTTGCAAAGGGTAATGTCAGAAGGTGAACTTCCTGCTAACTCGGTACATTTAACAAGCTTACTGGCTCAGCTGTTTGACTTCCTTCTGACTTGGGTTTAGAGATATTTTTTTAATCACTAACTCAAATAATACCCCACCACACACAGCCCACCACCTTTTACAGTACAGGCTTTAATGTGTGCTCTTCATACTCCACACATCCCTCTTGGTCCATATAATTTAGGAATTTACAAACAAACCCTTCTTCCAGGTACGGGGCAGCCTGTACTTTTGCAGAAATTCAAACTGCTGAAGGAGATATGGTATTTAGTTAAACTGAAGTGAAGCCCTGCATAAATCATAAAGAGGTGAACCCAGGTTAGTCAAACAGGACCCTAGGAGGTATTTGGGGAATAGACTTGCAGGCAGTTATATTTCCCTACATTTGATTTACTTCCAAAATCCTGAGGCTCACAAGTACCCCAGGAGTAACTTGGCTCTCCAATGCTAAGCAGGTCTTGGCCCTGGAGCAGAGTTCTGGTGTTGTTTCCTGAATTCCCACATTGCTATTTTCCACACATGGATCAGGCTTCAAACTTCCTGAGTCTGGTGTGTGTGTGTGTGTGTGTGTGTGTGTGTGTGTGTGTGTGTGTGTGTGTGCGCGCGCGTGCCTTTGGTTCCTGTCCTGTTCAGACAAGGCTGCTCTTTTCTGCTCAGCTGGCATCTGCATGGTCACAACCCAAGGTTTACGGGGCTGCCCTGGAGAAGGCAGATTTTCAGCATTTTTTCTAATTTGTCTTAGGCTGTCTTCCAGGAGTTGAGGAGGAAAGGGGCAGAACTGTGTGTAACGACATAAATACAATCCGTAGGATTTACTTGCCTGTAGTGTATGTGCTTGTTTCTGCTTTTGTTCCTAAATGCATTGCAATGATGTAGTTTTTCACGAGGCAATTAGAAGAAGATGTGCTCATTTCACACTCCCGGTTACTTGGTGGGTAGAGGAGAATGTCACTCAATGCAAAGAGCTATGCTTGTATGATCTTTCTTTCAAGAATATGGCAGGTTATACACCTCACTCTTTCTGCTTGCCCTGTATGTCAAGACAAAACTTTAGATGTGAAAGACAGACTTTTTATTAAGACAATCCTTAGTTGACAAAACTTTAAAAATAAACATTTCCATGAGGTACATATGACTTTTAATTTCTCTTGAAAAGACAGAAGTCCAAAGATGGGTCTGTGTGACCTATAGTAGTGTTATAGCGACCCCCTTTACATGACTCCCATCATCTATTCATGGGAGTGTACATCTTGTATTGATTTTAAGGACATGTAAAAGTAAAACATTGTGCATGCATCAACACTATCTTTTCCAAACTTCTTCAAGCTTCTAAATGAAAACTCTTCCTACAAAGCACCATCTTCTCAACCGCACTTTTATTACTCCTCTATTTGCTTTCTCTATGAATTTTCACCTTGTGGGTCCTTCATATAAGTACAACCACACATTTACCCTTTTGTGGCTGGATAACTTCATTTCACATAGTATTTCCAAGGATGATATTTATTTTTGATGAACTGTTTTCTTTTTCTACACTAAAGGAGGAATTTCATTTCATGACAAAGGTCAAACTGGGTACATAGCATGGAATGAAGAATCTTTAGTTCTCAGATGAAGATGTCCTTTTTTTTCCCCATATAGTAAGACACTTTTTAATGTATAGTACTTCAGTAAGCCAGTGTCTTTACACAGGTGTTTTACAGCTAGTGGCTAATTCTCCTGGTATCCCCCAGAGGGCTTTCCATGTTTTATAGGCAAGTTTTGAAGACACAGGGATGCTGTAGGGATTAGTTAAATGTGTGTGGCATAGTTTGCTGTATAAACTCACTCTCGGAAACTTGGTTTTCACTCCCTGCTCTTAACTTCCCTGGCTTTTACCTTCAATACCGCTCATTTAGCACTTAGCATATACTTGTTAGTTGTCTTTTTATGTATATCTGCTGGAAGGCAGGAGCCAAGTCTCGTACCTTTTTGTTTTTTTTAGTCCTGTCCCTAATAGCACTTCAGTCTATGTTTGTTGATGTTGCCCTCTCCTTCCCTTTTAAGTAGAGCAGGTAATGCAGAGCTTTATAAATTCAAACTCATTTTAAACAAACTGAATGGTTTGCAGTGTAAAAACACAGAGGAAGTCTTGCATGGTGGGAGAGGAGAATCTCTAAGACCTTAAGACACTTGGAAGACTCCAGCGGGGGGGGGGGGGGGGGGGGGGGGACGACAGACTTACCTAAAAATCTATTGTTTGCCCCAGGCTAAGTCATAAATGACTCACACATCTCCTGATTTACCAGGAAAATTTGAATTTGTTGGTGAGTCAGTATCCAAAGTTTACACTTAGAGGCTCCGATAGCTGTGGGGAAGGCATTTTGGATATGTTTTAGAAGGCAACTTCAAGATTAGGAACTAGTATATCACACTGAATCCACAGGCTTTTGCTACTGCAATTTATTTTTCTGTGGTGACACAAGATTGGAAAGTGCCCTCTTAGTAAAAACCTGAGTGAAAAGGTTTTGGTTGAGTTAAGAACAAAGTGGAGGTGAAGGTAGTGTTCCTGATCTGGAAGGCCACATCATTGAATAAACAAATCCAAGGTATGCTGTGAGTGCTGACCCTACCTGCAAGTGAGAAAACAAAACAAAACAAAACAAAACAAAACAAACAAACAAAAACCCCAAACTCACCACTGGTCACATCCCTTCTCATTTTACTTTCACCTTTCTATGTGCATTATTTTACTTTTTCCATTTCACTGCATTGTGGAGTTAACAAGTTTCCTTTCATAGTTATGATCAGTAGCAATCCCTCAGGATAGTCACATCACTTTAATTCCTGTGTCCATGCTTCTAAATACAGAACAACCCTGCTTCGTAAACTAGACATTTCTATATTTTAAACTCGCAAAAAAAAAAAAAAAAAACCATTACTTTCCCCATGATAAAAATCACCCAAGTAACCTCTCTTCACACATAGAGTGAATCCTACACAGAATCCATTTCGCTACAATGCCAGCCTCTGAATCAGCAGCTCCTAGCAGAACAGGCTGTACACTCTGCAACAAGCCACCCGCCTGCTATCTTTCATATACCCAGAGGGATATTAGGACACTAATTATCATGAAATAGTGTTTCTTTTGAGCATACCTTCTTTGAGTTGCCTTGATCCATGGCCCCTCCCAAGGCTCCCATTGGGTAGGCTGGAATTGGATGCCCCACTTTCATTATAACAGCTCCGAATGGATGGGAGCCTTTATACTTTTATTTGTTTCCAACTCAAATGTTTTCTAAGAGGTACAGATGTATAGAGAATGGTGGTTTCCATGGAAAATCTTTCTTCATATCTGTTTTATCAAGTTCACATTAGTGATATACAGCATGATTTCCTCTTTCAGCATCAGCACCACAATAGCTTTAGGTCGTGGTGAAATGGCAAAACTGTTTGCAAAAGAAATCTCACCCACCCCGGTTAGAAGGGGGGTAATTTATTATTCTAACTGCAGGGAGCCAACTTCATATCCACCCTCAAAACTATAGGAAAAGAGTTGGCTTTTCAAAATAAAACCACAGAGCTTCCAAGCCTGGATATAAATGCTTAAACACATGATCTGGAGTCTCCACCATGTGAATCGCTTAAGTGTGGAGTGATTTCCAGATGTTTTACATACGTTGCACTTTATTTTCACATCTGTACCACTACGAACCTAGTACATGCCTTACAGAATTTTCTTACAGATAAGAAAATTAAAGTCCTTTAAAAATCACACAGCTAAGTAATATGTGCCAGAGCCCAGAGTGAATTCTTCCTTTGGTTCAACTTCCTTGTTATTTAGATTTCCCCTTTGCTGCTTCTTTGTGTTTTCTTCTACCCAGATGTTAAATTGTAGATCCCTAGCCCTCATCCCGTGTTCCACGATGTTGTTGTACTCAACTCTCTGAGCAATAAGAATTTTCCGCAGCCAGAAAATGTGTGTACCACATCGACACTTATGTACTTTCCCTTTCCTGGTTTAATGAAGAGGGAAAAGTTACCTATTCCCGGAGAGTTGGACAGTGATTTAAATAAAAAAGTTATATCACAGTTGGCGAACACACTGTCGCACCCTTTCACAAGACTGAGAAGTCAACTGTCTCATCTATCTATTCTCAGAGGCTAGGGCAGCACAGAGAGGTAGACAATAGTCTCTTGTTTAGTTTTATTAATTTTGAGGGCGGGTGGGATCAAAGTATGGGATTGGCAACTAAAAGGACCAATCGTAGACCAATAGCAGGCGTGACTGGCCAATGAATAGATGCAAAAGAATGGTGGGTGGAACCTACTCAGGGCCGCTCTGCCGAGGCAACTCTCCTCGCCTGCCCAAGAGGCGGAGCTTCCTCCAAGCCCCGCCCACCACCTAATGTCCTAGTGGCGGGCCTCTAGGAGGGGGCAAGGACCCTGGTCGAGATTTGGGACAGGAGGCAGGGGAAGGTGTAGGAAGGTTGAGGCTGGGGGGAGGGGTGACGGAAGTAACGAGGGAGATCTTGCGAACTTTGACTTGAGTGGCCTGCCTTTTGGTTAAAGGAAACAGGGAGGTGTGGGGCGGGGGCGGGAGCGGGGGGGTGCGAAGGAGAGCTGCTCCTTCAATTTTGTGTAGCCGGCTTTGGCTCCGTGCTGCTTTTTCTGCATCTCTACGATTTTTTCTTCCTCCCGCGATGGGGTGGGGAGCTTCACTGACTCTCCCACGCTACTCTGCTGCGCTGTCGCGGTAGATTATTAAAGTCTTTGAAAAAATAAAAACAAGCAAAAAGACAAACCCTGTGCCTTTCTCCCGCTTTAATTCCTGCAAACACTATCAACACTACCGCCACCAAGCTGAGTCCAGCGCGTGGGCGGAAGAGAGCCAGCGAGTTATCCCGGCTCTCTCCTGGACTCCCGAAACGTAGCTGATCAATTGTTTGAAAGTTCCCCGCCCAAAGGCCGCCTCTCCTCCTGGGGAGCCTCCTCCTCCCCTTTGCCCGCCGGGCTTAAGCGGGCCTCCCTCCCGCCTCCCGCCCTGATGGCCCCGCCCTCGGCCCTGCCCATTCCATCTTCCACCTCCCTCCTTCTGGGCGGTCCTAGCTGCTGACCGCCAGAAGAAAAGGCACCCGTTCCTCCCCTCTTCTACCTCCCATCCTTTGCTCAGGAGCTGCCTTCATCGCAGTCACGCCCCTTCCTTCCGAGGAGCGAGCGTTCTGGCTGCGTTTGCTGGTAGACCCCTGAATTACTCCTCCGTCTCCGTTCTCTTTCGTCTCTTCTCTTAGTTCTCGCTGCCTTCCCCCCCCCTTACCACCACCTCCAGCCTTTCTCGCCTACCACTATCCGCTGCTCCACCCTCCGGCCCGGTATCCTGCCTGCCTGTCCACTGCGACCAAGGAGAGACCCGAAGGAGCAGCGAGGTGCGGAGTAGCCGGGACCTGGGGCTTCCTCCCTACCCATCCCCGGCCTCTGGCCCGGGACCGAAACCCGCTTGAGCCAGCAGAGAGAGTCGTCACCTTGTCTTCATTGCCTTCAGGGGTAGGAGAATCATCATGTCGTTACTTTTTGCGGGGAACTGGGGCAGTAGTCTGTGGTGTTATGAACTTGATCATGCCCTTATTTGTGAGTAGGTTGTTATATGTGCCTGTGGGGACTGCCTGTATGTTCTACTTTCTTTGCTGTTGGCCTTGAGTTTTCTGAGATGTGCAAGAAGTTTAAAACAGTTTAAAAGTATGGACTCCTCTTCTACTTCTAGGAGGAGATGCTGGAAGGTACCACGGCTGACGCTCCTTTATTGCCTCCCTGGGTTCTTGTAGGTCCCTACTGAATTGGTCACTGAAGGAACTAAAGACCTTAACTAAGTTAGGGACTCCGAGGTCTGCCTTTAGTCCTGCTTGCAGGTTTGCCCCTTATCTCAGATAGCTAGATAGCTTTCTTCGAAGTGCTTAGGCTTGGGGTGGGAGCACACCCTCCCTGACCCCGGGGCCATGAATTCTTCAAGTTTTAAAATGTGGAAGTAATGTACCACACAGCTACACGCTTTATGCACGCATGTGTGTTTCTGTGGTTGTAGTGGTGGTGGTAAGGTTCGGGAGGCGGATTCTGCCGTTACTTGCTTCATAAGATCTGAAGAGTTTAATAGTTTTGCAAGATCATGCAGGTGTTTGTTTTAAGGTCCGAGCCTTGACGGTGGTGCTTTAGTTCACCAACAGCAAGACTATCTTCATAGATAGGTGAAAATGAAGAGAAGGGACAGGAATAGGGAAAATGACAGATTTTATAGACTGATCAGTCCCTAATGATTGCTACTAATAAATAATAGTAAGCTCATAATTTTCAGCAAGGGACTGAATACAAATTAATGAAAGGTGAACGGGAAGATTTGAGAAAGCCTTTTCTGTTATTGTCCCTTGCCTCCATGAAGAGTCGATGTCAAGAGACAATTTAAAACTTGGATGACTATATCCTTTCCTTCCCATTTAGAGAAAAAGATAATCACCATAATCTCTAGTGATGAAGGGCTAAGGATATGTAAGTCTTCTTGGGTTTGGCCACGTGAAACATTCTTTCTCAGGCCAGCTTTTGTGGAGCCTCCTCAGACCTTTCAGTACCCTCATTCAGTAGCTAAGAATAGTCAGAAATGCCATTTTGGACATGGGGTAAATTGTCATCTATTTCCTACCTCTCTTAGGTTGGGCAAGTCCCACAAGCTTATGAGGGACTGGTTGTGTTGGAAGACTTGTTACTGATGTCCCCAATCTATTGCTTATTCTTTAGAGAACAAATCATTTACATATATTTTAAACTAATTTTCTTTGGTTGATTTTTAACTGGGGTGAGGGTCCGGTGAGAAGTTAGGAAGGTAGAGAAGGGATGTTACAATGTTACATGGTGACAATTTTAAAGGCTATCATGTTTCAGATCAGCTGGGAGGGAAAGGCTGGCCCGACCAAACGAAGATTTAAAACTGCCCTGGGACATTTTAATAGCCAGGTGGTTGTAGAGTAGTTGAATCTATTTACAGATGATAACTCAGGTTCCAACTATTCTGTATGGGTTTGCCTGGTGTCGTTTACAGACACTTTCTGGCGCTACATCATACTTCATGTTAAGTTAGTTACTTCTTTCTTTGGAAAAGTTTGTGTCTCTGTAAAATTGAAAGTTTTTTTTTTCTTCTTTCTAATTCACAGCCTAGGTGCAAAGTAAACGTGTAACTCCATCCGTCTGTACAGTAAGTTTTACATGGACATCCGTAAATCCCTTTACTGGATGAAAAATAGTTTTAAAAGATTTTTAGCAATTCATATTTGACATTGAGATTTGGACCTTAAAGTGTAATTTTTCATTCATGAACTGAGGCTTATTAGACTAATGGATAACTTAAGGCATTTTCTGAGGCCTACTTTCCTTTATTCTATATTTGTATAGATTGAAGTAGACTCTAGAATGCTAATAGGAAGAGAGAGGGATGGATACTTTGACTTTGAGGTCCCATTGAGTGCCAGCATTCTAAGTGGGTACATCTGCTTCTGGGCCTCTCCGAAGAGCTCTCTCCCAGGGCCTGTGCCTTCTTTAAAAGGGTGTCTTTGTAATTAAGCAGCCCTCCCCCCCCCACTCCCTTCTTCTTTTGATCCAGTTTTTTAGGCTTATTTTCCATTTGGAGACAAGAGGAGTTTCTCACACCCTCCTGCTCCCCTCTTAACATTTCTTTTCCTTTATCCCAGAAAATCACACCCCACCACCAAGTTTTCAGGATGGTTTGCAGTTTCATTTTGTTTGGGATGGAGGAAGTGTTACCAGTGAGGAGGAGTAGAGGATATAGTCCCTCTTGGGAAATGCTTGTGGCCAGGTAGCCTCCTCCATGGAGACTGAGCATTTGGAATGCATGAGAACAGTCTATTCTTCAGGACTGTCTGGTAGAAATTGTCCTTTGCACCCATTAAGCCCAGCTTAAACCCACTGAAAGGGGTGGAAAGAGGTGTGTGTGGTCGGGCCTAGCCTTTTAGGGTGGTAAATGTTTCCAAATCTCCTATTACATCACCTCCTTCTCCCATGGATTCAGTGGGTTTAGAGATCTGCGTGACAAGTTAATTAACTGGGGACTGAACCAATTTGTTTAGAATTGTGATCTATTGATTTCCTGTCCCCAGGAATTTTTGTTGGTGTTTTACTATGATGTGTTGTCTTTAGCATTACTTTTCATTCCTTGTTGCCTTTTGTGGACTTTGGTCCAAAAATCTAGGTTCCCACCCCCAAGTCAAAGGTTAGAATTTAGTTGCAGGAACTAAGGGGGTATTAAACAGGCTGGGATACCGCATTACTCTCCTCCATGGTGGGTTTCTGACCCTTTCTAAGGAAGTTGCCCCTTCCACATACACCACACACAATCTGAACAAAAAAAAGAAAGAAAGAGAAAAAGAAAGAAAGAAAGTAGAAGGTCATTTGCTTTATAAAAGCATCTACACAGGCTCCCTTGAATAAAACTAGCTTTCCTAGTAAGTGTCTTTAAACTATGACTTGCTAGGTTAAAAGAAAAAAAAAACACCTCAATATAACTGGGCTGTCTCAGAACCATATTTATTGCATAAAGGACTACATTAGCATTTGCTGTGTTGATTATTGCCTGAACTAAATGAGGTTATTCTTGGGCTTTTGAAGCCTTTTGTTATACAGTATGGAGTTAATTGTCTATATCATTCTGGCTTGTAATAATGCTGGCCGCATTAGACTCAGCCCACACATGCTTGTAGGAAGCAGTTAGCGTTACTTTCTGGAACAAATCTAACTTTTCAGATTTTGAATGTCTATGGATGAGACTCTCCACCTCATTTTGGTAAAACATTTTATTTCCAGTTATATTTGACTAGCCCAAGGACCTAAAACGTTGTTTTTTGTTTGTTTGTTTGTTGTTTTTGCAAATAACAGCCACTAGTCCCATTTTAAATATGAGTCTATGATAGGCTTTCCAGGTGAGTCGATTGGGGAGAGGAACCTGGGCTTCAGCAGGGTCTCCTCCACTGTATATTGTGGGGATTGGACAGGGTGATTTTTGACTGTCATTTCTCAAAAGTTTATGTATGATTGTCTTTTGAGTCTTCACTACAATCCTGTACTCATCCTGTGTGGGTGGTTGAGGGGTGGGGTGGGAATGAGTCTGTAATAATCTATAGAAACAGGCTTTATATTTTAGCGGTATCAAATAATAAACCCAAGACTCTGAACAAAACTTCAAGAATCCCATTAAGATTTTCCCAGGTTCCCCTGCTAATGTTAATTTTCCATAGTTTGGATCATAGGAGTATGTAATGTTGCCTTTAGGTAATAGGGTGTCACAGAGAAAGCTTTGTAAACTGGTACAGAGTAATGGAGTAAGAAGCAAAAGGAGCCATAAACATTTTCTAAGGCTGGGCGGTGTTGGTGCATGCCTTTAATCCCAGCACTCGGGAGGCAGAGCCAGGCACATCTCTGAGTTCGAGGCCAGCCTGGTCTGCAGAGCGAGATCCAGGACAGGCACCAAAACTACATGGAGAAACCCTATCTCGAAAAACAACAACAACAAAAGCAAACAAACAAACAAAAGAAGCAAAGGAAGCACAGGTGAAGAATCTCATACATTGTGATTTTGTTCCCAGAATTCCAGGATGGACAAATAGGTTTAAGTGAGCTCCAAACACTTTCTGGGACTTAGAAATAGTTCATTTGTATATGAAGCAAGCCCTCCGCTTACACTCTTCCACTTAAAGAAAAACCAAACCAGAACCCAATGCCTACTTGTCTAAAGCAGTGGAAATTAGTTTTAAATTGCTGCATCATGATATCTCAAGATAATGTCAACTTGGGTGGACTGTGAAGGATCCAGAATGAGAAAAGGGGGAGCAGGAAAGCCCAGATATGGTGCGTGTTTGGTAGCTTCAAAAATAATGTTGTCAGACTGGGGGAAAAGTCGAGAAAACTAAAGTTTGTAGGCAACTAAGAACGCCACATAAAGGTACAGTACAGTGGTCCACACACTTTTATTTGAGACCTTTAGTACACAGAGAAACTTCAGTTTCATGGACCTTTAGTTATCTTTTAATAAATAAGCTATAGTCTGTGTGTGGTATCTGATTTTTGATAGACTCATTCCTGGTAAACTAGTGGCTCTTCACAAGTTGAATGAAATTTCTTCAGCCAATATATAAATACCGAAATCCAAGTCCAATCCATGTACACATTTCCAAGTGAAGTACAGGCATAGGTTTCATACTTTGTGCTTCTGGGGGAAGAAACGCAGGTGGATTTACTTGGTGATAGTTCCTAATGCAAATCAATCCTGCTCTCTCTGTCCCCACCCCCTCTTGACATTTGTGAAGTAACTTTCACTCTCTCTGGCTGCCTGAAATGGCATTAGTCTGTGTGACTTGAGCCAGGATTTGGGATTCTCTGCCCAGCCCCTCTCTGACTTGCCATGTGACCAAGGGGAGCTGAATTAGCTGCTCTAAGCTTCAGTTACCCTTCTGGGAAGAGAGGATATTAATACTTCACAGAGGTGTTTAAGCATGCTTCATATTGGGCATATGCTTTGAGGTCATTGGATGAAAGGTGCTTGCATGATGGCGGAGCAGGCTTAGTATAGGGTCCTGAGCAGGTGTTCGTGTTTAATGAGCTTTTGCTCTCTTATAGTATACAGTGCCCTTTGGTGCCCTTTAGCTTTACTGAGTATAATTAAGATTGACCCCACATTTGTGTTATTGACCCTCTTAATGTTTAAATAATTAAACATTTTCATACTCTGTGATAGGTTGAGGTAAAATAGAAGGACAGTAGTGACTATCAGGATGAGGAAAATAGTTTGAGAAAGAGACATTAGTTGGAATGCACCCTAGTGACCAGTGAATTCTTGAAAGCACTTTCAAACTGTTTGAGTAAAGCAAATTTTGATGTGTCTGTTTTAAGGGAGAAAGTTTTGAGTAATATTTGCCCGTGACAGATACTGGTGATAGCCAGTAACTGAAACCCAGCTATTGTAGTGTTTTGTGCACAGCTGGTTTTTATTAATGGTGGAATATTTATGCTTGCTCTACAATCCGTGGCTCATTTCCATGTGTATGTCAGAACTTAAATACCCCCAAAGGCAACATTAAGATAACATTAAATATAACTGTGGCCAAGCTAGAAAGGGTGGATTTTGGGGGGTATCTCCCTTTTATGTATTGGTGTTGTTTTAGATTACAATAACTAGTCACCTTTACACACTGAGGCTGATCTTTTCCCTTCTTATAATATCCCATAGTAAACTTTACATTTTGATACTTTTGATATGGACAAGTGATTGGCTCCCCACTTTATGATGCAGATGAAACTGATGTATGTATTTTTAAGAGCATTTTTTCCCAGCACATGCTTCTCATTATCTGAGAGGCCTGGACTCAATCAGTAAAGGAGCAGAGAAACCACATAATTGAGAGGAGAATGACGGTGGTGCATACTTGGAATATTTGTGGGAAGGGGATTGCTGACATCAGAAAATGTAGTGGCCTGAGTGTTAACAGCAATGAAGAAAAAATCAGGTTTCTGTGTTTCTGTGTATTGAGAATTATTTTAAGGTGATACAAATATGGGCCAGGTCTGACATTTTTTATGAAGTTATCCTGGCAACTTTGTTAGAGAAAAGTTCAATTAAACCTTCCCTGTTAGGAAACGAATTAGCTCCTTCTTTACTCATTGAAGTTTTTTTCAAGATGTGCTGATTTGCATTGAATTAGTGACATCCTCTCTCGTGTGATACCAAACTAAGATAAAAGAAATTGCAGACAAGGAAAATCAGTCAGACTGCCAATTTTGAAGAAATCGAATTCCCACTGTTACCTTTGGGCTTTCTGTTCAGATCTGTGTTTTACTCGTTTATACAATGATCCCATTTTAATTTAGTATCTGCTTTTACCTTGTGGCTCATGAGTTGTGAACCACAACTTACTAATGGGAGTTCCCTGTGTGAATTTGGGGAAATACAATGGATCATTAACACACCATTTATTAAGGTAATAGTCTGTCTTCTTTTCTTCTATGATTTTCTTCTCTCTTTTTCTGTTTATCCCTGTGTGTGTGTGTGTGTGTGTGTGTGTGTGTGTGTGTGTGTTTGCCTGAGTCCATGCATATGTTAGGGGGAGGAGATGGGGAGGGAGGGAGGAAAAGGGAGGGAGAGAGAGAGAGAGAGAGAGAGAGAGAGAGAGAGAGAGAGAGAGAGAGAGAAGCAGATTGTTTTCTAAAGCAAACAGTTTTTGGAGCTAAAACAATATTGATGACCGGCTTTACCCTCTAGAGCATTTTTTTTGCCGGAGGCTGCCAATTAGGATTGTGTAGGGCAGTGTGGTAAATTTTCTGACCCAGTTGTTTCTGTGACTATGCTAAACACTTCTTCCTTGGTAGCAGGAAGGGGAAGGGTTAGGGTGGGGCTAACCATAAGCACAAGCTTCCTAATAATTTCTATATTAGGGAAGTAAATATTGGCTTCTGAGATTTCAGGGCCATGTGCAGAAGTATAGGTGTTCTATAGAGGGATCAAATATAAGGTCTACTTTGAGCCTCCCTTCCCTCCATAGCTTGTAGGAGATGGTCATTCTTTATACATGGTCCCTGATGCTTTTCCCGCGGGCCATGCTTGCATTAGTTTCTGTTAGTGGAGCAGTTGCTTAGGCTATATGATGTGTGGCGTAACTGATCTTACTCTAGTCCTTCTTTGAGAAGGCAGGGACTAGATTCAGTTCTACAAGGCAACACGGTCGAACTAGGTTTGCGGTTCTTGCAGATCAGCAGCAGGAGGAGGGGCTGCCTCTGTGTGAGGAGAGTGACTCAGGTTCTTTGGCATGAAGATATAAAACACTGGCTCTTATCCATGCACCTGCTGGATGCCACACCTGCAGTCAGCACCTGAGCCCCACTCAGACACAAAAACATGACTGAAGGCAAATGGGGCTTCTTTCCCAAGTTGTACAGCAAAATGGGGGACTCGGATTATGTCAGCACAACACCCATGAAAGTTGGACAGAGCCAGTCTTCCTGTTAGCTTGGGGAAATGTCTTAATATGTTATTGTAGATGAAACAAACTTACGTAGACATACTGTTGGACTGCTGAGGGGATTTGGCTTCTCGAATGAGTTTCTCTTATTTTAAGAATTCCTGTTTTAAACTGTCTTGTTCAAAACCAGACAAGAAGTTTGTCTTTTACCTGAACATAGGGCAGGAACTCACAAGATTTGGTTTCTGATCCTGACCCTACTGGTGAGCAACAGTGAAACGTTGGTGCAGTTAGTTAATCACATTTGTCTTTCCTTCCACCCACAGCTACTGAAAAGGCTAACAGAAGTGAAAGAAAGAACCGTTGACTCTTTAGAAAGAAGGCTGAGAAACTAAAGGTAATCATAATGTTAGTATTCTCTGTCTTTTATACCTTTTCTTCTGTTGTCAAAATCTTTGGGAAGTTGTTGTTACCTCTTTATGCACTTATTGAGCACACCAAATACACGAGTTACTGGTTAGGTACTGGGATAGAAACAGCATACAGTCATCCCATGACCTCCAAGATCTCATATTTAAGCATTTCTGGCTCAACTTGCTGTGACTTCTTCCTGGACACTCAGAAGCACAAATGACTAGAATTACCTTCTTTTATGTATGTCTCTGAATCAGTTCAGAGGACTTACATTCCTGAAGCAAGGTCTGCTTGATTGAATTTATACAGGGGAGGTGACCTGAGAGCAAACAGAGGAATTGGTTTCCCATTGCGAACATACATGATCCTCGAATGACTATTTTCTTCAAGGGTCCATAATTCTTTTGGCCTTAGTGAATTCTGTTCTGAGTCTGTGGTCCAGCTCTCTCTTGTGACTTTAGCACTGAAATATATACCAATGACTTCCAAAGATACATTTCAGTATGTCTTTGAAATAATGTTGGTCCCCAAATTCAGTGCCTTGTCAGAGATAATAGTTCATAGTTCTGTGTTCTATACAACTATTAGATTAGACTCACCTTTCTGAGACCTCTTGTTTCCCCAGCTCGGATTATTTGTCACTTTTTTCTACTCCAATGTCTTCTTGGTATAAGTGAAAGCTAAACACTTTTAGCTATAGTAAATGCTCACTAAATATTGGTATATAATACACTTGATTAGTGCTAAAATTGAGCTGTATACAAAGGACCATAGGGACATAAAGAGAACAGAATTCATTTCTCTAGACTGAGCAGAATTCAGGGCAGGGAAGAAATGGAGAAGGATTAGCGAAAATCTTTGAAGGAGTGGCTGAACTACATTTCTCTGCGAGTTCTGGAAAAGAAGTGAAAAAAAAAAAAAGAAATGCCCATCATGAGAAGCCAGGGACATCTCTGGTCTGCTGCCTTCCTTCCCTACCTAAAACCTAAAACGCAGGTGGCTTTTTATGGTCAAATATGTGCATCATCCTCTGTCTATAACACATTGTCCATTTAAACAGGTGGCATTTATTCATATTATATTAAATCAGGTCACCCTTTAAGGTGCTACTTTCATTGAAGCTGCAAACAGAGGCATGCACAGAGACTCCTGGCTCATCTACATTTAGTTTTGTACAGCAACACACCCATTAGGATACACTCAAGATTGGGATCTCAAACCTAAAAAATTCTGTTCTCAGAAAGGAACAGGCTGGCTCACTAGAACTGAATGTCTTCAAGCTGACTGGCAGACCTTTCCAAGGGCAAAAATGAAAGATGATATAAGCCATTACAGGCCATGAACCTGTTCTCACCCATCTGATGTTCTTACTAATTAGCTTCTTGGCCAAGTGGCAATTTGGGGCAAGTGCATGCAAGCTAGATTCCTCGGGGAGCCCACATTCCGCTCTCTGCCATTTCAAAAGCCACTGAGGCCCTCCACTGCTTCTCTTGGCTTTAGTTTCTCAGTGTCCCCAGAGCCCTACTCTGACCTGGTGGAGAAACGGGGCAGAAGAACATTCTATTAAGTGACAGAAAGATTTCATGGGCTTTGGTGTTTTACTACTTTTTGTTTGTTTATTTATTTTTAATGGATTGTTGCAAACATTTGTGCTCCTTGACCCATTAATTTCACTTGTGGGATTGTATCATTAAGAAACAATATTTATTAGAATTAAGGTTTTATTAATAGCATTAAGAAAATATATTTTTCGAAAATATGGCAAAGGGTTAAATCACAAAGATGTTTTTATAACATTATTTAGACTAGCACAAAATTGGAAACTATTTGACTATCTTAATTGGAAAATGGGTAATCCATCTTGATACACTCATTTAATGGACTCTTACATGACCATTACAATATTTGTTATGCTGTCTATGCCAAAACATGGGTAAAAGGCTTGTATTACTATATATTATGGGTATATTAATATTTCTTTGTGCTGGTTGTGGTGGTTCATACCTGTAATCGCAGCACTGGGTAAACTGAATAGAATGATTGCCACAAGTTTAAGGCCAGCATGGGCTACATAGTGAGTTCCAGGTTGGTCTGGCCTACACAGTGAGATCCTGTCTCCAAAAACATAACAAGTGTTTTTCATTGCTTTGTAAAGGTCTAAATAGAATGTTCAAAGATATTAACAATGCTGAAGTAGTGGACTTATAAGTGATTTATCTTCATTATTATAAATATTTGCATGCTGTGTTTATGTTGTTTATAAAATAATGTGTAAATAACAGTACCATGGTGGGGAGGAGATTGTTAAGTCAGCGGGTGTTTAGGTAGATTCTTAAAAAATTCTTAAATCTTCCTTTTATGTTCATCCTGATTTTGCCGATCCCTTATAGTTTTCCTGAGGTATTAAGTGGCGAGATGGGGAAACACGACCTAACAATCCTCTTTATAAATGAATGTAAATGAGAGACTAAAGAGTGGCAGGGTTTCACTGGCCCTCCACTGTCTGTGTCATAACTTTGTTGCCCATTAATATGTTTGGGTCAGTTGCTTCAGGGCAAGATAAACGAAAGTGTAAGTGGGATAGCGGGCTGGAGAGATGGCTCAGCGGTCAAGAACACTGACTGCTCTTCCAGAGGTCCTGAGTTCAATTCCCAGCAACCACATGGTGGCTCATAACCATCTGTAACAATATCTGGCACCCTTTTCTGTATACATAATAAATAAATAAATAAATAAATAAATAAATAAATAAATAAATAAATCTTTTTTTAAAAGAAAGAAAGAAAGTGTAAGTGGGATAAAAACAATTCTGGTCTGGGCACCTGCCTCTGAGAAGACTTGAGTTCCTTCTCCGGGATCTGCACGGTAGAAGAAGACAAATGATCTTCACGTGCACAACATGCTGTACATGCCCCACACTGGTGTGTACATGCCACACACATGCGCGCACACACAGACTAAATACATAGATAGATAAAAATAAACAAATTAAAATGTAATAGGGTTTTTTAAAATGAATTAATGTTTTAGAAACGGATTTCTCACATGATTGTCAGTAAGAGCTGAAAATTTCAAGGCCTTACAGTAATTTTCCAACATGATATAGGCAGTGAATGACATAGAAAAGAATCAATGCCCATTCTTCCCTTTAAAAATTTCCTAAGCAAGAGCAAGCACCTTATGTGAGTTATAGGACTGTGGGCCATTAAGTGATCTCCCAAGAGTCTTCCAAATTCTGGCCATTGATGGCTTAATAAACCCTGCACCAATAACTGAGATGCAAATAGGGACTTTAAATCAAACAACTTTCATAAATCATTCTAGAAAAAAAACACTAAATCTACATAATTATAGTAATAGTTAACTTTTTTTGAATCTTTACTGTGTGTAAGGGTTCATACTTTATACTTTACATAGAATACTTCTCTTAATTTTGATAACAATCTTATGTTGTGTGGACACCACTGATCCTAATTTGTAGGTGATGTCACAGAGACCCATAGAGGTAAAGAAAACACGGAGGAGATCAATTAATGAAGACCTTGATTTGGGATTTGAACTTGAGAAGTGAGACTCTAGAGCCCTTGCCTGTGATGCTTTTACAGCTTCCCCATTACCTGTGACACTCAGTGATATCCTATGCAAAGAACTGAATGTGTGTGTTTTGTGTTGCAAGGTTTCTTGGGAAAGGTAGTATCAATGAGAGATCAGGCCATTAAGTGGCCCAACTTAATGTGAATCTACTTTGGCTTTGTTGTTAGATTTATTTTTTTGAATGGGTATTTGGCTTGTATGTATTTGTGCATTATATGCATACAGTGCCTATGGTGTATAATACCATGGAACTGGAGTTACAGTTGTGAGCTGCCCTGTGGGTGCTGGAAATTGAACCCTGGTCCTTTGGAAGAGCATTCAGTGCTATTAACCACTGAGCCATCTCTCAGGCTTCTTGCTTTTTTTTTTTTTTTTTTTTTTTTCCGAGACAGGGTTTCTCTGTGTCGCTTTGCAACTTTCCTAGAACTCGCTTTGGAGAACAGGCTGGCCTCGAACTCACAGAGATCCGCCTGCCTCTGCCTCCCGAGGGCTGGGATTAAAGGCGTGTGCCACCACCGCCTGGCCAGGCTTCTTGCTTTTAATGAAGTTGTGTGTGTGTGTGTGTGTGTGTGTGTGTGTGTGTGTGTGATATTTTAGTTACAAAGACATAGTCACAGAAATTTTGACCTGGATGCTTTCCACTTATCTAGAAAGAAATAAAGTATGAAGTAGATTGGTCCGAATTTAACAGAGAAACCAGTTTTCTAGACTAGGTTTTTCCATCCTTGTTTGTGTAGTAAAGGGCAGAATGGAAGGAGGAAGTAGAAAGGTAAGAAAGAAGACCTCACAGGCTTATTACAAAATTTATTTGAAGGGCAAAAATATGGTTTGTTCTGGCCACCTCATCATGTTGATTTTGCTGGGTCTTGGTTTGGGAAACATCTGAGCTCTCATTAATGTGTATATAGGGAGAGAGTAATGGCTGCAAATGGAGCAAGAATTTCGCTTCACCTTTCTGCCTTGTTACAGAAGTGGATACATACATTGATACTGCACTTGTAAGGACACAGCTAGGTCTTACCTTTCTTCTCTGGTCCACTAATGTCAAAGGTTCTCTGTTTGTCCAAGAGCAACAAGGTTATTTTATTGATTGAAGATGATGTCAGATTCCTGGCAGTGGCATGATTAAAAGTGTGGGCAAATGAAAGGTTGCAGAGTTCATCCTATTTCAGTTCTTGTGCATGAGGCAAAGAATCATCTCTTTAATAATAGTGCCATGTTTTTCCTTAGCATGCCAATGGACAGGAGGTCTCTAAAAAAGAGCCATAAGCTGGGGAGAACTCTATAGTTTTTTGTTGGTTGGTTGGTTGGTTTTTTCCTGAGCTGATTTGCTTTCCTGTTAAACGGAAACCCAAAAGATATGATATGGAAGTGGGAGAACACGGTGTCCAGTTGGTATTTTAAAGTGATTTAGGTTTTGATAAAGATGTGGAAAAACCTGAACAAAATTAAGAGGGAAAGAGATTTTGGCTAAGTAAGGTTTTCTCCAGTGAGGATCAGGGTGTCCGAAGAAAGCCAGTCTCAGTCAGTATGAAGAATTTAAGTAGTTCTAGAGAAGCCTGTGGCACTTTCTCCCCAGGGGCTTCTATTTGAAAGCCTAGGGCCCTTTTCTAGTGTTTCAGTTCAAAAACAGACAATTGTTTTCTTCAGAATAGGACAATAGAAGCATGGTAGTTATTTACCATAGTTCTATTCACAGTCTAACTTTGATTCCAATTAAAACTTGTTTCTCTGCTTTGAAATGAGGGGAGACACCCTAAAATAATTACCTTGCAGATTGGAGGCAGTTTTGCTTTTGATCATGATTATACTTTGGACCAAAACAAGATGGAAAGACAAATTTCCGGGTTTGTTCACTCTATATCTGCTCAGTTTATTTTTGGCAACCTTGCAAGGAAATAATGTTAAATTAATCACTATGTGGTTTTGTGGATGTTTTTAAACTTAAATTTTGGAAAAGCTCCCAAAATACAACGATGCTCATGTATTTCTTCTGCATTGCTGTGCTTCTCACAGAGCCTCTGGTGTGGATTAAAGGGTGTTTTTTTTTCCCCTTTAAAGTGATATGAATGAGTCATGGCTGGGCCAGGATGTGGTCCATGTGCAACCTTACCTAAACACAAACTCTTACATTTTACAATAGCATTGGTTGGACTCGGAAGGATTTTTAGAGGGATTCAAAGCAGAAATTGTGAATGAAGATGATCTCATCCATATCTGTGGGATGTTGGTATCTCATCTCCAATTGAAATGGAGTAGTATCCACGCTGAGATACAGGGTCAGAGGAAGTGCTGAGAAAGCAAACTGAGGCATATTCTGCTGTGTGGAGAAGGGCTGCTGTTTTGAACTGGGTAGGATGTTCAGCTTTCCTATTCTTGCAAGGGTGATGGGCTGTTGATCAGACTGTAAGCTCCACGAGAGCAGGATCTGTGTTTTGTGTATCTCTGTATGACTCATTGTGTCTAGCACGAGGCTGGCAAATGTCTGGAATGGTCAATATTCAATAAATATTAAATGACTTGGCTGAAGTTTTGTTTTTCTTCTGCCCATCTGAGACTGAGGCAGTCGAATCAGGAGTTTGATATTTAGCAGTCTTTTTTGACCCCAGATCTAACTTACGATTTCTGCCTTCCCTTTTGGTTGTAAGTCAGTTAAAACTCATGACTCTGTCTTGCTACTGACACCGACTGAATGTTGGTCCCTAAGGTAACAATGGTTGTGGTTATTTACCACCACCTAGGGTTCCAATAGGCATGGCTTTCCACAGCTGTGAGACTTGAACACAGCAGCCCTTTCCAGGGTCACACCTTAGCCTTCGTGTCTCTTGGAGACTGGAATGACCTCTTGTACAAACCTGCTGGCCAGTGGGGTTTGCTTTCTGCCTTAGTGGAGATAGAATCTACCCCTTATTTATAAGCCAAGCAACATGGGACAAGGCTTTCCCTTGGAAGGAGTAGTTTGCTTAAGTGCCAGCTCTTGGTGGCAACTTAGAAACGACATTTTTATTTCTCCCTCCCTACCCTTCCTGAACATTTCAGAGTGACCAGTGGTTGGACACTTGCCGGCGCTTACCCTGCACCTGAGTGTTAGGGGAGAGGGAATCTGCTGCTGCGGTTTCTGGAGCTGCTCATAAGCAAGAGTTCCCTATCCTGATCAAGGCTTTAAGCCTAAAAGAAAGCAGAAATAGGTATGAACCACTGGTGTGCATATGTGTGCGCGTGTGTGCCGGTGCTTGCCCTTCAGCACGTGGGACCTGCATTTCTGTGTGCTGACCCACATGAGCGCTTGCCTGTGTGCGTGCTGGATGGACGGGTGTGGCATGGGAGGGGGTGGCATACCTTTGAAGGTATGGGGTCTGGGACAGGTCAATGTCTACATTCTCCTGCCTTGCGGGAGAGGGTTGGAAGTGATATTTGTTTTAACTACAAACATTCTTGTTTCCACCCTTTTTTTTTTGCTAGAAGAAAAGAATTTGGTAGTCATCTGTCTAATTTCAGGCAACAGAAAAGATTTTTACATTTGAGTCTCAGTCCAAATCTAAGAAGCGAAGCGTGTCACTGGAGTGGAGAGAAATATGATTACAGGCTAAGTTAGTTAGCCTTTGGGTGTTTAGCTTACACTTCCCCCCAAAATATGGATGAGATATAAAAAGAGCTTCTCGACCTGGGAACATAGCTCAGAGGTAGAGTTCTTGCCTAGCATGCCTGTGACCCTGAGTTTCATTTCTAATATTACAAAACAAATCCATCAATAAGATAATTGCTTATCTAAATAAATAATAATGAAACATGCTTTTGGAAGAGAAACTGTTGGGTCAGATTATTCTTTAGAACAGTTGGAAGGCAAGTAGTGATAACAATCAAGAAATAAGAAAATCCAGAGGCTGAGCATGTCCATCTGCTGTACACAGTCTGGATGTTCTGCAGCACTAAGGAAAGGGATTTGCGGAGAGCTTGGAGGTGACTTTATATCATAGAGATTAAAAACCTGGTAGGTAGAGTGTAGAAATTTTATTCAGAAACCCCACACTCAGTAGGTAGATCCTTACAGTGACTTTGTGTGTGATATGTCCATTCACACCAAGTTCCTTCAGATCTATGCAAATCTATGCAATGAAAATTTCATTGTTTAGCATTGTTGTTTACTTGTAGTATTTAGCATGACAGATTCTTTCCAAAGAGTCTTTGAGTGTCTGATAAATTGATACGTGCAGTAGAGTGTCAGGAGAGAAGGGGAGGTGCATGTGACTTGCCATTCAATTTTTCAGATGAGAAAATAGACCTCGTGAAAAAAAGAATACTGTTAGGTTACCCTGTATACAGTAGTATGATTATGATATGAATCTTAATTTGTCCTGCTGCTATCTATTTTGCAAGATCCATATTAGTTCTTTAGAAGAATTGAAGGAGGTAGTCAGGGACATGGTCATTGGACTTGTTTCAGAAGGATGGACTTTGATTTGTCAGTTTCTAAATGCTGCCAGAGGAATATTTAAAATTGAAGAGGTACTTCCCCCTACCTGCTTGTCCTACTTAACAACAACAGCAAACTATCTTTGTGTCTATCCTTGGATGGCCTAAAGAGAAACGTGTCAGTAATACTTGTTCAAAGCCATTTTCTTATTAATTAAATCATAGAAGATCCAAAATGGATGCTGAAAAGTTTTTTTTTTTTCTTTAAGATTATGTTTCAGAGTTACAGGCAATGTGAGAAAAAAATAACATTGAGGCAGGGTTCATTTATGCTTGGTGCCAGCTAGGCTTTCTTTATTCAGTATTTGTTTAAGTTATTATTTTGTATTTTATTTCTTCTATCACATGCTGAACTGATTCATAAATCCTGTTTAGGGGGTAACTTTGCCCACTTCTTTGTCTTCAACTCCATAGCATGAGACTTGTATTTTTTAACTTAGAGTACAGAGAGATGAACCTTTTAATGGTCTTAGAAAATTGCCCACTCTGATCACCCTGCTTGGCTGCCCCTTTTTTGCCCATTCCTTTTAGAAATTAAGTCAGGATTAGTTAGATCATGGTAAAAGAGGAAACAACTTTTTGGCCTAAATGTTCCTCAACATATCATTGCTAAAGACAATAAGCATGGAATTAATCTATGATTTATGAATACAATTCTCTGTTTTGTTTCTGTAATGGATTCCTCCCCTTCAAAAACACATTTTCTTCCCCTTTAGAGGACTGATTAATACATCAGCTGGATGTTAAGCTTCCTGTTTCCCCTTCTCAGGTCAAGGGCAGCCCAAGTGCCCCATTTCTCTCTCTCTTCACAAAGCACCGCCAGCTCTAGAGATGAGAAATTCTGAAGAGCAACCAAGTGGAGGAACGACGGTATTGCAACGCCTGCTTCAAGAGCAGCTTCGCTATGGCAATCCCAGTGAGAATCGTAATCTGCTTGCCATACACCAGCAAGCCACAGGGAATAGCCCTCCATTCTCTACTGGCAGTGGGAACCCAGTCCCTCAGAGTGATGTGTTGAGTCCCCAGGATCACCACCAGCAGCTTGTGGCACACCCTGCTCGGCAAGAACCCCAGGGCCAGGAAATCCAGTCAGAAAACGTCAACATGGAGAAGCAGCTGTCCCCTCGAATGCAGAATAATGAGGAACTCCCAACCTATGAAGAAGCCAAGGTCCAGTCCCAATACTTCAGGGGCCAACAGCATGCTAGTGTTGGGGCTGCTTTCTATGTCACAGGAGTCACTAACCAGAAGATGAGAACCGAGGGACGCCCATCAGTTCAGCGACTCAATCCTGGGAAGATGCACCAAGATGAAGGACTTAGAGATCTTAAGCAAGGGCATGTCCGATCCCTGAGTGAAAGACTAATGCAGATGTCACTGGCCACCAGTGGAGTTAAAGCCCACCCACCTGTTACCAGTGCTCCCCTCTCCCCGCCACAACCCAGTGACCTCTACAAGAATCCTACCAGTTCCAGTGAATTCTACAAAGCTCAAGGGCCACCTCCCAACCAACATAGTCTGAAGGGCATGGAACACCGAGGCCCCCCACCAGAATATCCTTTCAAGGGCATGCCATCCCAGTCTGTAGTGTGCAAGCCCCAAGAGCCAGGGCACTTCTATAGTGAGCATCGCCTGAACCAGCCAGGGAGAACAGAGGGGCAACTGATGAGATATCAGCACCCCCCTGAGTATGGGGCAGCCAGGTAAGAGTTCCCTTTCTGTCATTTCCTGGCCTCATCCCCAACCAGCCTTTTCTGCTGCCTGTTGGGAAAGGGAAGGAATGGGCAGGTGTTTAATAATAATAAACTGCCCAGTGGCTGAAAAGAAGAGAAATGCTTTATTTTAGTGTTGATTTGCTCTTGCCTCGTAGGATTCTGGAAGAAGGGTCAATGTTTCTAATCTTCCGAGTTCTTAAGGCCTTTCTTAAAAAGCAGAAGCAAGTTATCTTGGACTTTTATAAGTCTGCAAAATCTTATCACTTCCATAATTCACAAATCACTCTTATGTGTGAACCAATCTATCTGTTTCCTGTTAGTTGCCCTTTCTCAGACAATTATTGTAATACTTTTCAATACTGAACAGCCAGGGAGACATGATTGTTGTTGGAAGAAGAATTATACACATGTATCTATTCAGAATGTTCCTTGAACTTCAGGTCCTGTTTCAGGAAATGCCTAAACTGCTTCTTGGTTCTTCTGTAGAGAGTTTGTTAGGCAGCTGCCTTTCCTGTTTATAACAATCTAGGTTAAATTCACGTTATCTCTGTAGAAGTTCTTCCAGATGCTAAAATGCAGGTGGAAAACTACTCCCATCACTTCTGTGTTGTATATTTCCTTCTTCCTAAACCGATTTCTTAATCATTCAGCACCCATTGTCATTTGGATTATTCACCCAATCCTAAGATTCTTTTTTATTATTTGTATTATTACTGTTTGGTAGACTTTTAGGTCATGGCGCAGGGGAAGGGTTAAACTATGGCAGCAATGGGAACAGTATGAGTGGCATCCTGGCCTCTTTCCAGTGTTAAGGTAATGGTGGGTGTCCATAGGCATTGAAGCCCTGGGTGGCTCACAGTCCAAGACTGTGATCTCATTGGTATCTTCCTCTTTGCCTCTTGTCCATTCATTCATTTGGGAAAGAACCTCCTGGCTTGAAGTTGGTGACGCAGGAGGTAAGGCACTTGGGGTGGAGTAGGGTGGAGGTAAGAGAAGTTACCTAGCATTTCCTGGTATTTCTTTTCTCCCCTCCAGGTCCTGATTTTTTTTTTTTTTTTTTTTGTCCAGAGGCAATTCATTTTAGGCTCCTCCCCTTGTCTTACCGGTTTAGGATTTTTTTCTCCTTAACCCAGGGTGATTTCTTAACCCTTTGTAAGTTCCTCTGAAGTTTTCAGAAGACAGGAGCCTAACTTTTGATAATCATCTCAGAACAGGAAACGGGATCAGAACAGGGCCATTCAGCTTTCAACTACTGCAAGAATCCACTTCCCAACTGCCCAGTGAAATGGGAAGATCCAGGGAGGGCCTGAACCCTTTGACTGCACAGCTTAGTGGAAATCCATTCAAGCTAAGAAAAATGTCAAGGAAGCCTAGAGCTTTTGTTTTGCTTTTCCCATCAGTATGGAAGCATCTGAGGCATTGCCTCCCTTCTGGCCTGTGGATGGGCTGACGTCTGATCAGTTGCCTTGTGGAAGAGTGTGTTGGCTAGGGTGTGGAGCTGAAGCTAGAGCCCCAGCTCAGCACATGGCCCGCCTTCCCAGGAAAGCTATTTTCAGAACTCAGTCACCAGTATTGTTTGTGATCTGAAATGACTCCCACAGTGTTTGAAGCTAGATGGAAAAGCTCTTTGATCTGCCTAAATAAATAATGAGACAAAGAGGGGTTTTTCCTTCCCATACTGATTAAACAACCAGAGAAATTAAGCTGCATATATCTTATAGGAAGATATGTATCTTTTCTCCTTCCTTCTAAATTATCTGTGGATCTCACTCTATTTATGTCCCTTTAAACAACAAAGCCCATGCTGACCTACCTACGTTTGTTTTTGTTTTTTGTTTGTTTGTTTGTTTTTGGCTATGCTGGGCATCTATCTAATCCAGGGCCTCCAGCATGCTAAGCAAGCACCCTTCCACTGAGCTCCACCCCCAGCCCTTGAGCAGTATTTTAACACACAGGTATGCTCTAACAGTTACTTCTCTGTGGGACAGGAACAGTGTGCTTGATATGCTGGACAAATAATAAAATCGCCGAAGCTAGAGGTGTTCCATTGGAAGTTTGGGTATACATCAGATAAATTCTGTCTCAAAGCATCTCGCATGCCCTGTGTGGAGGAGGGGCACCTATTGACAGATCCTTGGCAAAAAGAGGCAGTCCAACAGCTTTCCAGAAGTCTACTGCTTTTAAGTGCTGACACGTTTTCCTCCTTTATTTCCTGCATGGCTTGTGAATATCTTCCCAAGTAGCTGCAGCTTCTTGCAGGAAAAAAAAAACAACAAAAAAACAACAACTTAAAAAAAAATAGAAAGCCTATGTTCTTAATTCTGAAACCACAAATGACAGATCAGGATAAAACGTAAGTTTTTAAAAAAAAAAACAAGACAAAAACAAAACAAACTGCTGTTAAAAAGAAAACACCACTTTCATTTGCCTTCAGAGATTCAGTGAAATTTTGGAGATTCGCTGTTAAAACGAACAAAATGTTATAAACAATTCTTTGATTACTTCATCATCCCCATGCCCTCCTCCCTACTTAAAAAAAATAAATAGCTTGAATGTTCAGAACTCCAGATGGGAAATAAGGCCCAGCCATGTGAAGGATTTTTAAATGTCTAAATCTTGGTCTTTCTGCGTACTGAACCCCTTTTGCATCTTGGGTTTATACACTGATCAAGTGCTTTTAAAAAATGAAATCATTTCTGTTTATATAGCAGCCACCCCCTTTCAATTATTGAAATCATGCCCAGATCTGAGGTTTCTTGAAATGCTTGTTGAACAGAATCTCAGGGTGACCTAAATCTGTAGTTCAGAACAGAGCTATTTGTGCAATTGGAACAACCCAGAATTATTCACAAGCTACGACTCACATTCACTGTCCCAGAGCCTGGGAGAGGCACCATTTCAGTGGTGAGAAGCTGGCTGTATAGGCTGTTAGTGACACCTGCTCTGATGAGAGAAAGGGGCTGGGGGAGTACTTATACTCATGTGGGTAGGTGGGTGTGCATGTGAATGTGACCAAAGAGAATGGGGACCCTAGGCATGGAGGTAGCAGGGTGGAAAGGTCTGTGTTTGTTAAGTGTGTATGTGTGTATTTTACTTTCCCTTTTTATATCCTCTCTCAGCCAAGTCCCCTCTTCTGCAGAGCACTAGTAGCCCATGAGTCTTAGGAAGGAGCAGGGTATTGGGGAGAAGGGGCAGAGAGGCCAATCAGATTGTCCATGGGATCATGTGATTCTATTGTCTCCTGTGGCCTGTTGTCCCCAGTTCCTTATGTCACTGGGGAGTGTTTCCAGCTGCCGTGGAAGGACCTGGAGAGCTTTCACGGCTGCCACTTTATTGCTATCATTACTCTTTCTTTTATTATTTAATCTCTAGGGTGCTTTTGTTTCCTCTGACATAGGCCAGAGTTCTCTTTAACCTGTGTCTTCTTCCCTGAGCACCCTGTTCTCAGAGGGAACCTTATTCCGGTGTTAATGTCGCTCTGCCTTATGGTGGCAGGCAGATGTTGAAGCTCAGATGGAATTCCTTTGCCTGAAGCATTTCTCTACTTTTTCCGACTACCCCAAGCCTTTACTTTAAGTTTGTAGATCTGCCAGTGAAGGACTGCTCTGGTTTTTCCAGCACTCTGCTTCCTTTTGTAGCCTGGGGAGTCAAGGGGCAGCTGCTTTGTTTTCGCTTATCTTCATCCTGGGCTTATCTGACCCCAGAGACCTTCCGGAAACCTTGCAGTATCCTTTTCTAGACCCCTGAGAAGCTGTGCACTGTCCAGGGCCTTTGACAGGCCATTTACCCTTTAGGGAGGGAGGGAGGCAGATGCCTAAGTCGGTTTGAGAAAAAGGCCCCCTTTGCTTGATAAGCTCCCAGGGGAGCTGTGGAGAGGAAGCCCAGTTTGAAACTCTGTGTTCAGTCTTTTAGAGCGAGTACCTCCCAGGCAGTGGACTTCAAAATCCTGAGAATAAGGGCAAAAGATAGTGTTGTGATTTTTTTCCCTTTGACTTTGGAAGTAGGATTGGAGAATATGAAATTTAAGACCCTCTTTCTCTTCAAGAGATTCAAAGCCCCCCTCCTCCCAAATGACAGAGCATTCTACCTCTGTATTACACATTAATTGAAACAGCTCTTAGAAAGGGAACACGTAATTGTTTTTACCTGTATGGAAAGTGAAGGTCCACAGAATGGAAACAAGTTCATAATCTACCCCAGGCTTTAGAACAACTGAGTGTTTTGAGCTCTTGGAGAGAAAGGTTTATATATGGCATCAATTTTCCAGTTGTAGTCTTGAATAGTATGTCATCTCTTTTATGCCCAAGTAGTTTACCTGATTTCTTGAATATTTAACAATTGTTTCCAGTGATGTGTATAAAATTGGAAGAATGTGTTGTATGCTAGAGGTATGTGTGTGGGATGGTGGGACAGACCCCAGGGTATGAAAAGGTTTGAATACTTTTGTAAATATCAAGGTCATTGGATGTGTCCATGAGCAAATATTTGGAATGATTTGGTAGTTGTAAACAGGGAGGAGCTCTTGGGGATGCTGGTCACTGGGGTGTGTGTGAGAGAACTGTGTTAAAGTGTCTGGACTACTAGTGAAAAGTTAATTGCTTCTGGTCATTTGTCCAATTTCTATCAATAATTTTATGCAAATTAGCACAAAGATTAACAGGGTATTCCATTGGGAAGATACTAACAAGGTCAACATATCTCACTGGTAGATAAAAAGTTATATTTCATATTGAATCAAAATGTGTGACAATCCCAGTATTTTTGCAGTTCATTGGCAGCCCTGGCTGTCTTGGAAATCACTATGTAGACCAGACTTCTCTTGAACTCACAGAGATCTGCCTGTCTCTGCTTTGTGAGTACTGGGACTCACGTATGCAATTATGCCCAGTAAGATACATTTTTTAAGAAGGACTTATTTTATATGTATGGATGATTTGCTTGCGTGTATGTCTGTGCTCTACATGCATGCTTAATGCCCACCAGAAGACAGCATCAGGTCCCCTCAGCATGGCTGTTATGTGGGTTCTCAGAATCAAACCTGGGTCCTCTGAAAGAGCAGCCAGTGCTCTTAACCACTGAGACATCTCTCCAACTTCTATATTAAGTAATTTGAACAAGGTTGCACAGAGCTAGTAAGTAGTAATCAAAGACTCTGGAGTCCCATTGTTGGGATCTAAATCATGCTCTTAGCCATCTGTTTTCCATGAGTTGAGAAATTCAGGAACATACAGAGTTCAGCCTGCGCTAGGGGATGGTAAATTATCTTTTTGCCTTCAGTATACACAGACATACACACTTCCTGTTAGTGGTGATGGTGGGGTGTGACACATCCATATACTTTGATTGTTTTAGTTAATAGTTATACACAAATCATTTGTACTTTGGTATTAATATTTTGTATCTAATAATTAGGTACCAAAAATCAGAAACCATATTAAAAAATGTACCAAGACTTTCTTTCTGAAACATTCTATAAGCAATAGGTTGGGGATTTGTACAGCACTGCTTAGAAATTAATGGTGCCAGAAGATGGGAGTGGGACACTACCACTACCACCATAATTCATTCTCCAAAAATCTCTCTCTCTTTCTTTCTGTTTGTTTTGTTCAGGATGAGCTTGCGTTTCAGCCCTGCACTGCATCCCATGCCCTCAGCACATCTCTTTCCTTATCTGAATTTTAGTTTCACCCTGTCCAATAAAAGAATTTCTAATTCCTAAATGTTGTGATTTAGTGTATTATAAATAGTACAATAGTGTTGCCTATAACTTCTCCAAGCCTCCATATTGCTCCTTAATATGTATTATTAAATTGATAACTGAAATGAACAATAATTATTTGGCGTTTTAAATTTAATAAATGTCCTCATATCTCTGATTAATTCTTAAGTGTATGAATTATCAAAGGTAGTCACAGATAGGAAGATGAAAGGCAACTGACCGTCTGTTTTAAGTAACCAAGTAAACATATTCTCTAAACTGAAGTCTTTGCATACGTAAAGTGTTTTTCAGACAGGTTCAGTTTTCAGTCAGGACATGAGCATTACATTGTAAGAGAGGAATTTTAAACGACTGAGCAATGAATGTGGAGATAGCCATCTTAAGATTTCCATACTTGCCTCAGAGGTTATCTGGTTTCACCTCCAAGGGGATCATAGCTAGTGAGCAGTAGCTCTTGGACAGAGTCACAAAATGTCTCGGTAAGAGTGAACTCTAGAGTTCTTTGGTGGGGATCTAATTCTGCTTGCTTCTCATTTTACCTGTGTTTTGGGGGGATCTCCCTCTGTCGTTTCCTTGTGCCTTGGTGGTGAACTTAACCAGAGCTTGCCTTACGTGTTTTTCAGGACAACACAGGACATCTCGCTGTCTTTGTCAGCAAGGAACTCTCAGCCTCACAGCCCAACATCTTCCTTGACATCCGGCGGTCCCTTGCTGCAGTCTCCACAATCTACTAGATTGTCTCCTGCTCAACACGCCTTGGTCTCAAACCAAGGGGAACACTCTACTCACCTGCCGAGGCAGCAGCAGCAGCAACATTTTCATTCCAATCCGAGCCACCGGCTCTCCCAGCCTGCCCTGCCTCCTCCAGCACCACAGCAGCAGCCAGGAGACGCCTACCCAGCCATGCCTCGGGCTCAGCAGTCTGCTTCTTATCAGCCCATGCCAGCTGACCCTTTTGCTATCGTCTCTAGAGCCCAGCAGATGGTTGAGATCCTCTCTGATGAGAATCGGAACCTGCGCCATGAGTTGGATGGATGTTATGAGAAAGTGGCAAGACTACAGAAGGTATGGCTCCCTTGAGGGTCTGTAAAGATTTCTTCGGATCTTACTAGTGGGACTTGCTAAATACCCATATAAAGGTTTCATCTGTGTGTGTTGGCCATCTTGCATGGGTAGATCTTGGAGATTCTTCTTCTGATGTTGGTCAAACTTGAGAAAAGCTGTGTCTGTCTAGGATAACTAACTTTTTTCTCTTTTTTATTGTCATAAATTCATTATACGAAACAATGGACTTTATGATGACATTTTCATCATATTCACACTCACTGCTGGCTTCTGTACCCCTTTTTCTTTAAGAGAAGTACCATTTTACATTTATACTGATAGAAAAATACTATAGATGTCCCAGACTCTATAACCCTTAAGAAAACGTGGTTCATTGTTCTGTTCTAAAAGTTAGCAGATATACTTCTTTATAAAGAATATTAGTAAGGCCTGTGCTCATGGAAAACCTGCCAGCATTTAAAGGCTTTTTGTCTTGCTTATATTTTCCCCATATGATTTTGAATCAAAAATATAAAGCCATAGTTCATAGTTTCTAGACAGATCCCAGCAGCAGCTGAGATTTTGTACGGGTCAGGAAAAGGCTGACAGTGTGCTCTTCCTTGTGGGAGTTCTCTCCCTAATTCTTCTTCGACACTAGCCCTCCTCCCCTTCTCTACAGATCCACTTCAACATCTGCTCGCGCTCTCTCTCTCTCTCTCTCTCTCTCTCTCTCTCTCTCTCTCTCTCTCTTTCTCTCTGTGTGTGTGTTGAGGGGTCACACAAAAGAGGCTTAGCGCCACAGCTGGGTGACAGGTGACAGCCGTAGGCAGAGGAAATAGAAAAAGAAGTATGTGTCCCCAGTTCCCATTCTTCCCTTCTTCCCTATTCCCCCGCCGGCAGCACTGTTTGCCGCAGCTGGGACTTCAGCTTTTGAGTGCCCTGAGGCCCAAACCTCAGCTCTTGCCTTAGTGGCTATTAGTGAAGAGAGTTAGGCCTTTGGCAGCTTCTTTGTAGCTTTTAACCAGGAGGAGCTAGCTCATGTGGCATGATCTCCTTACAAACCGGTCAAGAAGTTGAGGCTGAAGGTGGGGAGGGAAGGACATTTGCCTTATGTTGTTCAGAAACTCTGTCTCTAGGAGACAACCAGAATGGGAATTTCAGGGGCCTGCATGAAGTTAAGAATTTGCCAACACCAGATCGTTTACCTAAAGGAGGAGAGAAGTTAGTTTTCCATATTTAAGTGGTTTTTATATAGTGAAAAAGATGCCCCCTTTCTCAATTTCCTCAAATCCAGGGTGGATTGAGAGCTATTAATTACTTTGTTTTGATTTTATATTTTCTTTCTTCCCAGTTTGCCAACACCCCTCTCTCACATTGCATTCATGCTGCACATGAATTTTGTCCATTGACTGGAAACCCTGTTTAGCTGATTAGAGCTCCTCTAACTTTTCATTTCGTTCGGCCTGGCCTCATCTTTGACATAATCACTGGTTACTGAGTTCAGATCTTCTTTGTCAAGGATCCCTGGTGACACTAGGAGTGTGACTAGTGAAGGAAACAAAATAGGAATTTTGTTTGTTTGGCCCTTGTGTAGACATCTGTCAGAAAAATCACCACGATCATCTCAGCTTGAGTGTCTGGAGAAGCAGAGTTCAAGCCAATGCTGAGGTAGAGAAAAGGTGACAGGAAGGGGAGAAGAAGAAAAATGTAGCCCTGGAAAGAAGGGAGGGAGGGAGGAGAGGAAGAGAGAGAGAGAGAGAGAGAGAGAGAGAGAGAGAGAGAGAGAGATTGAGAAACGAGCTTGAGCGCACATTGGAGACTCCTGAGGACAGAAAGTAGAATGAGCAAGCCCTGAAACTCACAGCCACTCTCCCTCTGTTCACCCCATCCATCACCCACACCAAGTCAGTGGCTCTGGCCTTTCCGAGAAGGCCCCACTGCACTGCTCTGTGCAAGAGGATGGTATCTACACAGGGGGAAGGGGAAGGATTAGCACCAGATCCTTCAGGAGCAGGCTGTGCCCATGGAGAAAGGGACTGTCTTTCTAGGTGCGCCCTTCTGGGTGGTAAGTAGGAAGCCTCACTCCCTTTCTCTTTCTTGGCTGTCTCTTGCAGACCAACACCAAGCCCGCTCTTTCAAATGGAAATGTTTATTTTCTCCTCTCCAGCACTTGAATTTCATGCAAAAGCTTCAGCAGGCACAGGCCCTGCAGATCTTGTCTCTAAATGCCATTCACCAGTTCTCACCTTCTGTGCTGCTATCTCGGTGCCATCTGCAAGGAGCAAACCACTTCCAAGTCTGCTCTTTTCAGTGGTGTGAGCCTCATTTGTTTGCAGGAGTCTGAAGATGGGGGCAGCTGGATTCAGAGTTGATTGTAACCCCACTGCTCCTCCCCCATCCTCAATTGGGGCGCCTGTTTATTTCGCCCCCTAAAGCACCCTGAGCTTTGTTTGGGAAGAGTGGAAAACTGAGAAGAAATGCAGAGTGGCTTACAGGAGTCAGCCTTAATTTGAAAATTGCTTAATAGGCCATGGGCTTTATTTTGTCTTATACAAATTATATGCAAATCATCTTTGTGGTTAGTACATGTGCATGGGAGCTGTACTGGTTGCAGAGAAACTCTGGAGTCTAATTTCTTGTTTTCTTCCTTATTCTGGCTTTTCTTCTCATTTTATAAGATTTGCAGAGAAGTGTCGTGAAATAACACAAATCATGAATTTCAGTTTAGAACCGGTACTAGTTTCCCACAGACGATGGTCATTATAGGATAAATTCCAAACGCTGGCGTTTAAAGCCATTTACGACCTGACTTCAGTTATCTTCAGCCATATCCCTCTAGCTTCCCTGTGGCTACCACACAGTGTCCAGCCAAATTAGACTCCTGGTCATTCTGGGAATGCATTTGCTTACTCAGAATAGAATACCCTTCCCCTCACCTCTGCCCATTGAAATTTAATCCAGCTTTCAGGATCTGACTCTAAATGCCATCTCTCCCTGAAATGATTTTCCTCCCCTCCCCCAACCAGGGATAATTTCTTTTTGTTCCTTGTTCCCTTACAGCTGTGCCTTGCCCTAAATTCTCTGACTTGATTATACTGAAGGCAAGGATAATGGGGATGTTCTCATTCAGGTTTGCACACATCACAGTTAACTAGCTGACTCTAGATTGAATAGTTGTGAAAGTGAATTGAATTTGGGTTTTTAGGGGTTATACATGCTGCTGATTTGTATATGCTGCTGATTTGTACTTGGGAAAGGTAATTAAACTACTCTCTCTGCTAACATGGGGCAAGTTATATCATCTAGGCAGACGTCAGGACAAAATGAGAGAACCACACAGAAGTCCTTTGGGGGCTTCAAAATAAAGTTATTGCTATAATATATGGTATTATTAATATCTTCAAAATCAGAAAACAGTTCAGAAATTAAAATCCTGTGATGTCTGTTTTATCTTACTGCCTTCCGTGAAGGCAGAACTCACACTACCCAACCCCAACTCCACCCCAACAGAAATGCATGCAGACACACACACACACACACACACACACACACACACACACACACACACACACTTTGCATTTGCCCTAAGGAAATCCCATGAAGCAGTTGAGTCATTTTCTGAGCTCACCGTTGATCTTGGAGAGTCTTTCTTAAAAACCCAGTTCTTAACTGTATTACACTTGCCTCCTGGCCATATGTAAGCTCTGAAAAAAGATGCCACTGAAGTGTGGCGTATATGGTTCTAAACTGTCTTTCCCATTAAACTCCTAGCGGCAACACCATCTTTCTTTTTAATGTCAAGGTGGAGACAGAAATCCAGCGAGTCTCAGAGGCATATGAGAATTTGGTGAAGTCATCTTCCAAAAGAGAGGCTCTGGAGAAAGCCATGAGGAACAAGCTGGAGGGTGAGATTCGAAGGATGCACGACTTCAACAGAGATCTGAGAGGTGAGGGACAAGTGGACCTAACTTTGTAGTTTGTTTGTTTGTTTATTTGCCTGTTTTTCAAAACACGGTCTCTCTAAATAGTTCCAGCTAGCCCAGGCCTTACTACGTACTCCATGCTGGCCTTGTACTCCAGAATTCCCATGCTTTACCCTCCCAAGTAGTGGGGATGAAAGCATGGGTCCCTACATCTGGCTCTTGCTTTAGTAGGTCTTGTACTGTTTTGAGATTCACATTTGCAAACTCAGGTCTATGTCGGCCACCTTTTTGTCAAAAAAGATGCAGAACTTTTTGCCAATGCCAGTATTTAGAAGACAGACAGCATGTGCTTAGAAGTGTATATGGATAGCCCTGTTGATTTGATTCTCTTCATATTCCACAGAACGTCTTGAGTCTGCCAACAAGCAGCTGGCAGAAAAGGAGTACGAGGGGTCAGAGGACACCAAGAAAACCATCTCTCAGCTCTTTGCCAAAAGTAAGTCTGCAAAGTCCACAGGCAGGTGTGGATGTATGCTACGGGTGGAAGTAAAGTTTATGAAAATGGTGCCTGACTCTCTTTAGCCCTTGAGAACAACCAGCAGAGGATGAATATCTTTTTCCTGTGAAATACCAGCAAGGCTGCTGCCACAACCTGTAGTCACAGCAAAGGACTCTTCTCTGTACGAAGTCAGAAAAGCCCATTCGGATCCCTGTCATTGGGAGGGAATATTGTCCTTAATAATGATGAAAGGGTGGTTGTAGATGATTCCATATTCTGGCTCTGGTAGATGGGATGAACATGCAGCACAGTAATTCGTGTTTGGAATCCCCAGCCTGTACCAGGGCTGCCCTATTCAACATTTACCATTGCACACTGACAGATTGTGAAGATAGCCAGAGAAGAAGGGCCTCCGCTATGACCTGAATTCATGGTTCTGCTCACAGAGTTAGAGGGTATGGGGCTGGGCAGAATTATGCTTTCCTCATAATACTGTTTCCTTTGTCTGGAAATACTCCTAGGACTGTAACAATGAATTAATCCCCTTCTTTATCGGCCCCTAATGGACTCCACCCAGCTAGACAATGCCTAATTCTTTCCAATTGCTATAATAAAAGCAGCAATAAAAACTTCTTAGTAGATTGAGTCCACTGGGAGAATAAATTGGGTTGAGAACAGATGAAGTGTCCTTGTTGGTGCAGCCGCTTAAGCTTGGCTTCTCCCTGCCCCAGCCTCCCCCAGTGCAGCTCCCACTGCAGGCCTGCTTGTTGGGTGGGGACTTGTCAGTTTCTTCTATTTTTGCTGGGTCTCCCAATGACCCTTTCATGTCATTCTGTGCAGTTTCCAGTTAGCTTTTTACAAGTCTGTTTGATCTTCCTTTACAATATGCTCTTCCCTGCCTGGGTTGCTCTGTCATTGTGCTCTGGCTTCCAAACAGTTTTTCTTCCTTTTTGCCCAGAGCCTCCCAGTCAGTCCTTTGTCAGTCTAAGAGCAAGGAATGTTGTTTTTCCGGTGTCATCAGAACCTGGGGTAAATTGTGAAGTTGCTTTTGTGGTGTCACTGTTACCCTGGAAGCTAGTTCAGTGGCAGGAAGATGGTGGCAGCCTCCCAGAGTAAAACAAAACATATGGATTCTTGCCCTGGATCTGCTTGTTTGCACTCCTTTCTGTGAAGAAATGCTATTTCAGGTGCTTACAGAGCTCTGCTGTGGGTTTATAAAATGGACTTAGGTACGAAACCAAACAACACTACCAGCAGAGTGAAACGCTCTCAGTGATTCTAAAACTAGGTGGGGAAGAAAACATGCCTTATGACCCCTTTATTTCTTTTGCCTTTGGGCATCCAAATGGGCCTGTGAGGTGGGAACTGTAGCAGGAAAAAAGAAAACACTTTTGAAAAGCCTTCTCTGGAAGTGTACTCCAGCAACCCCAGAAAGACGGAAACAATTTAACCCAGAAGGCAGTTGGGTACAGTAGAAGGGGCTTCCATAGGCTGAGCCTGAGTATGGAATTCACCCCTCGTTTTCCAGTTGTGGGAGCTAGTGCAAGTTAGTCCTATTTCCTCATATGCAAATAGAGAAGTGAAGAGTAACAGTTCATAGCCTTGTTCTGAGGATGCAGCCGGCACAATACCTGATCCGTGGCAAGTGTTCAGCAAATGTTCATTTCTTTTCAAGGTACATTTATTCAGATCGATGTATGTAATGTCACAGTGGGGAATGCTGGCATCATGAGGAAAAGGTCCAAATCTAAACTATTTCTTTGAGTTTCTGGTATGAGGTTTGTCCCAGATAACAGGAGAAGTACCTGGAAAAACTTGAGACATAACTATAGGTCAAGGTCCCTTGTAGCTGTACTTTAGTATCAAATTCAGAAACAAAATTGCTACTCTTACAGGTGAGACTTAGCTGAAGGCTAATATAAAAGAATCAGTCACATCTTAATACAAGACATATTTTGAAGCAATATGATTCTTTTCCATCATTGAATCCTGGTGATGGTTATTGTCATTCTCTTTACTAAGTTTTGTTGATGCTTTTTCATGTTTCTTTGATTTAAATATATTATGTTATCTTATTGAATTCTTAACAAATATGGATTAAGGAAACGGCAATGTAATCTGTGCTTTTTATTTATAGAGTGTTTTTATCCTTTCTTAGAATGTCCATCTTTCTACTTACGTACCTTTCCTGTCTTTGCATGCTGTCTATTTTTTCTTAGTAAAAACTTAAACATATTAATCAAAGGCATTTCAAAGATATGATCTGACCATTCCAACGTCCTTAACTTACCTGGATCTGCTTCTGATGCAGGCTGTGTCTTTTATGAAACTGAGCATTTTGTCTTCTGTTTAAAAACAGTCCTGCTATTTTGATTATTGTTGTTGAATAGTGGGAATTACGTAGTGGCTAAGAAGAACTTCAGTAGACAAGTCTTTGAATAATACTTGCCCTGTATTATTCTGAGCATAATACTCCTTTCTGATGTAGCATAAGATGTGTGGCAAGTGAAATGGTATCTAGCCCTAAGATTAGTTTTTTTGTTTTATTGAGTCTGTGCTTTTGCACTGTAAACTTTACAAAGGTGACTCAGTCCCCACCTGTTTACTGCAATGTGATCATAGGGGCCAGGTATTTCTTGTTTTCCAGCCTGGAACATGTTAAAATGGACGTTATCATCCTTCGTCCAGACTGGTTATTATCCAAAATATTTCAGCAAGTTAGATTCTGGTTAAACAGTTTCTCCTCAGGGCAGGTTGTGTTGAGAAGAACAAAGTGCTCTGGTGGATTTCAAAATGCTTTCTTTCCCCTCCTGCTGCTGATAATGCAAGGAGATTCCTTTTTTTCTGATCTCCAGGGAGACCCTGGATGAACACCTGGTGGCAAAACTTCCAAAAATGTGGGTGTTCCAGTATGAGTACCTCTCCCAGGAATTAGCGTTCACATTTGTACATACTGAGCTGTGAGCAATTAATCAATCATAGTGCAGGGTTTTCCTAACCAGCTTCAGGTTTCCGTGGTCTTTGCTCATAAAATTCTAATTTGGTAAATTGTGATTCTCTGTCCATCTGTCTCCTACTTTGAGGACAGAAGCTTGCCCTATGGACTTGACTTCTGTGAGAGCTTTCTCTAGATCTCAGCTTAGTTACTCTTTTGCCAATATAAGAACATTTTATAAAAAACAAAACTGAGGAAATGAACTTACTCTGTGAAGTATGTGGATGTATGCATACATGTATATACATGTATGTGTGTGTGTTGTTGTGTAATGCTTAATTGTTTTTTTTTTTTTTTTTTGAGACAGCTCTTTTTGGTGTAGCTTTGCGCCTTTCTGGGAACTCACTCTGTAGCCCAGGTTGGCCTCAAACTCACAGAGATCTGCCTACCTTTGCCACCACTGCCTGGTGCTTAATTCTTTTTTATTTTATGACATTTTATATGTACTTATCCATTACTTCCAGTGGTAAAATCTAGATGTTGTAAATTTTGATTCTTTCAGCCATGTGCTAGAAGCATGTACGCTGTCATGTACTCATGTACTATATATGACTTATTAGCTTTGCTCACTTAAGGCTTTGACCCAGCTTCAGGATGACAGTCTTGATATTCCATGTCCTCACAGATAAAGAAAGCCAGCGGGAGAAGGAGAAGCTAGAAGCAGAGCTGGCTACTGCTCGTTCTACCAATGAAGACCAAAGGAGACACATTGAAATCCGAGATCAGGCATTGAGCAATGCCCAGGCAAAGGTGGTGAAGCTGGAAGAGGAGGTAGGTGTCCTCAGGTAGCATATGAGCTTGAGAATAGGAGAGCTGGGGAACTCACGGGCTTCTTATGCTTTTGAATAGTCAGCTTCCACAATCTTGCACCAGAGAGAGGGCCATCATTTGCTTCTGGTTACAACTGTGCTGACATGAGTGTGTTGATTTGGATTTCATTTTCTGCACGTTCCTTTCTTTTGCTCCATAATATGAAATCGTTACACTCAAAGGAGGCAATTTCCATTCTCTCATTCATTGAATACATGTTTTTCATACCCTAAATTCTCCCTAATACCTAGCCCTGCCTTAAGCTTCTTCTTACCCAGCCTTAAAGCTTCATTTTTGAAGAATATAGAATGATTCCAGATATTTTAAAGTACTCCAATGATACTGAAATTGGAATGGCCCTATTCTTCCCATACTTGATGGGAAGACAAGCGTGTCTCTTGTCTTAGATCAGAAATGCATCTTTATGGCCACATATTTTGCTATTGAATTTGACAATTTGGTTTGGAGATGGAAGCAGTCTTCAGAGGTCCAACACAGAATAAGACCCAGGGAGAGTTTACAGTTTATGTCAGAAGAATGCATTGCTAAAGATCTTTGTTGCGGCTTAGAGACTAGTTTTAAAGAATGTTATTATGTGGTGTGGCTGAATTTGTCAGCTCTTTGTGAGTGGATGGAGCCATCCCTTGACAAATACAAGGGCCCCTGAACTATAAAAATATGATTTAAATATGTATTTGATTAGTATCCATGTAGAAGTTGTTCTATTGCAACACTAAACTGTGATCCTTTGAAAAAGAGAGAACTTGGCTGCTGTACTGTCATGAATTAATTAGTCCTGGATGTTGGTTGTGATTATACTAGAGTACAATTAACTCTTAAATGTTTTGAACTTTTGGGAATGAGTATATTCCAACAAAAATATGAATTGTAAATTGACTAAGAAATTCAAATCTTATTAAATTCTATTTTGAAATTTGAATTATTTTAAGAGAAATAATAACTGTCATCAATCTCTAGTAGGAAGCCACTTGGGCTACTTAGCAAGTTTAAGGCCAGCCTAAGTTATACAGTGAAACCCTTTCTGAAAACAATAGTAATACCTTCATTATCTTAGAAGTTGAAAGCCTTATGAACTGGAAACAAAATAAAGTTGTAGTTTTAGCAACTAAATGACGTTGTGGCTGTTGTATATGAAATGTCTTCCCTGCCTCCATTAATTGCCTGCTTCCTGTCCCTCACTAAGAATGGCCCTAGTTGCTGGAGATCTCCAGACTTACAGATTTCCTCTGTTGTTTTTTCTGAGCATTAAAAACTGGTTGAAGTTAGGTTGTGGGTTCACTTTACCAGGAGATAATACCATGTGATCCAGGATAACCTTTAGCCTCACTTGCCAAAGTGTTAACTTCAAGTTGTAGAAAATCAACATGTATTACTTCTTCAGGCCTCTATCTTAGAAATAAATATTACTTCATGGAAAACAACAGAGCCTCGAAGCCTCTTCACATCATCCTGATGTGACTGGTTCCCTAGGAGGCCTTGATTATTCAGGGTTAAACTGTTCAATATGGAATATTAGGAGTCACTAACTCTGAAACTGTTTGATATGTGGCCTTTAGTATAGCCCCTTCACAAAATCAATGACTGTTTCTGTCTTATGAGTGGTTTTTGTGCTGGGTGTGGTGGCACATGTCTGTGATCCCAGCAGTTAGTTAGGAGGCAGAAGCAGGTGGATTTTGGTGTGTCCAATGCCAGCTTGGTCTACACAGTGAGTACCAGGACAGGCAGAGATACACAGTGAGACTGTGTCTCAAAACACAAAGTGAGAGGGAGGGAGACAGAGACTGACTGATTCATGAGTAGATAAGGTTTTCTTATGCTTGGTGGTCATGGCTTAAGGAAGGCCATGTTGGAAAGCGGAGAGATACACCAAAAGACCTGCTTGGGCCCTATGTAAATGTACATTGTATGGCTCATGTCTGGCTTTATGAAATGTGGAATTTTTCCAGGGAGAAGTTCTCTTGCCTATTTTGCAAATCAGATTTATAAGAGCATTCTCAAAACAGGTCTTTTGTGAGGGGAGGATTTTCTCAGCTTTTGAAGTTCAGGGTCACTCAGTTAATTAGTTTTCATTGCATCAAGATGGCAGGGAAAATTAGAAATGTATTGATTCAAGGACCCTTGGGTTCTTTTATACCTTCACCTCTTGAAAGCCCTCATGTAGGTACATTCCTTGACATTCATTTCATTTTTCTAATCCACTGTGCCTCCTGCCTGTAGGTCTCTACAGTCACCCTTCTAAGCATTCCACGGAAGGGCCACCTCAGGCAAGAGCTGCCATAACTTTCAATTGCTCACTAGTTCAGTGCTTATTTCTCTCTAAACCATGCTCTTATGACACCCACAGAACTATTTTGCTAGGGCAGGGATGAATAGATCTGTTTCCCTGACAAGTCACTGTGATACAGACCTTAAAATCAGTCTACAGCCTGAGTAGCAGACAGCCAGATGAGGTAAATGATGCATTCCGGACCTCCTTACCCTTATCTTTTGAGACACATGGGCCTTATTGAAGTTGACACCAATTAAACGTGTCAAAAAAGCTCTGTGTCCTAAAGCAAGTGCAATATTCTCACATTCACGGAGAGCTTCCCGATCCCCTCTAAATTAACCTCACTGGGGAGTTTCCATGGATGTCTGGCATATCTTCTCACAAGACTCAAGGCAGCCTGGGCTTCTGGCCGGCTGCTACATTAGGAGAATACAGAGTTGAAGCAGTGGCTTGGGTAATTGTTTCAGGGATGGTGGGAAAAACGGACTTGGCAAAATCAGAGCGGGAAGATGCTGAGGGTGAGCATACTGTGTACAGGAATGTATAAAGAAGCAGGTAAGAGGAGTGGCAGAGCGAGCCAGCGAAATGTATTTGGGGCTAGAATGAACACTATACAACTTGAGGAAGAAGGGGCTAAAGTGTTAACCCGTTCACCCTTCGAGTGACTGGTGATGATTTAGACTTGTCACTCTTGTCAAGATAGTCCAAGTCCATGTAGCTCTCAAAGTCCTGTTGCCCCCTCATCCACTTCTCAAATGTACCTACACCTTGTTGCGCTCCATGACAACCAGCATTCTTAAGCACTCACATTTGTCAATCTTCCTATGTCCCCCACTACTAAATGTATTTGGCTTTTTGTTTTGTTTTGTTCTAAAGATAATTTCTGCTATATCACCTCTCTACCAAGTAATACACCAGATTCCTCTTTTCCAGTAGTAGAGGAAGATGTCTTATATATAAACATTAATATGTTTAATACTCTCCAGTAAGTTTTAACCAGTTGGACTCCAGTGGTAAAGTTTAAGCTTATACAGTAGTTAAAATGCATTACACATTTGAGTGGAAGTCTAAGAATGTGAATTATGTATACACTTAGAGGGTTAATAGGATAAGGTACACATGCACCCAGGCATTTCCCAGGGTATTCTGCGGATGAACTATCAATTTATTTGAAAGGCACTTCATCAAATCGTGAACTTTCTTATGCCTATGACAGTGCAGTTTCTTTGTAGTAAGTGATGGTTGTTTTAGTCTTCTTAAAAAATATGAATTTTTTCCACACACCACATTGAAATGTCCACATACCAAATTGAAATAGGTGACCTCTCATAGTTTACTTCTTTTACTCACTCATTCCTTTATGTCTATGGTTTTTTTTTTTATTCCCAAGGTAGAAGCCTTGTAGGTTTCTTTATTCCCAAGGCAGTAAGTTTCCAGAGGTGGTGTTTTACTCTTTAAGTCTTTTAATATCTACCAGCAGACCACAGACTTTTTGGCAAGGACAGAGGCAGCTTGCTAATACCAGGCTAGTGTTACCAAATTGCTTCAATGTGAACCCTGACTTAAGCAGGGTCACCGGGTAAAACTAAATCAGATCAAACTAGAACTACTGAAAGCTCATAGAACAACATTAAAAACTCATTGTATGAAGGAGAAGAATGGAGAAAATATACTATAGATATGATGTTTACAAAATAATATTTGTAGGCAATAGAAGGCAAGAGACAAATCAGATATAATAAAGGCACTGAATTTAGTTCTGCATCAGCCTCGGTGTCTTTGAGAAAATGGGTGCCTGTATATGTCAGTGCTCAATCAGCTAGCATTAAATAATTTGTTCCCTCTGCCTACACATCTGTATTTTTAATCTTAGAAAATATTTACAGCTAGCTGTTGATATATACTCTTCAATGGAAGAGTACTTGCCTGGTGTTAAAGGTCTGGGTTTGAACTCAAGTAACAAAAGAAAAAGAAAATAAATAACAACAACAGACATGTTTTCTATCCTCTAGGAACCTCAGATGAGAATATTAAAGCACTGATTAGGCAGGAAATTAAGAGAGAAATCTATAAAAAATGCCAACACCGCTAGCCCTGCTTCTTGTCTTCCTGTAAAGAAATGGGAAAACGATGGATTAAGAAACTTCCCTGTGAAGGCCTGAGACAAGTGGTTAGCTTGAGGTGCTCTAAAACTAATTTTGGGTATAGCTCTCTTCAAAAAAAAAAAAATCAGTTTGAAAGACACCCACAGTTGTTGGAAGGAGGGAAGAGATGCCATCACGTGGTATTCATTTGTGGGGATCAGATTTTCCTGAGTCAGAAGAGGTTATGGTATCTGCCAAATTCTTGGGAATGGGTTCAAATTCTTACAGAAGAGCAGTGGAAAATATGATTTTAGCACAAGAGGATTTGCCCTGTTCCTTATCAGATTACTTTCCTGGTGTTCTTTCTCCAATTTCTTATGATTTTTAATGATTCCCTTTACGGGTCTGTGCATCTGTGAATCTGTGGTGTGTGTGTGTGTGTGTGTGTGTGTGTGTGTGTGTGTGTGTGTGTGTGTGTATGTATGTATGTATGTATGTATTTTGAGAGAGAGTGAGAGAGTGACAGGTTTATATAGTTGAGGAGGTTGGTCTTGAACACTTGGTCCTCTACCCTCAGTCTTTACACACCTGCACCATGATACTTAGATAAGATTCTCCTTTAAAAATCTGTCCTGAATAGGAATGATTTGAAACCCTTATAGTGAATTGGCCAAGCAAACAAATAGTTAAGAAACATTGGTAGAGAGACAAAAATGGAAGATGTCATAGACTGAACCTTTGGGATACAGTAGTTCATGGATGGGGTGAGGATAAGATTCATCAAAGATGATGCAAAGGGAAATAATGGGTTAAGGAGACAAACTGAGAGAATATGGGCTAGAGGAAGGGAAGGGAAATATCTCTGACAAATTTTGAGAACGAGTGTTCACTAAGAAAACTTAAATGGATGGAATTATTTTTTCTTTTCACTGGATAACCAGAGGGATTTAGATTGGAATGATGGATTTACTTGGCTTCTTCTAGGAACTCATGGGTACAGGGCTTGACTAGAAACTCAGAATGACTAATCTGTGGTTTTGAAAACTCATTTTCCACATGAAGATCTGAGCCACTCCTGTGGATTTGGAAACTCATAATTTCTTGAAAACTGAAGACATCAAAACATAAATCATCTAGGATTCTATGTAAAGTACACATTTTTTTGTGATCTGTCATAAAAACATACACAGAGCATTTACTTAGTTCTTAACCTCCATGATTATGACTATACAATATTCTAGGGTCCTATTTAAGATGTTATTTTATTTAGCACTTTTAGATATTGCTCATTGTTGAATATTTTTGGAACTCCTAGGTTTGTGAACTATGGGAGTCTAAAGACCTGTAGAAGTCATCATAAATTATCTGTCTAGTTTAGTGGGTTTTTTAAAACTTCTTAAATCTTTGTGGAGAAGGAATTCCTAAGCAGTGTGGGGTGAAACACTGAAAGGTATATGAGAACCCTAAATAATATTATGTAACAATGATGCATCAGTTTTATGAAAAGGTAGAAGTCAAGTTAGGTAGAGTAGAGTATCCCTGTAATTCCAGCATTCTGGCAGGAGGATCTGAAGTTTGAGGTCAGCTTGGGCAGTTTAGGAAAACTCCATCTCAGACAAACAAGATGATTGAGTGGTATAAGGTAGATAGCCAGTTCTTTAGGAAAAACAACATCAGAAACAAGAAGGCATGTGAGTACACAGACAGACAAAGCTCTGTTTTATGTAGAGTCCTAATACATTCATATACAACAGAGGAGATAGTTGAGTCAACCCGTCCATGGAGTGGCTCGCTAAGTGTCTCTACAAAATATTAGAACTCTGGAATACAGTTTGAAGTTTTGAAAGTCTTCAGAGATTGATGCGTTTTGTTTTTGTTGTTGTTGTTTGTTTGTTTTTCCTAAAATACCATGCTGACAGTAAACAATAAATGGTTTTGATTTTTGAGGCCAATGTAGTGTTGGTTGCAACTGCTGTACTCAGTCGTAAATGGCTGGGAGGTAGCTGTCACCACTCTGTGGGCCTGCCAGAGTAATGGCCATTTTGCTTTGCTGATTCCCAAACTTCCCCTCTTATTGCTTCACATTTGTTTGCTAACAGAAGGAGACTTGGAGGCAGAGAATGGGGAAGTTGTCGTTCATAGCCGACCAAGGACTAGAACTAAAAGTCTCTTCATTGCCACTATGTTCCTTTACCTTCACTGTGTTGTCAAATATACATTTTCATGTGGATTTATGAAGGTAAATGGGATGGGGAGAGAGATAGGAGAGAATGTGTTTTGTTTCTTCATTTAAGGGTCTTTGTGAGAGGCAAAGTATTTCTTTGTCATAACGTAGAAGCACTCTCTCCCAAACTATAGCATTTTCAAGAAAATATTGTCATTGTAGATGGTGAATGGTTCCTTCTAACTGTATCTTCAACACACAGCTAAGCTTGGTTCTGTACATTTATACTTAGCTCCTTCTTTGCATAGACTATTTGAGGCCTAGTGTTTACCTGGTTATAGTTTTATGAAATGATGTTATTTTCCTGAGGGTCACTAAGACAATGAGAAGCACATTAAGATTACTTGTAAAGAACATTCACAAGTGAGAGCATTGGAACCTGTCTAACTTGGCATGACTTTTTCCCCTAAAGAAGAAGAAAAACAAAACAAAACAAACTGCCAAGGATGTTGTATAGTGGATGCTCTTCTAAGCACTTTCTGTGGTATCTCATTTGACCCTTATAGAGGTACACCACATTATTGTCATGTCTATGTTATTGATTAATGAGGAATAAAGGCTCAGGGGAGAAATCAAAACTGAAGTTCAGAGAGATTTAAGCAATGTTCCTCAAGTTGCATAGCTCTTAAGTGAGAACACCAGGATGGGGACTCAGGCAGTATGAGAACTTAGGACATTAGATTTTTATTGTCTATACGTTGTTTACATAAGAAAGAAACGGCACTATTTCCAATGGTTTTAAAAGGTAAAACTGGGGACCTACTGTTGCAATCAGTAATCTAATATTGGAGGAGCTTAACAGCGTAAATAACTGTAAAGGAGAGACTGAGAAGATAAGGGGGTTCACCATGATGAAGGGAAAAGTAAAACATAAAATCTAGGATAGTAATGAAGTTAAAGCACATGGGTTGTGGTGCTTAGAGGTGATCGACAAATGTGGAATATATAACTTAGAAGAAGATGGCTAAGTTTGTAAATTACATTCATAGAGCCCTGCATGGGGAGCATTCAAGAATTGTCACTTTCCATTGTGACATACCTAGGGGTTAAGCGCCTCCCAGGTGCTTGTGATTGTGGGTGAGCTATAAGCTTTCATTTAAAGAGGCCGGGTATGACAGCAATAATGGTCATTATTTTCTTAACTGGTTCTGCAGAATTTGTCTAAACTATATGCCTGTTTTCAGCAAACTCAGAGAACCCATCCAGGGTTGTTTTCTCATTCAGGAGGCTGGCTGGGTGACTCCTCTTTCTGGGAGTGCTTTTCATAGGATATTTAGTTTTCCTTTTTGAGAAAGACAGGATGTAGAAAGTTTGGCATGACACTGGATTGCTTGCTTCTCAGTTTTCAGAGCTTACACTGCTGTACTTCACTATCAAGGCAAGAACTGCATGCTGTCTGTTTAATTGCCTTTAAGTATAACTGCTGTAAGCCTTCGTAATTATAGTTCACATTCTCTACATTAACATGAAACTGCTCCCTTAGGGTTTTCAGATTCACAAATAAATGCATTCAGCTCCAAATAGCTCAAGAACATTACAGAACCCCAAAGGTGAAGGATAAAGAATGATTCCTTCTCTCTCAGTACCAAAAGCTTAGCAAATAGAAAGGCAGAGTCTTCCCTGCCCTAAATTAAATGTCTTGCTTGTCCTAATCAGAAAAGAAAGGCTTAATCTTAATGAGTGGCAGAATATCATGGTTTATTTGTTTATTTTATACCCTCAGAAATGCTCTTAACCTGCAAAACATCTAGACTTAAAGCTACCACTGTTGGGTTATAGTGCTAGAGTGAATGAAGTCTATCTTGAAAGGAAATGTCAACAAAACATTGAAACAGTTTAACGGGTTTTGCCTTCTCATGACCAAAAGATATGCCATAGGTCTGAAGGTAGGAAAATGTATGATAGGTTTCCCACCACAGGAAGAAAGGTCAGTAATTCTAATGTGGATAGAGGAGGATTCAAAACAAATATTGTTTCCCCCACTAGTAAGTGGCAGTGCTGTTGAAATGAAAATACAACAGAATTGGGATTTTTGACTCATTAACATGAAGGAGATAACTGGTTTCTGCCCCAAGAAGTTCTGATGGGTCCTGTTGGCTTCATCAAAGCTATGTGGACAATGTTGGTACTATGAGCAACTTCTTATATTGCAGCTACCTATTGAAGTCACTCAGGGCTTAGGAATTACCCATAGTCAAATGCCTGAGTTTAGTTTTTAATTCAAGTTAGCAATAAAGCAATAATATTTTAACTTATTTTAATCTTTATCCTTGAGGGGAATGATAATGGCAGGTGTACCTCACTTCAGAGGAGTTCTATTTTAGAAAGAGGTTACAAGTTGATCTCCCAGGTATTGTGAGAAGCAGAGTCTATTCTTTTGCAAGCAAGATGGTAAGGCTGCCTGCCTGTTTTCCAATCATCTTGGATGTTGAAGTATGAATAGATTATTTAAGGCTCTCCAATTGCTTCCTCACTCATTCCTGCAGAGCCAGGATTTGGCTTGCAAAGGTAAAGGATACAAAGACCTCACATTCTTAATCCCAGTTATCTCAACTTTTGCTTGGGTGTATGACTTATAGACTTGCAAATGTGGAGAATCATGTTTGACTCAATCATTCACTGAGATATATAGATTGATTCATTTAAGTATTTAGGGATCCTTGGCTCCAGAATAAAGGTAAGAGGTGGACAAGCCATAGTCATCAACCCCCAACTTTGGAAATAAAAATGCCAAATAATTTGTTGGTTTTTTTTTTTTTTTTTTTTAAATAAGTGGGACACTGATGGTCCTGAGGAGACCAAAAGGCATTTCAACCATCACTTGGATGATGGTTCTCTAATTAGAGAAGCAGAAGAAGTTTTCCAAGTGAACCAATGTAGGTTGTTTTGGATCACAACCACGGACAATTTTCAGAAAGACATTTCTAGCCTCTTTATATTGTTAGTAGCTGCTTTCTCCAGCCCGAGCCTGGGAAAAGAGGCAGTACTTCTTTAAAGGGACATGGGCTGGTAAAATGGCTGAGTAGCTAAAGGCCTTGCCACCAAACCTGACAACCTCAGTTGGATCCTGGAAAGCAAATGACAGAAGGAGAGAACCAAGTCTCACAAGTTGTCTTCTGACTTCTGTGTGCCCATTGCAGTGTGTGACCATTTATGTGGCCATGAGCATGTGTCCTCACCCCCGCACACAAATAGCCAGTGTAAAAACAGTTAAAGGGGGTAGGATTCTTTACCAAATGAAACCATTCTCTCTCTTCTACTCCCACTTTTATCATTGATCAACTGTGAGAACTAAACTGAAACATCCTTTCCCCCAGACATTGTCATTTAGAGTAAAGAACAGAAGGGAGGACAATCATGACAGGGAAAGTGACAGTCTTGCATTCCAAGGTATTGTTTTGAGGGCTGTGGCCTTGGAGAAGACGTAGACTTTAGGAAGGAGGAAGGATTCAAGAGAGGCTCCCATCTTTGTTGTTGCTGACATTATTTGTACGAGATAATACATGGCAACCAGCTGCTCATCCCAAAGGTTCATCTCACATTTCATTCTTTTTGAAACAGGAGGAAATCTCAATACAAGGCTGGATTTTGGGGGTTTCATAACTGACCCTGTTGCCATTTTTTCTTTCCATTTGCAAATCTGCCAACCTGGATTTCCAGCTGAAGAAGAAGCAAGTGTATGTCGATAAGGTGGAGAAGATGCAGCAGGCCCTAGTGCAGCTCCAGGCAGCCTGTGAGAAACGCGAGCAGCTGGAGCACCGACTGCGGACACGTTTGGAGAGGGAACTGGAATCCCTTAGAATCCAGCAGGTACTGTGTTGACTTCCTGGGGATGGGCAGAGATGATAGAGCAGTGAAATGATTCTGCCCGAGTGGATCTTAATGAACCATTCTGTCTATTAGGGTTACTTATAGAAATACTGGCGAGGGGCTCCTTATAAAAGTATAGGTGACTCAAATGCAGCTGTAAAGCTTGCCCCAGCATTGGTGATGACTCATTACAGCTGAATCGCTAAAGGTCCCTGCCCAACTCGCAGGCTTCTCCATTAATCAGAATTTTTTTTTTCTCTCCAGCAATTGTTACTGCTTATATAACCTCCGGGAGGGAACTTAGGAATCTTGTGTTAGGTACCTTAACCTTGGAAATATTGTTTGCTTCCTTACATCTTGGGGCTTGTGAGTTTCATCCATTTCCTGAGTCTTACCAGGTATGGAATGAAGGAAAGAAAGAAAAGAAATACCATTATTCCTGGGTGGTTTTTTTTTTTTTAATTTTAGTTGATGTTTAGCAAAAACACTAAAGGCATTTAAAAGCTTTCTTATCTTTATATTTTCACCATCTCCCCATGTTACTGCAGAAGGCTTTGAATGAGAACAAAAGAGCCTATATGAAGTGAAACAGCTACAAATCTAGATTCTTAGACATTTGGAGATCTTGGGCAGGTCTCATGTAGTCCAGACTGTCCTCCAGTGCAGTCTGTGCAGGTGTACACCACCACATGCAGCTGGAGGTGGTCTTTAGAAATCTACTGCTCATACTATTTATTGGGTTTAGAGGAGGAAAAAAAATCAAGCCCCCTCCCCCCAAAAATGTTGCATAACTCACCAAAAAAATCTCATAAATTAGGAATAGTTTTTGCAGTTTTTATTTCATTAATTTCTCAACAACATAGCAATTTGATAAGGTAGATTCTTTTTCTGGTAAAGGGCGGTTCATATTGCAAGCCCAAGTCCTGTAGAGATCTAAGGTCCTCCTTGTTTTGAATCAGTATTCAAACTAAGAGCTGTGGTTGGAGCCCTTCACTAGTCCTCACAGCATTCAAAAAGGAACTTCAGTTAGCCTGAGGCCTGGAGCTATAGCTCAGTGGTAGAGTGTTTGCCTAGGATGCATGAATCTAGATTCGATCTCTACCACTTCTACCACTATACAAACAGACAGATGACCAGAATAGCTTACTTGGGCAATCTCTTCCATATAAAATGAAAGCTCAAATTGGATTTGGGAGGGGAGCTGTGTCAGGGCATTCCTGAGTTCAAGACTAGCCAAAGCTACAGAGTGAGATCCTGTCTTAGAAAGTCATCAATATTAAATAAATCAATAGATATAAATAAATAATCAATGATCTTCAAGTGGACTTGGAGCCCTGAAGTTCTTTCACTAACTTGAAGGGTCCTGTTGTCCTCTGCACAGCGCCAGGGCAACTCTCAGCCCGCCAATGCTTCAGAATACAATGCTGCTACACTGACGGAGCTCCTTCGGGAAAAGGAGGAGAGAATTCTGGCCCTGGAAGCAGATATGACAAAGTGGGAGCAGAAGTATTTAGAAGAGAATGTGATGAGACATTTTGCTCTGGATGCTGCTGCAACTGTGGCTGCACAGAGGTAAGTAGCTGGTAGGAGGGCCGCTAGTTGATAGATGAGATTGGGAAAACCAGAGAGGGTAATTCAGGACTTCCCAATGTTTAGTCTCCTTTAGCACTCCTCCGCCTCCAGTTTCTCCTCAAATATATTTCTTTCTTCAGATTATACATGGGCTAGGTGGCTTTGGGTACAGAGGTTTAAGTACTTCAAAAATTCTGCCTTATGGACTTTTTGGAATCATAATTGAATTTGCCATAGGAGCGAGCTGGGGCATTGCGGGTGGGCTTAGCTAAATATTTGGACACCTTGTCTCCTCTTAGCCACATGTGCAAGTTGTGTAGTCCACCCAGAAAGTAAATGTCATTGAGGAGTAGCTGCTGCCATTTGATAGTTCTTTCTGGGTATGTGCCGAACATGAGTCCATCACTGCCCTTTGAGAAGGTCTATATTTGAAGGCCACATTCTCTGTATTCCTGAGCTCATCACATATAAGTAGTATCATTCTACCTGGTACCGGAGAGAAAAAAAGGCAAGAAGAGCGTTATTTCTGGTTTCTTGGGCACCTTCTTTGTATATTATAAAAAATAATTATTAGCTTTTAGAGGAAACAATTACTCTTCACTAGTTTTTCTATGTTGTTGCTGTTCATAACTATTAGCTGGGAAAGAAACAACTCAGTTATATTCAGGTAATGACTTAGGTTGTGATTATGAACAGAACCTGGACATAGACTTGAGTATTGAAGGTGGTTTAGAGTATATTGCTCCCAAACAGGCTTCTATCCAGAAAGTTAATAGAAACAGCAGTGTTTTTTACATTCTTCCAAATGTGGTACATCAGTAGAGCCCAGCACTTGCTAGACATTAAGCAGTGATAGATGTGTGGAATGGATCAGTGTAAGAGATGGACTGGCATGTTTTCAACCTGCTCATGATTCTCCAGGAGTACTTTTTCCATCTTCCATGTGACCATCCTGTCTCCAGATAGCCTTATATCTCTAATGGACTGAGGTCTTCATAGCCTCCCTGGCTTTGTTTCCTGAGAAAAGCATGCTCAGTGAAAGCCAGTGTCATAATGGTGTCCAAGGAAACTCCAGCTGTGCCAGAAGATGGTCACAAGGCTTGGGGGCAGATCTGAAGCAGAATGTAGTGTCAGATTACCTCCAGGCTCCCAAAGAAGTGCAGCATTTGTTCAGAGTCATTTGTGAAAGACTGATGCTGGAATCCTAGTAATGGTGAGCCAGAGAGATTTATGCAGATGCCTTGAATGATATAACATGTGATGGTGTGGGCTATGAGACAATGTTTGAAGGCAGTATCTTGAGACTGACCACAGAATGGACTCCAGGGCAAAGTACAGGAAAGCTAGAAAGGTGCTTGGCATGAGGGGGCCTTATATATAAAAAGACAGAACACCCATTCCTCCTCTCCTCTCCAGAAAGTAGAGAGAATTCCCTTATAGATCTATGTCCAAAATATGCTGGCTTCTATAAATTACATTAGATTTCAATTGAATTGCTTTATATCATAGGTAGTAAGTGTTCATGTAATTACTGTTTTCAGCAAAATATGTACAATTATCATTTAATATGATAAAACACAGCCTGTTCCCAGTGTTCCTAGCTAGTAGGAACACCTTCTACCAGAGGCAAACATTTGAAATCTGGACTGTTTGTAAACTGATCCAGACAACAGGAGAGAATGAGAGCAAGATTGTAGTGGAACTCCTGTAACATAAGTGAGTTAGACTAGATGATTCCTCCAGCTCCTTCGCCTAATGTTTTGTGCTATATTTTCAAAGATAATAGTATCATTACACTTTACAATGGAGAGTTGTTTCCTTTTCTTCATTCTTCATTAGATGACAAATCTGGGGAGTAACAGCTAGAAAATATTATTTCTTAACTTACAGGCTTTTCTGTCTACCTTTCCAAAATCTCTTCACATTCCTTTTTCATTTGTTACCCTCCCACTAGCCAATCTAAAGGTAGACAAGAAGAGTCTGCCCCATGACCCCTTTCTGTGGTAGTTACTAGGTCACTAACATATAAAAAGCTTTATGTTTTTCATCCAATGCAATTTTTTTTCCAATGCAATTTTTAAATGCTGTAGATGGAAAGTGCTTGGAATTGGATTAAGAAAGGAAAGAAGAAAAATGAGGGAAGAAAGGAAGGAAGGAAGGGAGGAAGGAAAGAAGGGAGTGAGGGAGAGAGGGAGGGAGGGAGGAAGGAAGGGAGGAAGGAAGGAAGGAAGAAGGAAGGAAGGAAGGGGAGGAAGGAAGGAAAGAGAGGAGAGGAGGCAGAGAGGGAAAGATCTTGTTTCTGAATGTGTAACTTACATCCCCAAATTTAATTAGTACAAAATTTTAACACTCTTCCTGGTGTCTGTGTCTTCTATCAGCATCTTAATGTAAAATGTAAAATATTCTAAACCTCACAGGTCTATGACAGGTAGCTCATAGGTAAGCAACATGTGTCACAATTAAGTCACCTTGTTTGAGTAATATCAGTAATAGTTACAGATGACAGAGTATTTTTTTCAGTTAAAATATTAGGCAACACAGTCAAAATTAATCTCTTCAAGAGTACAATTTGATGAATTTGGGGAAAGGAATACAACAGTGGAGCCACTACCAAAATCGAAACAGAAGACACGTTCTCACGTGACCTTGAGTCCCTTAAACTTGATGCTTTCTCCCTAGACAATGACTCATCTAGTTCCTGTCATAAAATGACCAACTTCTTTCCTAGAGTGTCAATATAAAAGGAGTTGAACACTTCTTGGTTTCCTTCTGTGTTCAGCGTAACTATTTGGAGTCTTCCCAGTTGATGTATGCATTAATAGCCTCTTTTGTTTCTGTGTAATGTGCCATGCAATGGATGTATCATAGATCACTTATCCAGCCACCTGATGATGGCTATTTGGATTATTTCCAGTTTGGGCCCTTTAGATATAATAAAAATACAAATTTTAACATAAGAGTAAAAAAAGTTTATTTTCTTGGATTAGAAGGCATGCTAGGGTAGTCCGTTTATACCCTGTACAGTACTTAGATTCTGACAACCTTTTGTTAAGGGAAAGCTGTTGATCCAATGATGGCAGGAATAGGGGACTGGAAGTATCTGGGAGTAGACAGTGATACTGATTATTAGTACACATAGGTAAGTTGTGTTCAGTGAAAAGGAAGGAAAGGAAGGAAAGGGGGAAAAGAAAGAATATATTGAAGGTTTTTGGCTTCTCTAGAAAGTTACTTAAATTTTTTTCTTATTTAAAATAAGTACTTGTGGTGATGGTGGCACAGACCTGTTATCTCAGTACATAAGAGGGCCAGGGAGAAAGGCTGTGAGTTCAAAGCCAGCCTAGGCTATACAAGACCCTATATAAAATAAGATAGTATTTGACATTTAATATTTTTATCCAAAGGGTACTAGAAAATCTACTTTATTTGTCAAAAACAGGCAGTGCTCTTCTGAGAACTTTGAACTTACTGCTTATCCAGTAGGTGCTGTCATCTACTCTCAGGCACAGAGGAATTATATCATCTATAAATCCATTATGAGGGGCAGAAGAGCCAGAATTTAAACATTTTATCACTTTAACTGTCCTCTAGATGTGGTGTGGCTCAATGATGGTGAACTTGATATCATTAGCTGTTCAATATAGCATTATTAGTTGAGGCTTATTACTTAGGCACCTGGAAGCATTATAAATAATTGCACCATCATTTCCTGCCTTCAGGCTCTGAGTTACTGCTTCTCTAGAGAATCTAGGTACTTAATATGATGAATGGAAATTCCTACCAAGAAGTTCTTGTTCATTCTCAGAAGACCAGATTTGGCAATACAGATTTTGAGTTTGAGCTCATAAACGGTGAATTTATGCCTGAAGAGCAGCAAAAAGATAGCACGATAACAACCCATCAACCCTGTATTCTGTTAGGTTGGATTTACTGAATTGGGTTGTTAACTGTGCTTGGAATGGTTCAGTTTTGTTTTGGGAAATGTGAATTCAGAAAAGGGGGAAGTAAAGTAAGAGAGGGCAGGAAGAAGACACATACTACATACACATGGCTATTTGTTCTTCCCCCAATGGCCTCTCCCAGCTTCCATATTCTGCCTCTTAGTCTGTATTCTCTTAGAGTTGCCTTGTTTTCTACCATGACTTCTCTGAAATAAGACAAATGCTGCAATAACAGTTCTGCCATCTCTGGGCTTAAACCGAAAATCTCCAGCAACTTATGGGATCTTGTCTTAAGGGTGTTCTCAAGACAACTTTACTCCAATATCTCTGACATCTAAGGGCATCAGCACTTTCCAAAAATTCTCTCCTTGGTTTCCTGTGACAGCAAACAATACTCCAGGATTTGAATTACCAATACAGTTCTCATTTATTGTTTCATCTCCCTAATGCTGTTGTTCACATGGTCTCTAAGTTCAATCACACCTCTCTCCTACAGCCGGTTCCCATTTCCCTTGCTTCATTACTGGTTTGTGTTTTCAATATCACCTCATGGGATTACTGCAATCACCTTCCTAACTGGTCTTCTTGATTCAAGTGCCTCTCCTGGTCCATCCATCACATTTCAGCAACAGATAGTGCTATTGTCCTAAAGCTTGGCACAGGTCCTTTCATACCCCACAAAAAGCTCTAGTAATTTTCACTGCCTATTAGACTAAAGTCCAAACTCATTCCTGTAGTGGTTAATTATTTATCTTTTGTCTTCCCTTGCAAGTTTCCTGCAGCCAGCAACTAATCACTTCCACGTGTTTCTCCTCTCTGGCCTCCCACAACATTCTACTTATTTATGGTGAAGTTCTTGTATTAAATAAGCAGCAGAATGCTACCCATAGGAAAAGATGAAACATATTAATTGATTGACTTTTAAAAAGTATTTTTGATCCTTTGAGACAGGGTCTTACTATGTGATTTTATTTTTCCTTGCCTAAAACTTGCTGTATAGAGCTGGTCTTGAACTTGTAGTGTCCTGTCTCAGCTTCCTAACTGCTAGGATTGCAGGCATGAATCACCACACTAGTCAAGGTGAAGTTTAAAAGGCCACTAGGTATTTTAAATTGAGCTAGGCTGTGGTGGCCCATGCCTTTAATCCTAGTACTCAGAAGGCAGAGGCAGGTGGATCACTTTGGTCTACAGAGCGCGTTCCAGGGCTACATACAGAGAAACTCTGTCATGGAAAAAAGGCATTTTAATTCGGAAGTTGTGAGTGACAATCTCAAGAGTACTATAGTTTGGATTATCAGAGAAAAGAAGAGATAATTTGGGGGATATCTGTTTATTTAAGAATTTGAGATGATGGTATATCAGGTTCAGGGCATGTGTCTTTGGCTTTGCACACTGTTTTCTGACTGCAACCAGGATCTCCTGATATTCTTGAGGACAGTCTCAGAGCACTAGAACTTGTTCCTTTAAATGCTGTGCTAGCTCGCATTTGCAAAGCCATTGGCTTCATAGCCTTAGTCTTCTACAAGGAAGATGGATGCTGAGGGCTGTCCTGGCAGCCCTGTAGGAATTCACTAAGTGCCCCACATTTTCAGGCTCCATTCCTGAGGAGTTCACAGTGTCCATATCAATTAGCTGGCAGGGCTCTATGTACCCAAACTGGTCTTTTATGCAATGAAAGTGGCAGTAGGCCAGCACTAGTTCCCCCAATGACAAACTGTACGTTCAAGCCCCCAGTGTCTGTAGACACCATGCCCTTTTCAAGAGGCTTGGCTCCAAAGTGTTAGCCTTCAGCTTCCCTTGGCACTCTGTTAGGGCAGGAATGGCCTTCAGGATTACACCAACGGGTAGAATGTCTTAAAGTCATAGCCGCTTTTTGTTATTCTCTTTCTACCTATGCGCTTCTCAGTGTTAAAATGCATCGTTGAATGCCTTCACTGTGCCTGGTGGTATATGTTTTTATGTGAATAATTTTATTTTACGTAAAGTGGAAGGAACTGCCACTTTACTTGTCATTTTGCATGTGAGGAAGAGTAAGCATAAAGCATGTAACTAACTTTTGGAGATCAGAAAAGTTGTAAGTGGCAGAGTGTTTGTGGAAGCTGAGACTTGATCCTGGGGCTGTCTAGAGTAAATACTATCCAATACAGTTTCCTCTTAGTCCAGCAGGATTATGAGCAAGTGGATTGCACGGGAGGAATACATAATTTTGGGATGCTAAAATAGTTTGAATTTGGCAAATGATGAGAGCAACTGTATCCCTCCCACCTCTTGCCAATTCCAATAAATGGTATCAACTTTGCAAATGAGCTATAGGTATTGGAACAACAGTGGTTTTTGTGGCAGCCTACCAAACTTCTCCAGTCTTAACGTTAACTTACCACCTGTTCATCCCCCTGTTATATTACATCCAACATGTACTCATCATAATCTCAGTGCTAAGAGAACATAGCTGTCTAGCTTCCAGCAGATAATATGCCTAGGATCTGGAAGAAGTACAGTGAAGCAGGGCCAGTTCATCCTTCTCCAGTTCATCCTTGTCCTGATTTCCTGTGTAACCTTTGCAATTCTATGTATCTTCCCTTAATCATAATTCCTATCTCTTTCCCTCACTCCTCATCTCTATTTCCGTCTTTTGTCTCTCTTCCCCTCCCCCTTTCAGCCTCTGCCATTCTCTCTGATGCACACATTTCTCCTTGTTGAGTTAATGGCCTGAAACAATTTCAGGTGGAACATGATGACTCCTTGCACAGGTGGGATTCTGGCAAAAGAACAGTCATTTAGTTGGTATAAGCTCATGCATTCAGTGATAGAATGGTTCCGATGTAGATTAGATAAAGAACCAAATAGCAATGAATCAAAGGCCCTTTTTGTTAGTTCATGTGCCTAAACTGATTTTTTGCTGTTTATGTGCCTGTTGTTTGTTTCTAGCCCTCATATGTAAATGACACTCAAATGCCAGCAATCCTCTGATTTCCTTCAAATTTTAACCTTTCCACTTTGTGACCATTGGGAGAATAAAGTGGAAAGTGTACATATCCCTCTTGCTGTTTGGTGACCTGAAATGTTGAATGGGGCTAGCTGCTAGAAGGTTTGGGGAGACATGCTTATCCAGTTCTGCAAGGCAGTGTATACACGTCTTACCAAATCCCTGCTGACTTTGGCAGCCACGTCTATGCCAGTTCATCTTCCATCCTGAAATCTTACTTGCTGAAAGCTCTTGCCAGTTAATCACTCAGAAACCAACCATTCCTCTTGAGAAGAATTTTAGTTTAAAACCTTTTAGCAACGTCTCCATTGACTTAGGATAAAGAATAACATCTATCGATTTTGATGCCTGCTCATCATCATCACTACCCCATTTTCCTTCTCAGAGACACAACAGTCATTAGCCACTCTCCTAACACCAGCTATGACACAGCCTTAGAGGCCCGCATCCAGAAGGAAGAGGAAGAAATCCTGATGGCCAACAAGCGTTGCTTGGACATGGAAGGAAGGTAAAATCTGGATGTGGACCCAGACGAGTTGAGAAGTTAATATTGAGACCATCTAGATCAATAGAGAAGAACAAGAAAGTTTTTTCATAAGTGATGAACTTGATTGTGTAGCCTGTCCCCAGCTTTTCAGCCCTGCCTAACGTTTGATGTGATGTGCCTAAGGTTACCTAAGGTTTGATGTGATGATGACCTTTATAATGAACGTTTTTACTAACTACACAACTCCAAGTAGAGTTGCTTTCTCCTGGATTTTGTAATTGTTTTCCATTTGCATTCTGCTAGATCTGAGTTTTTGACATTCGTACTCTGAGGTATTCTTCATAGCACTACAGTTCAATTCTATAATACAGTCGACTTCTCAACAAAACATCTGTTCACACTGGGAAATACAGCACCCAATATCTTTTTTAGACTCACTGTCATTTACTTATTACCTGGAGATCATGTCTTATTAGTAGAAGATTACATCTTTTCACTGAACTTACTGTTACTATGGAAGTGTTCCTTCAGCAAATAATGACTTCTTTCATATATAGCATTTCTGTTTGCCTATATTTGACTTTGATTTTCTAATGTGTCCGCAGAAGTTCTTAGATGCTCTCTTGCATCTACTTAGCAGTCCAGAGGGTGCATTTTTTTTCTTTAAAGCTCTAACATATTGACCCTTCCCTCTGACTCAGAATTAACTAGACCAACACTTCATTGAAAAGATAATGGGAATGCAAATCCATTTAGGCAATGAGATCAGAATATAGAGGTAACAACCAAGTTTCTGTGTGTGCTTTCTCATTGCCTTTTAGAATTAAGACCCTCCATGCCCAGATTATTGAAAAGGATGCCATGATCAAAGTGCTGCAGCAACGCTCCAGAAAGGAGCCAAGCAAGACAGAGCAGCTGTCATCCATGAGGCCAGCCAAGTCTCTGATGTCCATTTCCAATGCTGGCTCAGGCTTGCTTGCCCACTCGTCTACCCTGACTGGTACCCCCATAATGGAGGAGAAGCGAGATGACAAAAGCTGGAAGGGGAGCCTAGGTAAGGAAAATAAAAAGCAAACAAGGGACTTCACAGTGACATGCTTAGAACATGTCTTGGTGTATTAGACATAGCATGGAAAAGAGACAATGGTCCAGGTTCTAGAAAGGAGAAATGGAGGTTACTCCCCCCACTCCCCAATAGAACTAGCTGCATGCCCAAGAGCTCTGAAGTCTCATGATAAGAATGTTAACTGAGGCCAAAGCCTGAAAAAAAAATGAGAATCCTGAAGTCTTTGGGGATGGGAAGGAAGATAACTTGAATTTTATGTAAAAAATTCTGGTTTGGCTTTTGCCACATGGGAACTTTGTTCAAAACCCAAACTGACTTCATCTCAGGCAAAATTCAAAATTACAGCACTCCTGTGTTATTTCCTCCCCTACAGAAAGGGGACCCAAAGTTCTCTTTAAGCTAATGGGGTCAGGTGGCAGCTTTTGTTACCAGAATGTTCTGATATGAGAATAGAATGTGCTTTTTTGGTTCAATTCCTGTCCATTTCATCCTCTCTAAGTAAAGCCTCAGAGTCCCATAGATACTGAGGCACATTTTTGATCCTGCGGAAGCAAACAAATACATATTTTAAGTATATTGTTGTTCATCGTGCCTTCCTTGGTCCTCTGGCTTTTGCAGTATTCTTTAGTTAGAGTAAACGTTCTGGGGGCCATTGTCATGTTTGGCCCTGTTGGTTGCACAACTAAAATCACCCTCATGGATACCCATCTACAGGTACCTCATAGCCAGGGCTTCTTTTCAGCTCTCTGGTAATGTGGGGTATTAATATTACTGGAACAGAACAGATCTCTGAGAAGTTTGTCTGCCATAATCGCTAATGGGGGAAAAAATCTACCAGGTACCAAGGACACTTACAGGTTTAATATGTTGTGCTGAGAATTAGATAATGAAGAAGAGAAGGGATCCTCTAAGTCCAAAACCAACCTTTAGCCGTGGTAGGAGATGTAGGATCCCAGAGGCAAAAAGAAACACTTTTCAAAGAAAAATGTCAAATATGTTCTTTTCCTGAACTCCGACAATGGTGAATAGTTCATCAGTATCTAGACAGGAATCACCTACTTTTCTCTTGTCCCTTGCTTCATCTGTAGGCATTCTTCTGGGTGGAGACTACCGTGCTGAGTCTGTCCCATCCACACCTTCACCTGTGCCTCCATCTACTCCCCTTCTCTCAGCTCACTCGAAGACAGGCAGTCGAGACTGCAGCACCCAAACCGAACGTGGATCGGAATCATCCAAAACCGCAGCTGTCACTCCCATCTCTGTTCCAGTGGCTGTTCCAGTTGCTGCTGCTGCCACTGCTGCTGCCATCACTGCAACTGCTGCCACCAACACTGCCCCAGCTGCCACCAACACCACTATCATGGTAGCTGCTGCTCCAGTTGCTGTTGCTGCTGCTGCTGCTCCAGCTGCTACTGCTGTCGCCAATGCCCCATCTCCAGCAAATGCTGCTGCTCTTGCTGCTGCTGTCTCTCCAGCAAATGCTGTCTCTCCAGCAAATGCTGTCTCTTCAGCTGCGGCTGTTCAGATTCCAGCTGCTTCATCTCTTACTTCTGCTACTGTTTCTCCCACTCCTGCTGCTGCTGTTGCTGCTGCTGCTGCTGCTTCTGCTTCTGCCGCCACTACTGCTGTTCAGGCTGCTCCAGCTGCTTCGGCTCCGGTTCCAGCTCCAGCCCCGATTCCGGCTCCAGCAATGGCTCAGGCTTCTGCTCCGACTCCGACTCAAGCATCAACTCCAGCTCCGAATGCAGTTCCTACTCCATCTCCGACTCCAACTCCTGCTTTGGTTCAGGCTGAGGGTTCTGCAAGTCCAGGTACCAGTTCTGGACCACTCCGTTTGTCCACACCAAATCTGATGTGCAACCCAGACAAGCCAGGTAATCCCAATTTTCTGTAGCAGGTATCTTCTGCTTTGGTTCTGAGGTGTAGATCAATTAGTTGATGCCTGCCATTTTGACAGAGTTGAATGTTCCCTGAGCTTCTGCAAATGCTTTTTTTTTTTTTTTTTTTTTTTCAGTTTGTCTCTAAGTCTTTTCTAACCTTTCATTTCCTTTCAGATGGTCCTGTTTTCCATTCCAGTACTCTGGAAAGAAAAGCACCCATTCAGATCCTGGGTCAAGAGCCTGATGCAGAGATGGTGGAATATCTCATCTAAACAGCATAATCAAGAGCTGAAGTTATCAGCAAGAGTTCTTTTAATCATTTTTCCCTTTTGTTTGTTTAATCTGGGGCGATGATGGGGTTGGGAGGTGGGGATGATTTTTTAAAGGGACTTTTTATTGGACTATTGCAGTACTTAATTAATACCATGAGAATTCCAGTCTATTTTATAGGGAGTACCTCGAAAGGATAGGTTAAGCAGGATGGGCTCTAAAGCTTATTGTTGGGATTGATACAAATCATGGACTATCAACAGGTAGTAATGTCCGTTGATTTGATTTGTTTTGAAATTTCCCAATTTGAGGTCATTTTTTTTTTCATTGAAGAATACAGTATGTGTGGAAGGCAGTTTGTAACACGTAGTTCAGAAGTGGAAATTCAGAGAGAATTTGAAGACTTGCTGCTTTGTCTAGTGACTGCCTAGACAACAGCCATAGAGAGTTCTTACTTTGAACTGAGAAAAGAAAAACATTTAGGAGCTTTGGAAGCTGGAGAAAAGGAAGAGTATTGGGGTTAAGAAGGGTACTGGAACCAATTCTCTCTCCTAGTTGCCAGTTACCTGCTCCCTCATGTTGATGGTATTTATCTCCATTTCAATGGTGCTTTGGAAGTGGATTCTTCTAGTTCCCTCCTGGAGGTTCATACATTCATATATATACTCTGGAATAATTTATGCATTTGGATAATTAATATATTGCTTTCAGATCGTAGGAGAGTAAATAAACAGTGATGCATGAATTCCTCTCTCCTAGGGCGTTAGATGTTAGAAGCCTTAATGGAGGGCTTCATGAGATGCTGCATGTGGGCTTTAGTGGTCGGGGTATAGTCATGAACATGGCTCAGTCACCTTAAATTAGACCAGTTGACTGACTTAGCCTGTATTTCTTCCCCAATGCAGATTCAGTGGCTGGTTCACCAGTCTTTGTTTGCCAACAATTTGCAAAATGAGGAAACATCTTTTTGACAGGTTGAATGTGTTGAATTTCTGGGTAGTACTTTGAAATTTTTCATTTTTGCTTTTGCAAATTCTTAGCATGTGTCTTCAAAGGCATATGCAACCATCAGCTCCATGGAAATAACGTAAGAAGTCCAAAGTACCAGGCTGCAGTCAGGAGAGAGGTTGATTGCAGCAGTCTCCTCAACTACCTCTTCTCACTGCCAGTGACTCCATCTTGGAATCCCTTTGGGAAGCAGTTGAGAATGTATACACGGGCGGGACCAAACAGGGAGCCTTGCCATAGGGCTGCCTCTAAAGGACACAGACGGTGTCCGTTGTCACAGGTCCTTGTCCTTAATCTCTGCCCTTCATTAAGGTGATAGAACTGCAGCTAGTATCATTAAGATCAGTTTTCTGGGGTCTAGGGAGGGTAAGGAGTGCAGAGGTGGGGGTTAATAGGTAAAGGGGGATAGAAATTTAGTGATAGGTTAAGTTAGAAATCAGATTGATAGATGGAAGCCTGTATATTATGCCATGGGCTTCAGTGATGGGAAGGAACTTTATCTAGCAATGTAGCTCTACCTTCTCATTTTAGTGATGAGGAATCTGAGACTTGGAAAAGTTTAGTGACTTTTTCAAGATCACACAGCACATCTATCTGTTCTGCCAATTACTACCCATTTTGGGAAATGATTCTCTCTCTCTCTCTCTCTCTCTCTCTCTCTCTCATATATATATATATGAAGAGCCTGTTTTGAAGAAAAGGCATCTTTCTAGTCTGGGGTATGCCTACTTTATGAAAATCTTATTGGTTTGACTAGATTGTTTGGGTTTCTGAATTCTTGTCTCTGCTGGAGTGCCTTGTATGGAACTGTTCTCTTCCTCACCCCATTTAATCATTGAGCTACATGAAATGAACTCCTAAGAAATCAACTCAACTGTTTTTCACTATAAAATCAGGTGTCTAGGGTCATTTTATGTATTCCTCTGTGAGTATAAGAGTGCTATATTTACCTGTATTCTTGTGTAGTTCCTAATTACCTTCCAACGGATTTGTGTGTGTGTGTGTGTCTGTGTGTGTGTGTGTGTGTGTGTGTGTGTGTCTGTATAAATGAGGGAAGGCAATACTATAGCTTTTAACTAGTTTTTCACATTATTAATAACAAAATTATCATCCAGTACATTGGTCCTCAGTTAAACAGTGAACACCAAATAGAAATTGAAAAGCATTAATAATGCTCATTCACAGCAATTTTTATTGCAAGAAAAAAAATCCTTCAGACAGTAGAAGAATCAGGCAGCAAGCACCAGGAGAGCTACTTTCTGTCCAAGCAAATGAATGTAAATGAAAGAAACTTTTCCTGTCCCCTCCTGATGACAGCACATTGCTAGGATCAGGGCTGACTCTGGGAGCCATGATTCTTATTGCATTCTGGAAAGTGACAGATATGATATGTTCCTCACTGTGTGGTAACCATCACTGTAGAATTATGTGTTTGGGGAAAGAAGGAAGTCCTTGCTGAAGTACTATTTTGAACTTTCCAGAACCTCTCTGGCCTTCCACACTAGAGGAAGTCCTGTTCAGTTTTTAGTCCCAGACAATTTGCGAGGACATTGTATGTCTAAGAGATCGAGGAAGACTATGTTGCTGTAGTCTGTTTATGGACCACACAGATTCCACCTTTTGAGAAAATTTCTACTAGCTATCAGTTTAAATTTTCAGTTATATGGGATAAATCTCAAATTAGTCCCTCCCCCTCTTCACAGCTGTGTGGATGTAACATTTGGAGCCTCTTCCTGGAATTCCTCCTATCTACAGTAAAATTTATGCATTTTCCTGGCACCCCAGAAGAGGAAGGGGCATTTGTTGTCTTAACTTTTACTGTCTGGTGGTCTATGAGGATCTTATAATTCATTTGTTACCTGCAATGTCCCATGTCCAGCAAAATTGCATTTGATTGAACTATACTTGATAGAAAACTGTTAACATAGTTGGGGAAGTATAATCAGCTTAAACTTCCTTTGAAAGTCACATACTGTGACTGTTGTCTTAATGAAGGTTTGAATGTCAGTGTTGCTTTTGAGCTGCAGGGTGATGGGACAGTAGAAACTTGAAACATCTGCCATAATCTGTGACAGGAAATCTAGCAAGATCCCTGTTGTGTTGTCTTTTTACTTTTGCACTGTTGAGTGGGTCTAATATACTGATTCCCAAGCTACTTTTTATGAAGAATCTAAATAATGTGGCAGCTTAAAGTATAGATGTATGTGCTCGCTTAATAAATGCACATGTCTGTTAGCCATACAATCTGTTATCTTAAATGCTTACTCATACATGGAATGTGTTACTTAAAATATGTTCCTTCTTCCAGAAAATGTTCTCAAAGGAAGGTATTGGCTGTGGGTTCACTGTTACCAATTGCTGCCTACCACAATCTTTAGAAATTCTTCTTCCAAGTGCCACCATTGACAGCAGGACAAGGGTTTAGAAGCATACACATTTTCTTCTGGTAGCAAGGATGGGTTACGAGAAACTTTCAAATCTCCTTCTGACTGCCTTTGTTATCAATGGCATGCATTTAATAAATGGCTAGATGGGGTTGGCAGATTGTTCAAGAAGAATTACTTTTGGTTTAATATATGTGGTCTCTTACTGGTTGTGATCCTATTCTGTAATCAAGAGAGCTAGATCAAATAAAGTTAAGCAGGTTAAATCCACTTTGTGCCTATCTTTTCACCGACAATAAAGTTAGCTGTTTGAAAATGCAGCACTGTGTGGAAAATGTGTTTCCTGGATATAGGCTCTGTGTGATGTTAGTAATTACTTTTAATTCAGTGCACAATGAAACTGTCCTGTACCAGCAACAGAATTTGCATTTGCTCAAAGTATGGGAAGTAATTAAAAAATCTTCAGACAACGTAACAGGCAGCATTCTCTAATCAGTCTTTTCATTTACAAGTGCAATATATAGTAAAATGCTTTACACCTTTTTGTTTCCTGGTTCTGAGGGATAGAATGATGACCATGCAAAGCAGATAATTAATTTGTGGGTTAACATTTTGGAAGCATCTCCCCCACACACTTTGGGATTCCTTTTGTAACTGTTCATTGTGCCAATTCATCAGTTATAAAGGGGCTTGTTAAAAAGGCAAGTCACACCCATGCACATACTGCCAACACAAGAGGAGTCAGTGGGTTTAAACAGGAGCATATGAAACAGGGAGGGAAAAGTGGTGGTGAGGTATGGGAAGTGTTGAAGGGAGGGAGTGGAGGTGGATTAATCAAAACATACAGCCACATATGAATGTAAATAATAAATAAAAATAAATCAAGAAAAGCAAAAACCACATGAGTTGGGTCCTCACTAAAAATGATAAGGCTGTCTTTACACTGTCTTCTCAGTTCTTCATGTTTACTAGTGAGTTTGAAACCTAACTGGGGAAGAAAGGGTCCACAAGGACTTTGAAGTGACCTGTTTTTGATTGATGATACAAATGAGATTGATCAGGGACACAATTTATACACATATGAGTTGGGACTTTATTCCCTCCATATTTATGGTGAGTTATTTGAAAACTGTATGGAAGAAAACAAGCCCCTCCTTTTCAGCACAAAAAAAGGTGGTAATAAATGAACCACATCTTACAAATCTCTGCCAACCAGAGCTTTCAGAAATACCTTGTTCCTGGTTTTTAAAAGATTGTGATTCAAGGCCCCATTCAAAACATATGACATCACATACATTGGAGCATTTCTAGATAGTATGATTACTCAATTTGATGTCTGCCAGGTACTCACACCCCTTGGAGTAGGCATTGCCTGCTGCCATCTTCCCCTACAAGAAGTTTGGTTTGTTTGCTCATATGCTTGCATGATTGCTTTGAAAAAAAATGCAAATGCTTTGGTCTTGGAATGTTTTCTGCATTGAGTAGTAAGCACCTGATAATTTGAGGGGAGAGTCCTCAATGGTAGGGCCTACTCCTCATCACCTCCAAAAACTATTTCTTTCAACATCAACATTGCATAGCATGTCACAAGTACTCTTAGATGCTCAAATGACAAAGAACATCTATTTTGCTACCCATATATTGTCATTTACCAGTTACCTCTGAGTTAGGAATATGTATATTTCTGAGTACATACTTATTTGATGTTGGCATTTTGGAAAAAAACCGGAACACACAATTTTAAGTCCATGATTCTAGGAAAATTACACACAAACATTGGCACACACAGCTGAAATTCATTGTGATAAAATTCCTAGTGGAAAGGAAGGAATGGTTGTTGGGATGACTTGAGGGAAACTATTTACGCATTAACCAGACAGGCCAGGGAGCCGAGAAAACATTCCAGGAGAAAGGACCACTATGGGCAAAGTATGTCAAATGACTGTTTCCAAATATAAAGGTCCTAGAAAATTGTTTTGACAGTTGAATATCCCCTGAACAACAACAACAACAAAAAAAACAACTTAAAATCCCAATTATGTGGTAGACAGTACTAGTGCAGAAGTCAACTGAGTACTGTGTTTAAGGACTGTCTCTGCCAAATACATGGATTAAATAATTATTTCCTGTGTGCCTTATGAGAAAATGGTATGAGAGCCACTCAAAGAGAGAATATTAAAGATAATAGTCAAAGCAATAGACTAAAGTGTGGGGGCCAGAGGGAGTTCTGAGCATGAGGTCTTGAGTTAATGTGTATTGTTGGCATGGGTATGGCCGTGTCAAGGGCCCTAACCTCAGTCCCAGAGGGAAATGCAAAACCTTCCCTTCTGGTCCATGAGTGGATGATGAGAGTGTGTGCAGACAATGTCCACCATAGCCACCACCAGATGACTATGGCCCAAAGACTGCTCCTCCTACATAGATTGCTCCTAGTGAGATTGGGTAGTTTGTCTCCTTGATCAAGGTGTATGCCCATAAACCCTACCTCATTCTTTTTCTGTACAGAATAACCTCTCCTCCATGTTCGGCAAGATACAATAATTTCTCTTCTCTGTTTGACTCTATTTAATGAACAGGTTGAGCTTTTGTGATGCTGTGCTTTCTCCAGCAGAGATCCCAGCTGCTGACAGATGTGTTTGTCTTTTCCTCATTCCATTTCCATACCACTTGGGTCTGTCCCTGGAGCTATACTGGATATGGCAGTAAATATATAAAGAAGCAGCTTCTTTGACTTTTTAACTAAGAAAAATCCAATGCAGCCAGGTGGTGGTGGCACACGCCTTTAAACTCAGCACTCAGGAGGCAGAGCCAGGTAGATCTCTGTGAGTTTGAGGCCAGCCTGGTCTACAGAGTGAGATCTAGGAAGGCACCAAAGCTACAGAGAGAAACCCTGTCTTGAAAAAACAACAACAACAACAAAATCCAATGCAAAAATAGAATAGCCAGGACACTTCTATGGATGCATTACCAGGCATCAATAATTCCCAACACATGGCTAGTCTTACTTCACTAATGGCCCTTATTCGTCTAATTTGTATTACCTGTGAAGCATAGTCCACACACCATAGTACTATCTCATAAATAATTCTCACAAATAAACTTTTACCAATGAAAAAATTAATACCTTATACATGAAACAAAAATTTATAAACCACTGAATAAAAATGACAATGTTTGCCGGGTGTCAGTGGTGCACACCTTTAATCCCAGCACTAGGGATGCAGAGCCAGGTGGATCTCTGTGAGTTCCAGGCCAGCCTGGTCTACAGAGCGAAATCCAGGACAAGTACAGGGAACCCTGTCTCGGGAAAAAAAAAAAAGACAATGTTCTTGCTTTGGCATGTACAAAGCGCCTTCATTGGACTTAAACCTAAAGCCTATGGTCTCAAAAACATAGTAGAGGCAGCTGGAGAGATGACTTGGAGTTTGAGAGTACTTGTTATTTTTGTAAAGGGTCTGGGTTTGTTCCTCAGCACCTACATGATAGCACACAAATCTGTAACTCCATTTCAAGATCCAGTGCCTTCTTCTGAACTCTGAGGGAACCAGGCACACACAAAATGCTCTTACATATGTGCAGGCAAAACATTCATACACATAAAATAAGTAAATCTTGCTAGGCGTTGGTGGCGCATGCCTTTAATACCAGCACTTGGGAGGCAGAGCCAGGCAGATCTCTGTGAGTTCAAGGCCAGTCTGGGCTACAGAGTGAGATCCAGAACAGGTACCAAAGCAACACAGAGAAACCTCGTATTGAAAAAAAACAAAAAAAAGTAAATCTTTACATTTTTTTAAAGACATGGGTGTTCATTCTCTGATGACCCATACTTCAAAATACAGGATATTTTATTCAAAGGCTCCCCAATATAACTATCAAGCTATCTTTTACTCATAATGTTTCTGTCATCCAGCTGAGCATTCCTTGTTTGTTATCTACTGATTTGGTTAGTATTGCAAGTGGACTGGTGATCTTGGTTCCTGGGTGACAATTACATCTCCATTCCTAAATGATTTAAGCAGCATCCTGTCAGCTCCTTGACCTCTTTATCTCCACTAACTACTGTATACAGAAGTTTTCCTGTGTCATGCAGCCATTCAGTCCCAAATAAACACACAGAGGCTTATATTAATTACAAGCTGTTTGGTCCATGGCCCAGACTTATTACTAACTAGCATACTCATCTTAAATTAACCCATTTCTATTAATCTATGTATCACCACAGGACTTGTGGCTTTACCTGAGTTCCATTAGATCTTGCTTCTCAGGTGGTGGCTTGTAGCATATCCTCGGACCCTGCCTTTCTTCTTCCTGTATCTCTCTTGGATTTCCCACCTGGTTGTCTCCTGTCTTGCCGTAGGTCAAAGCAGCTTCTTTAATAACCAATGGTAGCAACATATATTCACAGATCACAGAAAAACTGTCCCACAGCACTCTTCCATATCAATTCCCCTTCAACATACTCTGTTTATGGCCAAACAAGAGCTGGCTATCACCACTGCTCCACTCTGAACACTGTCTTCCAGCATACACCTTCTAGGCAACCACACATTTTCTAGTTGAGAATACTCCTTCTATGTGTCCATTGACTTTGGAGAGTCATCAGGGCCCCAGTTTCCTACATTTTTTCCAAGTTCTCAGCCATTACCTACCTGATCTGGACTTCAGGTTCAATTGTCTGAACTGTCAATGTATTCATACCCACTAAAATTTCAACTATCCACCACATACCAGATACTCAAGTCATCCTTGACCAATTTCTCTCCCTCATCACCTGTATCCAATCTGTTACTGATCCTATTCAAAGCAAAGCTCAAAATAAATCAATTCAGTTCCCATTCTTCTAAGAACCTTCTTGTTTGGACTATTTACTGATCTGCCATACCCACACTTGTTTCACTTTTCTAGTTACTGTTCAGCAACAAAGTTTATATAATACCATTTCTTGGTTAAAAATCTTACAGCAGCTTATGATTGTAATATAAATAAAAATAAATAGGGCCTCCCAAAGCATAAGCATTTACCCAAAGTTTGAAAGTGGATGTATTTAGAATAAGGATAAAGAAATTTTGGGTTCTTATTCCATCAGAGTCATTCTCACACATTGTATATTCTTTTTCTTGTGTTCAGAATTCATTAATTATATGATACTTTTAATATTATCATTTTATTTTTCTGATATGAATTTTTAGCAATGTTTTAGCAATGTTTGTTTGTTTTGACACAGGATCTTGCATTACAACCAGACTAGACTTTCTTTGTAGCAAGCTGACTTAGAGCATATATATATTTAAATGTTGCAATTAGAGCAAACATGTCTGTCCCCTCAATAATCTATATGATGTCCTTTCATCTAGCTTCATAGCACACCAATCTTGTCTACAGTCACCCACAACATTTTTATTAATATTAATATTGACTGAAATCAAAAGCTGCATTTTAAACACCATCTCAGACACATATTGAGTGTCCACTACCTTGACTTGCACGTAGACATGCTGATCTTATAGTTCTAAAGTAAAACTTTGGAATTTTCATTTTTATGCAGCTCCCTGGAAAATAGTGATATAACTCCTGACATCACATAGTTTGAAAAATGATAATTTCCTGGAATTTATTTTACTTAAGTTCTTTTCTTTACTTTATTTACTTTACTTAAATCCCTTCTCTTAAGTTCTCCCACAATGCAATAGACCCCTAACTTCACATAACTAAATAGTAAATACAATTTGAGTGTTAACTACAATACGCTTTGTTATTTAAGTGGATATTTTATTTTCTTCATTTATCCTTGGAAATGGCTGCCCATACTTCTCAACAGCAATGACTCTAAGCAGTTGGATTTACTGCTACTATCAAACAGAGCATGTTGTTGGTTACTTTAGTTATTAGTTTACATGGATTATAGTCCTTGAGGCAACTGCAACCACATTTGTGATTTTGCCCAACTCAGTTAGTGCCAGTTACCATTTTGTAATATGAAGTCACTGGATTATGATCTCTAATGTCCTTTCTGGCTCTTCCACTACATGATTCCATGAGACTAAATACTGATTCTGAGGTCATACATTCTTTCACACAGATCCAAAATTGACTATGAGGCACACATAAAAACATCCTCAAATCTGAATATACTGTAAGTGTTCCATACACCTGCAGATGTACCCTTTAAACTTTAAATTCTTTCTACTAGGTCTGTCCACACAGCACTGTTTCTCCCATTCTGTCATCAAGGAAATAAAAGGCAGGAGCTTGAAGTAGAAACGATAAGGGTATACTGTTTACTGGATTTCTTTCCCTGGCTTGTTAGGATACATTTTTTTTTGTACAGTCCAGGCCTACCTGCCCAGGCATGACATGGCCCACAGTGGACTAGGCCATCCTACATCAATTAGTAACCTAGAACAGGCCACATAGACACACCCATAGGCCAATTTGATGAAGGTTTTTCTTCAATTGAGGCTCTTTCTTCCTATGTGTGTCAAGTTGAAAACCAAGATTAGCCAGAATAGAATTTAATAGGTTTTTTTTTTGCTACTTTATATTGCTGTGGTATGACAATACCAGGGAATTACTTTCTACTGAGAGACTCAACGATTTGTCTTTCTATTAGCATGATTGATTAAAATATATTATTCCTATTGATAGCTGAGACACGAAAGCATGTTGTAAATTCATGTAAAGATGTTCTCCATGCTTATAAAAGTAATTAAGATTTGGGATTTTAACTTGATAACTTCTATTTTATATCATTTCTATGAAAAATAAATATAAGTGCAATTCATACTTGTATATATTGTATTATTGAGTATGTTTGTAACCAGAGAAATTCTTTGGGAACAATACATTAACAACACTCCTGCATTTAAATTTTACACATCAAGTAACTGAAACAAGTTTCTAAAAACTAGCCTCTTTAACATCTAATTTATTGTTAATGTGTGTGTGTGTGTGTGTATACATGATGTGTGTGGATGAGCATGTATTCCAAAGTGTGCATGTGCATGTTAGAGGAAAATTGGAGGAGTTAGTTCTGTTCTGCTTTCATATGAGTTTAGGGGATAGAACTCATATCTCCAGGCTTACGACACAAGTAACATTTCCCCTGAACCAGCTCATTGATCCACAATCTGTTCTCTTCATGGACATAATTCCACTTTAACTCTTCCAGTACCACATGCTTTCAGTGCTGTGTACCATAAGACACATTTCTATAGTGATAAGAACTCTGGTTATGCCATTGACCAGAATAAATAGGCAGTCAGCAACAGAGGTAAGTTGTGAATCAGTTCCTTTATCCATATAATATACATAAGGCTGACAAGAAACTACATAAATCACAAAGATAAAACTGATTAAATACCACTAACTATATGTCCCACTCAACTTCCCTCTGCTGGGTAACAGACATGAAAGAAAAAGGTATAGAAGAGACTTTTATAAGGAACTGGCTCTCATGATTTGTGGCTGATAAATCTAGTATCTCTATAGAGTAGACTAATAGTCTGACAGTCCAGAAATTAAGGTGAGAGTGAATGTTGCAATCTTAGAGCTGAATTTTTCTCTAACTTAGGAAGCCTACGTCTTTGGTATCAAAGCCTTTAAGTGATTAGCCGGAGCCCACTTCCATTATGAAATATCTGTGTAACCACACCAAGACTTGTATTGAGAAAAATAAATGATTTAGCTCAGTTATTACATAAAGTCAATAATCACAACCATTTAAGCCAGCAGACTAAGATTTGTTATTTTTTCAATTTTTATAGAAATACATAGCCATATGAACTCATTATTATTGACCCATACAGGATGTTAGAGTGGAGCCACATACTTCATATTCAATGTATCAGCAAATCTCATTAATATCATCTTCAAATACACCCAGAATCAGTGTATTTTTTTGGGTTGTGAATGTTCAAATCCATTCTTTTCTGTTGTACAATCATTTGTTTATACAGTGCACTAATCTCTGCTTTGTGTTCTTGATTTAAAGAACTGATTATTCCTGCCTGTTTCTAATTTTATGGAAGCATATTTGGACAAAATATGTATTTATCTGGGGCAAAATTCTTTGTACTGTTAGGGTTTTTTTTATCAAACAGTGCCACGTATGAAAAAAGAATACATGTTTATCCAGTGTTATGCCAGTTCCATTATCCATTATCCATCTTTGGACAGTTTGGAGTATCATAATCTATATCCACTTAAAGGCAGCACCAGTGAAAATTTGTGACAAGAATCTTCCTTGCTTAATAATCTGATTTAAAGAACTTTACACAAAATAAATTTGATAGTCTGAGCAAAGAACAATCCCCAGATTAGGTATCCTTCAGAACCAGAATTTATTAATGAACCCCACTCTGCAGTGTGGGCAGCAGGTACTGAGATAGAATAGAACAGAAGAAAGCTGAAACACAGAATTGAAAGTGGACTGATTATTTGCAAAGTTACTTTCTTTGTAAAGGGTAAAGCCGAGGCAAGTTCTTATGCTGGCTAAACCTGGTCTGCTTAAGACAATTTAGTCATTATCTCTTCTGATTAGTCAGAAGCTCACATGAATGACTCACTTTTGGTCTCCTGCTATAAGACTTTAGCAATCCCATCTTGCTTTGGTCCACTGAGAGCCAGTGTAAAAGCTTAGTCCAAATCAATGCCCTTCTACAAATGTTGTTTAATATAACTAGGAAAAAAGTTCTATGGACTCCTAATAGAAATTGCTGTGGTTTGAATTAGAAATGTTGCCCACAGGTTACTATGTTTGAACACTTGGTCCCCAGCTGGTTGCACGATTTGGGAATGTTGGGAAGGTGGACTCTTGCTGGGTCACTCGGGTATGTCTTGATCTTGTATAGCCCAACTGCACTTCCTATATACTTTTTGCCGCCTTCCAGTAGATGCAATATAATACTCTGCCTCCTGCTTCTGCTTCAGTGTCTTCCCTATCTGCTGGAATGTGTCTCCTTGAACTTTAAACTGAACTCTTCCTCTATTAAGTTGCATCTGGTCATGTATTTTGTCTTAGCAATAATAACAGTAACTAACATAGAGACACGGACTTGTCACTGCAGAGATGTATGGTTTGTGAAACTTTCATTTTCTTCTTTCATGTTGCTCTTATATAATTTCCAGGAATGGAAAGGGAAAAGACCAACTTATGCAACATTTCTCATATGGCAAAAGCTGCCAATTATTGTTTGAGTAATAGCTGATATAAAATAAATGCTTCATAAGAACTGTTTAGATAAAAGAATTAATAATTAATCCAGCAAAGTGAATTCCACACACCTGAAACATAGATATTCTGCTTGTTGGGAAATGTGTCTAGATTAGGGCTCTAGGACCACTATATATTCATAATTTCTAGATTCACTTAGATTTTTTTTTCAGTTTTTTGAAACAGAGTTTCTCTGTGCAGACTTGGCTATCTTGGAACTCATACTGTAGATCAGGCTGGCCTTGAACTCAGAGATCCACCTGCCTCTACTTCCCAAGTCCTGGAATTAAAGAATGTGCTCCACCCATTGGACTCTGTAACTGACAAGTTCCACTCTTCCCCCTAAACACACAGAACCCATCAGTCTCCTCTCCAACCATCCCCTGCTACATCAGAGGCCCCCAGAGTAACAAACTTTAGGACCTGCACTGATTGGAGGAAGAATCAACACCTGTACCTATAATTACCCCAAACCCACATGGGTAGAAGGCAGTATAAGAATGCATTCAACAATACAAAGAGCAATAAGGCACCACCAGAAACTAGTGGTTCTACAACAGCAAGACCTAAATATCCCAACACAGATGAAACAGAAGACAATGACCTTGAATATAATTTTATGAAAATGATAGAGACCCTTAAAGAGGAAATAAAAATTTCCCTTAAAATTGAAGGAAAAGACAGACAAACAAAAAATTGGAAGAAATCAATAAATCCCTCAAAGAAAGCAAAGAAGCCAAGAAAAAATAAACAAGTGAAGGAAACAGTTCAAGACTTGAAAATTGAAATAGAGGCAATAAAGAAACCACAAACTGAGAGAATTCTGGAAATGGAAAATCTGGGTAAATGAACAAGAAATACAGATACAAATACAACCAACATAAAGCAAGAGATAGAAGACAGAATTTTAGGCATTGACAATACAATAGAGGAAATAGATTCATCAGTCAACAAAAATGTTAACTCCAACAAATTCTTAACACAAAACATCAGGAAATCTGGGGCACCATGAAAAAACTAAACCTAAGAATAATAGGAATAGAAAAAAGAGAATACTAGCTCAAAGGCACAGAAACTATATTCAACAAAATCATAGAAGAAAACTTTCCCAACCTAAAGAAGGACATATATATGAAGATACAAGAAGCTTAGAAAACCCCAAATACACTGGACCAAAAAAAAAAAAATAGTCCCTTTGACACATAGTAATCAAAACACTAAACATACAGAATACAGAAAGAATATTAAGAGCTGCAAAAGAAAAAGGCCTAGTAACATGTAACACCTGACTTCTCAATAGAGACTATGAAAGCTAGAAAGTCCTGGACAGATGTTTTACAGACACTAAGAAACTATAGATGCCAGCCAGACAATTATACCCAGAAAAACTTTTAATCATCATAGATAGAAAACAAGATATTCCATGACAAAACCAGATTTAAATAATAATTATCCACAAATCCAGCCATACAGAAAGCACTAGTAGGAAAAATCCAACCTAAGGAAGTTAGATGCACCCGTGAAAACACAGGCAATAGATAACCCTACACCAAGAAATCCCAAAGAAGGGAAATACACAATACTACCACCAAAAATTAACAAGAATTAACAATCACTGGTCATTAATATCCCTTAATATCAATGGTCTAAATTCACCTATAAAAAGACAAAGGCTAACAGATTGGATACCAAAACAGGATCCATCCTTCTGCTGCATACAAGAAACACACAACTTCAAAGACAGACACTACCTCAGAGTAAAGAGTTGGGAAAAGATTTTTGAGTCAAATGGACCTAAGAAACAAGCTGGTGTAGCTATCCTAATATCTAACAAAACAGACTTCAAATTAAAAATAATCAAGAGATGGAGGACATTTCTTCATATTCATCAGAGGAAAAATCCATGAAGATAAAGTCTCAATTCGGAACATTTATGCTCTAAATACAAGGACATCCACATTTGTAAAAGAAGCATTACTAAGGGTTAAGTCAAGCATCAAACCCCATACATTAATAGTGGGAGACTTCAACACCCCACTCTTACCAATGGAGAGGTTTATGAGACAGAAACTTAAAAGAAAAGTAAGAGAACTAACAGGTGTTATGACTCAAATGGACTTAACAGATATCTACAGAACATTTTACTCAAACACAAAAGAATATACCTTCTTCTCAGTACCTCACAGAACTTTCTCCAAAATTGAACACATACTCGGTCATAAAGCAAATATCAGTAGATGCAAAAAAAAATTTGGAAGAACCCCTGTATCTTATTGGATTATCATGGATTAAAGTTAGAATTCAACAATACAAATTGCAAAAAGCCTAAAAACTCATGGAAACTGAACAATGCTCAATTGAATCACCATTGGGTCAAGGAAGAAATAAAGAAATTAAAGACTTCCTAGAGTTCAATGAAAATGAATGCATAGCATACCCAAATTTATGGGAGATTATGAAAGCAGTACTGAGAGGAATGTTCATAGCTGTAAATGCCTACATAAAGAAGATGGAGAAATCTCACATTAGCTACTACTTAACAGCACACCTGAAAGTTCTAGAAAAAAGAGAAGCAAACTCATCCAGGTGGAATAGATGACTGGAAATAACCAAATTGAGGGCTGAAATCAATAAAATAGAAAGAAGTAGAACAATACAAAGAAATAATGAAACAAAGAGTCAGTTCTTCAAGACAATAAAAAAGATAGCCAAACCCTTATCCAAAGTAACAAAAAGGCAAGGAGAGAGAATATCAAAATTAACAAAATCAGAAATGAAAGGGGAAGATAACAACGGACACTTAGGAAATGCAGAGAATTGTTAGGTCATACTTGAAAAACATGTACTCCACAAAATTGGAAAATTTAAAAGAAATGGACAATTTTCTGGATAGGTATCACTTATCAAAATTAAATCAAGACCAGATAAATAATTTAAATAATCCTGTAAACCCCAGTAGTCATTAAATTCTCCCAACTGGAAAAAGCCCAGGACCAGATTGTTTCAGTGCAGAATTCTATCAGAATTTCAAAGGTGAGCTAATGCCAATACTCCTCAAATTGTTTTGCATAATAAAAACAGAAGGAATATTGCCAAACTCTTTTCATGAGCCTACAGTCACCTTGACACCCAAACCACACAAAGATGCAACAAAGAAAAAGAATTGCAGATCAATCTCCCTCATGAACATTGATGCAAAAATACTCAATAAAATACTGGCAAACTGAATCGAAGAACACATAAAAAAAAGTCATCCACCATGATCAAGTAGGCTTCATTCCAGAGATGCAGGGATGGATCAACATATGAAAATCTATCAATATAATCCACCATATAATCAAACTGAAAGAAAACAAAAACCACATGATCATCTCACCTGATGCTAAAAAAGCCTTTGACAAAATCCAACATGCTTTCATGATAAAGGTCTTGGAGAGACCAGGGATGCAACGAACACACTTAAACATAATAAAGGCAGTATATAGTAAGCCAACAGCCAACATCAAACTAAACAGAAAGAAACACAAAGAGATTCTATTACAATTCGGGAACAAGGCTGTCCACTGTTCCCATACTTATTCAACATAGTACTTGAAGTTCTAGCTAGAGCAGTAATACAACAAAAGGAGATCAAGGGGATACAAATTGGAAAGGAAGAAGTCAAACTTTCACTCTTTGCAGATAATATGTTACTATATATAAGTGACCCCAAAAATTCTACCAGGGAACTCCTATAGCTGATAAACATTTTCAGGAATGTGGCAGGATACAAGATTAACTAAAAAAAATTAGTAGCCCTTTTATATATAAATGATAATGGGTTGAGAAAGAAATCAGAGAAATATCACCATTTGCAATAGCCACAGATAATATAACATATCTTGGGGTAACTCTAACCAAACCAGTGAAAAAGACCTGCATAGCAAGAACTTTAAGTCTTTGAAGAAAGAAACTGAAGAAGATATCAGAAAATAGAACGATCTCCCAAGCTCTTGGATATGTAGGATCAACATAGTAAAAATGGCAATCTTACCAAAAGCAATTTACATATTCAGTGAAATTCCCAACATAATTCTTCACAGATTTTGAAAGAACAGTACTCAACTTCATATGAAAAAACAAAAAACCTAAGATATCTAAAACAATCTTGTACAATAAAAACAACTTCTAGAGCACCACAATCCCTGACTACAAGCTCTACTGTAGAGCTATAGTCATAAAAACAGCTTGGTGTTGGCGTACGTAAAAACAGATGTGGATCAATAGAATTTAATTGAAGACCCTGACATTAATCCACACACCTATGAACACCTGATTTTTTTTTTACAGAGAAGCCAAAACTGTACAATAGAAAAAAGAAAGCATCTTCAACAAATGGTGCTGGACTAACTGGATGTCAACATGTAGAAAAATAAAAATGCATCCATATCCTTTGCCCTGGACAAAACTCAAGTCCAAGTGGATCAAAGACCTCAACATAAATCCAGTTACACTGAACCTGATAGAAGAGAAAGTGAGAAGTAGCCTTGAACGCATTGGCACAGGAGACTACTTCCTAAATATAACATCAGTAGCACAGACACTGAGATCAACAATTAATAAATGGGACCTCCTGAAATTGAGAAGCTTATGTAAGGCAAAGGTCACTGTCAATAGGACAAAATGGCAGCCTGCAGAATAGGGAAAGATCTTCACCAACCCCACATCTGACAGAGGGCTGATCTCCAATATATATAAAGAACTCAAGAAACTAGACATCAAAATGTCAAATAATTCAATTAAAAATAGGGTGCAGATCTAAACAGAGTATTCTCAACAGAAGACTCTCAAATGGCTGAAAGACATTTAAGGAATTGCTCAACATCCTTAGCCATCAGGGAAATGCAAATCAAAACAACTCTGAGATACCATCTTAGGCCTGTCAGAATGGCTAAGATCACAAACACTGATGACAGCTTATGTTGGAGAGGGTGTGAAAAAGGGGAACACTCCTCCACTGCTGGTGGGAGTGCAAACTTGTAGCCACTTTGGAATTCAGTATGGCAGTTTCTCAAAATATTGGGAATCAATCCACCTCAAGACTCAGCAATACTACTCTTGGGCATATACTCAAAGGATGCTCAATCATACCACAAGGATACTTGCTCAACTGTGTTCAATAGCAGCATTATTTGTAATAGCCAGAGCCTGGAAACAACCTAGATGCCCCTCAACCAAAGAATGGATAAAGAAAATGTGGTACATTTACACAGTGGTAAAAAACAATGATTATGAAATTTGTAGGCAAATGGATGGAACTAGAAAATATCAACCCAAGTCAGGTAACTCAGACCCAGAAAGACAAACATGATTATGTACTCACTCATAAGTGAACATTAGATGTAAAGCAATGGATACCCAGGCTACAATCCACAACCCCAGAGAAACTAGGTAACAAGGAGTGCCCTAAGACGGACATGCATGATTTGCCCTGGGAGGGGGAAATAGACAAGATCTCCTGGATAAACTGTGAGGGGGGAGAGGGAAGGGGATGAGGGAAGAGGATGATAGAGTAGGGGGAGGGACGGAGAGGGAGAGCAATGAAATTTTTGTCCTGCCACCTTGATGAGCTGTTTTCCTCAGTAAGAATAATTACATATTACATGACAGTTTGGTTGGATATGGTGCACATATATGATAGCACTTCTAGGTGATTATACTACTACCTTTGTAGCTATCTTTATGTATGTAAGCATATTCTGATATTTGCAAAAATGATGAAACAATATAACAAATTTATCAGAAATTTTGTAGCCCTTTGTAAAATGATTCATGATTATAATCCACCTACAGTATTCTATTCACTCAATCTATAAATATCTACCTACATTACTCACAGATAGTCTTCAACTCCTGATTCAATATGAAAACAGTTTTCAGTTGGAAACCTTAGTTCTGTTAAAAACATGTAAAATATGAGGGTGTAAGTATAGTTATTAGCCACTCAGAATTCACTTTAGGTATAAATCGTTGCTTTTGACATGCTATTTTTAACTAGATGAAAATCAACATCAGGGAATTCAACTTTCATTCCTCTCCAGAGGTGCATTCATCTACAGTTCCACTCAATTCCTGCTCAGATCTGTGGACTGCTGATAAGGCAACCTTGTGAGCAACATCAAATTCCACCTTTCTCATCCTTGCCCTACATCTCATCTCTTTATCACCTTAGACACCATGAAGTAATTACCCACAAGCCAGTTCATTCCTTTATATGGAACCTCTATTTCCCTCATCCCCTTCCATCTCTCTTAGTCTGTTAAAACACTTAATTGAAGTTCCCTCCCTTTCCTTTGATAGCCATATTTCAGTTTCTTTCTTATTTATTTATTTATTTATTCATTCATTCATTTATTTATTTATTTATTTATTTATTTATTTATTTATTTATTTATTTATTTGATTTTGGGTTTTTCTAGCCAAGGTTTCTCTGTGTAGTCTTAGCTTTCCTGGAACTCTATAGATCAGGCTGTCTTTGGACTCTGAGTTCCACCTGCCTCTGTCTCGGGAGTGCTAAGATTAAAGACGTGCCCCACCACAGCTCAGTCATATTTCAGTTTCTTAACCAGGGCTTATGTTGTAATGTCAGAAAGTCAGAGTAGAGGTCCAGGGAGATGTCTGTTGGTACAGGTGGCAAAGATGCTACAATTGAGAAACTAAGCAAACACGGACACAAGCAACTGGGAACTGAAATGGTAGAGCCTGAATCCAGCCACTTATCCACTCCCTGCCACAAACTTCAATTACTTTGGAAACTGGGGAGGGAGGAATCCTTGTGGTATACTAGTCAGCTCCTCACACAGAAGGAGCAAGCAGAGGCTGAGACAGGGAAGCTGCGGGTGGCTGATGATAACAGTTGCATTCAAGTGCTTGAAATGTTGTTAAGTAAAAACCTTCGGGCTGGGCCTGTAGTGTAGGAGTGGAAAGAAAGGATATATCTGTAAGGTGAGAAAGAATTTTCTATCAGAACCATCTGAAAATGGAATGATTTAGCTAGAGTATGGCTATATTTTTAACATTGAAGAAATTTAGTCCTGAAGCCAAATAATCATTTACTATGTAATTCTTAGAGCACATTACTTATTTAGCCACAGGACTTCTTCCTTCAGCGAAGGGAACCATGAGATTTATTTTGTACCCTGCAGGGAGAGAGTACTAAGTGCATGATATTCTGAGTGAATGTATATTGTTGACATAGGCAAAGCCATGACAAAGACCAAGGCCTCAGACCCATGGGAAATTGGCAAAGCCTTTCTCCCCATATGGGTCGGTCCTGCTCAAAACTGTCAAAGCCTTCTTCCTCTGGTTCAAGTACGATTGTTTAAGGATGATTGATCAGTGTATGCAAAAACTAGCATCTGCAGCTTCCTTCTCTAAGATGTTTATAGCTGGATATACTGCTTACCTACAGAGACCTCCTCGAGGTTCTAGCTAACCACTTCCCCTGTGCTGTACATAATAAACATGCTGAAGTTCCCAAAGGTGGCCAAATAGGTGTGGTTCCATCAGACTGCACAGCCTACCTGACCCCATCTTTTCTCTCTGTGCATATGTGTGTCCATCATTTCTTCATTCTGTTGTTGCTCCAGTCAGCTCTCCAGATCATAACTGACTGGGTTGCAGCTGTACCCTCAACATTTTCAGTGTCTGACTTAATTCCTAATATGTATTAGGTATTCATACTGTTAATTATTAATGATGAGAAATAATGGTAATCTCTCTGGGTAAAGTTGGACAGGGTGAGGGGGATGGGGCATGTGGGGCTATGGCAACTTGAGGGAGGTGGTTGGGCCAGCTGAGTGTGGGAGGGGGCAGGTTGGGGGCAGAATGGAGGGGGAGTGAAACAAAAGAGAAGTCTTGATGGGGGTGCCATTTCTAGGTTAGGGAGAAACCTGGTACCAGGGAAACTCCTAGGAATCCTCAAGGATGACTCCAGCTAAGACTCCTAACAATAATGGAGAGGGTGCCTGAACTGGTCTTCTCCTATAATCAGATTGATGACTATCCTAATTGTCAACACAGAGCCTTTATCCAGTAACTTATGAAAGCAGATGCAGAGATTCATAGCCAAGCACTGGGGCGATCCCCAGGAGTCCTCCTAAAGAAAGAGAAGAGGGATTGTAAGAACCAGGGGGTTCAAGGTCAAGATGGAGGACCCCACAGAGTGCTGACCTGAGCTCCTGGGAGCACATGAACTCTAGACCAACAGTTAGGGAGCCAGCATGGGACCAACCTAGGCCCTCTGCATGTGTATGACAGTTGTGCAGCTTTGGTCTGTTTGTGGGGCTCCCAGCAGTTCATCAGGACCTGTCCCTGTTGCTTAGCTGGCTTTTGGGAACCTGTTTCCCATGTTGGATGATCTCTCCCAGCCTTTATGCAGTGGGAGGAGCTCAGTCCTACCTCAATTTGATGTGCCATGCTTTGTTCAAGCCTATGGGAGGCCTGCATCTTTCTCAATGGAGAGGGAGGAAGAGTGGGTGAATGGGGAGGGGGGTAAAAGGAGGGAGAGGATATGGGAGGATAAGAAAGAGGGGAAACTGTGATTAATATATAAAATAAATGGAAAACTATTAAATAAAAATGGTAATTTCTCAATAAATAATTCATTAAATGAATGCATTAAAATAAAAATAAAAAGGTCATCATGAGTAAAAGAAGACAGAGTACCTTTTCCCAATGTACTGTTGTATTGTGACTGCTGTAAAGATGATTTAAAAGAACTTTGTCAACTGAAGAATAAATACTATTACCAACATTAAGCATTTTCAGGGAATTTATGCTTTTTATCTCAAACTTACCATTAGTGTTCTGTGAAAAACAATAATATACATTCTTAGGTTCTTGGTTCTGAGAAATTAACAACTCATGAGGACAAAATAAATGTATTTGAAGTAACTAAAATGAAAACAAGAGCTAAATTATGTGGTCCCATGTACATAAGAACACTTCTGGTTCACAGGTAGCCAATCTGACTCTGTTAACTTGGTTGGTGTATTTGATTGCTGACATTTGTTAAGACAATAGCATTAACTTGAATAATAGCATGGTTTGTAACATAGGTGGTTTCTATCTCTTTGATTATCTGTCAAATAGGAACAATAACTCCTGTTATAATTCTATGATCAGCTGAGATAATGTAAACCAGGTTCTTCAAACTGCATTGTCATTATCACTGTACAGATGGTTCATTTTCCTGTCCTTTTGGTGTATATATAATATTTATTTTATTATGCCAGTATTTGGCACTCAGCTTTATCCAGTTTGTATTTTTCCCTAGAGGTAAAATCATTGGGCCTTAGAGCATATAATTATATTGACTGAGGTGCCTGTTAAAATGTGGGTTAAAGAATGCATCCATTGGCAGAAGGGACACTATTGAATATGCCAACTGGGTAGGTGTAGGATGGGAGATGAGGGTTACTGGGGAGAAGATTGCTTGTCACTCTGGTAGTTGATTCACTCTTGCATTGATATTTCTTCTGTTTCTTGATGGACCTTTCTAGAAGCTGCTTGTTGCTGTAGGATTCTATTTTCAGTGTTCCTGTAGGACTACTCAATATGTGGCATTGAAATCATCCAGTCATCTCCATTTATCTTGCTTGTGGAATGTTCTGGGAATGCAGCATTCTGAGGTAAGGTGGGAGCCGCATAGAACATTCTAGGCTCAGTTCCAGCTTCTCCTAGAAACAAGGTGCTTTTCACCACTTTCTCACAGTCAGTTATATGACCCCCAGAGACTGAAAATCCAGTGTAGGCTGCTTTCTGGAGCTTCTCATCTGTTGTAAGTAGGAGCAGTCAAGTCTTCATCCACCCCAAAAAGCTTTCTGGGCCAAGACGTCGAGTGAATTCTCGACTTCTGTTATCTCTTGCTGCCTATCTGTAAATAGTAAAGCTGCTTCATGTAACTTGCTGTACATGTGAGTAGTTCGATTCATCAGATAGACTAATTGATAATCAGTACACAGTAAAATAGATTCATCCGGCCTGCTATCTGAAGTTCTTAAACATGAGAAGGAATGGTTGACGGCGTAAGTGAGTGGTGCCTGTCAGATCCATAGTCAAGGACTGCTGCAATTCATTGTTAGCTCAGCCAAATTAAGACCAGTTGCTGTAAAGTGAACCCAAATCTCTGTGCACATGGCTGGCTTGCTGACTCCTATGGTAAGGCTGGCTACACTGAACCATAGAAGCTGAACTGCTGAGGCAAGAACAGTATCGTTTTTCAGTGGTCAAGTTCTGTGGTGGCCTTCTGGAGAAGACTGCTTTATTTCTGTGTCTTCTCTTGGTGTACTTTTTTTTTTTTTTTTGCTTTGCTCTCTAAAACTAGAAGTAACATTTAAAAATTACATCCATTTAAAAGTTAAAATATCTTTATTTTCTTCATTTTAAAAGTTTTTTTTTCTGTTTCTGATTCTGTGCTTTAGTGAACACATTTATTTTCAAGCACTGAGAGGAACAGGAGCTCCTTCAGACTGTATCAGCTTACAAGCCAGTGTGCAAAGACAGGATGAAAAACCACAGGCTTATGGGATGCTTCCTGTATGGGCCAAATTGCTTGCCACTCTTGCTTTGCCAAGCTGTCTAGAAAAACATTTGGTTTCCAGATGTTGTGTATGACAGGACCCTTGTTCTTTCTCAGGGTCCATGTGACTTGTGATATGTGAGATACCTTAAGAATGTATTTCCATAGAGTTTTCAGGTAAATATGTAAAGGCTAGGGCAAGAAGACAGGTGAGTGATATAGGCTTGGAGGGATTCAGTGACATCTATTAACCTTGTATATCTTAGAGATGTTGTATTGGTGTCATTGTACAGTATCTAAAAAATATAGATTCCTTGGCTTTCTTCTCCATTCCAAACATGATGGATACAACCTGACATGTAACCTAGGTATCTGCATATTTAATAAACTCTCCACATTATTCTGATACACAGTTAGGATCAGAAATTCCTGTGTGTTCTATACAGCCTCCATAATTGGGAGGTAGGCATATCTGCACAAATACACATCTCAGTCTTCCTTACATCAGTTATAGATCCACAGGCTGCCATATATGGGGGAAAAAAGTAGTTTCAGGTTAATGATTGATATGAAACTAAAAATCTAGTGTACTCCAGGGAAGAATAATGAGGTAGAACAGTAAACTAAATGAAATGAAATATGCCCTTTGCCTCTTGACATTTAAGTCTCATTTATTAAATATTTAATGTCTTCACAGAAGTAGATAGGAGTTTTCTATTTTACTCTTTGGTCAATAAAATTGGCCCCAGTGGTAGATGCTATACTAGCTAGAGGACTTCCTCAGTCTTAATCCTTTTTCTCTTATGTATGTGATATATATGTTTCTGTAAGTATGCATGTGGGTGTCAGAGGGCAGGCTGACATTGGGTGTCTTCTTTAGCCACTCTTTGCCTTAATTTTTGAGACAAGGTTGACATGGGGTTGGTAAGCATACAGCTTGGATTCAGGTAGCCTGTCTGGCTTCTCTCTCCTTCCTTTCCCAGTGGTGAGGTTATAGACAAGCCACTGGGTCCAGCTTTTTTGTTGATCTAGACTCAGGTTCTCATGCTTGTAGAGCAAGCACTTAGCCTACAAAGCCACTTCCCCAGCCCTGCAATCTTTTTGTTTGTTTATTTGTATTTCACCTCAGACTTAATCGTTAATCCATTCAGCATACTGGACTCTGGAGTTTGATGATTGTGGATGTGTAGAACAAAGAAGCCAAGCCTGCCTTTAAGGAGACTAATAAATGAAAACAAGGAGCAGCAGGCTGTCACAGATGTTATCAAAACAAAATTGTATTGTGATAAATTAGATACACAGGCAGAAGAGTCAAAGGGCTCAAGGAAATATATTTGATATCATAAGGCAAATTTATGTAGCACTTAGTGTCAGGCTCTGTTCTGTGTTTTGTATGAGAACCACAGCACTTAATTTATTTAAGAGATAGAGCTAAGATTTGAAGTCCTTTTCTTAACCACTTTGCTCTATTCTTTGCTCTTTGATGTCTGAAATCCCCAACATTAGAGTCATTGTTTTTATTCATTATAATAGCCAACAATGGTATTATTTATGAAAAATCCAATGTGCACCAGGTAGTGTACTATATCCTTAACATGTATTGCTTATCTCATTTAATCCATATTCAACAACCTCCATTTTAGAAATAGAAAGCTAAGAGTCAGATATCTATGGAGCCTCAAAGCTTCAATTTGAACAAATTCTTTCTGAGGTTTCCATACTATTACTTGCTATAACACATTGTTTCGCACAAACAATGGTAGAAGAGCAAGAACAAGGGGGCAATGATTAGGAACTGAATCTTGAAGTCCGATAGCTGAGCGTGAATTCACTTCACCATTGATGAAGAGTGGCAGCTGTAACTTGGCATCCTCATCTATTAAGCATGGATGGTAACAGTATCTATCTTAGAGAGAGAGCTATTGTGAAGATTAAATGGGTTACCAGAAGAAAACCACAGGATGCCGGCAACATGGTAACATTCGGCAAATATTGCTTAGTACTGGGATAATATTTTCATGTGACAAAAAGGAATCCTCACCTATGTTATAAATGTCTATTTTATATTACCTAGCAAAACTATGACAAGATGTATTATAGGAAATGTGTACATGTGGAGTTGTGAAAAAGAACACTGCAGCCAGGGGCATGAAAGTTGTAAGTTGTGTGTGTGTGTGTGTGTGTGTGTGTAGTAGTAGTAGTAGTAGTAGTAGTAGTAGTAGTAGTAGTAGTAGCAGTAGCAGTAGTAGTATATGAAGATGGTGAGTGCAGCATACTTAGGATGATAGGGACAGAATTGAAAAGGAAATTGTGCCAAGCAGAAACAAGGCATGTAGTTAAAAACCTATGTCAGATAGAATCTTCCATGCCATACACAATGATTTCAACTTGACTCTCTGCAGAGTGATAATAGAAGGCTTTATGGAAGACAATGACATGGCTAGCTTTGTATTATAGAAAAATCACTCTGGAAGAAGCACACAGGATAAGCTGAAAGAGATCAAATTTGAACTAGTTTGTTAAAATAGCTGGGATTTTTTTCTATTTCAACGAGTAAAAATGAGTGCTAAACCAGGACAAGTATTAGCAGTGGGAATGAAGGGATGCAGGATGTATTTCAGAGCTAATTAAGAAAGAGCATTCACAAAACATGGTAAGTGGTTAATTGTGTTAGGGAAAGGGAGAAACAGGAATCCAGTGTCACTTCCATGTTTCTGGATTAGATGGCTCCAGAGTAGGAAGGGGTGCAATGCATCAAGACTACCAAGAAGAAACCCAGAGAGGGACTAGTAGAATTCCTGAATTGAGTTTGGATTTGTTCTCCTCTAGGTCCCTTTGGGGACTCTAAGCTACTGTCAAAGTGGCAGAAAAATACATGAGTCAGTCCCAAAGCAATCTAGTCTGGACATAAAGATTTTGTGTTCATCAACTTGTATGTTAACTTTAAGAGCATAATACTGTTATTGCACAGGAAGAGTACACAATGTATAAAGGGAAAGGAAACAAGGGCAAAGTAGCAAATTACTGCAGCATTTAAGGGGGAAAGAGAAGGAGAGGTTAGTAAAGGAGACTGAGGTGGAGCAGTTGAGCGGAATCAAGGCTGCTTGTTCTAACCCTGTTATTAGCCTAACATTTAACAAACAGAGTGGTTTGAGAGAATACTAATAACCACTGGATTTATTGGTATATGCTACAGCAGGGGTTCTCCATCTGTGGGCCATGACACCTTTAGGGGTCAAATGACCCTTTCACGGGTGTTACATATCAGATAGCCTGTATATCAGATATTTACATTATTATTAATAATAGTATAAAAATTACAGTTATGAAGTAGCAATGAAAATAATTTTAAGGTTGAGGGTCACCACAGCATGAGGAACTGTATTGCAGGGTCGCAGGATTAAGAAGGTTGAGAATCGCTATGCTACAGCAAAGATCCACATGTTTTTCTGTGGAAGTGTTGTGGATCATAAAGTCTGGTCATACTTAATCACCTCTGTTATTGTCATGTGAAAGCACTATAGACAATTTTTTAATGAAATGTGTGTAGTTACATGTGAATAAAGTATTGTATGTATATTCTAAAATTTGTTTTAAATTTTATGTAATGCTGTGGTCATCAAAGACTTTCTTCCTTTAATTAAAAAGTTATTACTACTGTGTGTGTGAGTGTGTGTGTGTGTGTGTGTGTGTGTGTGTGTGTGTGAGAAAGAGAGAGAGAGAGAGAGAGAGTCTGGGTGCACACATGTTACTGCATGAATGTGGAAGTCAGAAGACAACTTTTGGGAATTAGTTTTCTCCTTCAACTTGATTCTTGGGGTCAAAGTTAAGACTGTTAGGCTTATATGACAAGCACTTCTACCCACTGAGCCACATAAGCACCTTGTTTTAATTTTGGAAAATGTCAAGCATACTAATGTTATACAATAATTTCCTACATATCCATAACCTTTATTTAATAATTGCCAAAGAAATACTATCATTATATTTTGTACAAATATCCCTGAAAAATACTTGTTGTATCAAGCAGACATGAATGTAGGAAAGGGATTTGTAAGGAGAAGGAGGCATAATAAAATGGAGAGGAAATTAAGAGATAGTAGGAAGAGTGTTACAGTAGTCAGAATGTAGTATATACATGTGATTTTTTTTTTAAAAAAAAAGCTTTAAGGTTTCATAATGTTTTCTGAACTCAGACTATATTTAAATAGATTGTTGAGCACATCTGGCCCATGGACTATAACTTGTCAATGTAGTCTGAGAGAAGCAGCATGTTTACCATGGTAGGTAGTGTGTAGCTCAGAAGCAGTCTGCCCCCAGTTAGCACTTGTCATTGTGTGTACCATCTGAAAAAGTACAGAACTGTGAGAAAGCAAGGCTAGATTGAAGTTGCCATTTCAAACAGATAAGGGTAGGAGACCAGGAAAAACTTATTTACAAATAGCTTTACTATATATGGAATTTCCAAAGGACAGGGCTGGGGCACTAGGGGGATTAGGAAGCAAGGACTAAAGGGTATCAGTTTTCTTTTTGAGATTATGAAAATTCTCTAAAGGTGATTGTCATGGTGAATGAATAACTATGAATATAGCACAGCTCAAAAGCATTGAATGCTGTAGTTTAAATGGATGGCTTATAAGAAATATGAACTGTAGCTATAAATTTCTTAGCAAAGAAGCAGAAAAAGGTGGTGTGGTTGTTTAAAAGAAAATGGCCTCCAAAGGGAATGTCACTATTAGGAGGTGTTGCTTTGTGGCAAGAAGTGTGTCACTGTGGGTATGGGTTTTGAGGTCTCATATATGCTGAAGCCATGCACAGTGAAGCCTCTGAGATGCAGAATTCCCAGCTATTTGTCCAGCAACATGTTTGCCTGCATGCCACCATGCTCTCCACCATGGTGATAATTGACTAAGCCTCTAAAACTGCAAGCTGCTACCACAATTAAATGTTTTTCTTTGTAAGAGTTGCCATGGTCATGGCATCTCTTCACAGCAATAGAAACCCTAAGACAGGTAGGGAGAAGAAGGAACTCACAAAAGACACCCATTTGAAGCTAATAAGCCAAAAGAAAACTGACACCAGATAGGGAAACAAACAAGGTTGACTCTATAATTTAACCTTTTTGGCTCTCTTTTGAAAAAAATAGTGTGACTGTTCCCTAGGATTCCAATGAACAAGCACCTAAGCCTTTGTGGGTACAATTGAAAACATAAAAACAATGTTCAAATTATCACATAGACAATCTCTAAAGATAAACTTACAAAATACTATCAAGAGATATGAAAAAGGAATTGGCTCACTGCAAGTTTGTAGCCAAAGAGAAAATTAAAAAGTAAAGAAAAAATAACAAAAAAGGACAAAAGGCAGAAGCAAATACTCAATAATTATGAAAATGTCTACCATCCAGGGACCCATTAAGTTAACACTGGTAGACATTTACATTGTGATATTAGAAGTAATATTGGAAAGAATAAGTTAGATCCATATCAACTGATTAAAGGAATATCTCTAGTATATGCTATTTATTGGGAAAGAAAATCAAGTCCAAAATAGTGTATATAATGTCCCCTTTGTGCCCACGTGTACATATCAGTGCATATGTGTAGAGAAAAGTGAAAAGGTAAACAGAATATGAACATAAAAGCAACAACTCACATGCATTTATTTCATCCTGAAATCCCTGAACATAGCATTCTTCATTAAAAATCTGGCACAAACTCATTTGGGAAAAAGCCAGATATGTGACTATTTATAATCTTCAATTACCTCACACAGTGTGAGCAAACCCTTTGCTACATAAATTTTAACGTGTTTGATGAATATGGAACAAGTATAATTTGTGTCATTGTTACCATGAACCTCACTGGGAGAGTGACATACTAAATGGTGTAGGCACTGCATCATTATATCAAAATCTTGAAAATGTTGAGCTGTAATATACTTCTGTAACATATTTGTGTGCATGCATGTGTATGTATATGTGTCTATATTTTAGAAAGCTTCTATAGTAGTATATTAATTTTCTTGAAAAGTCTTTAGAGTTAGTTATCCCTCCCCATATTGCCTCAGTTAACAATAGACACCTTATTTATTATATGTTTATTCACTTTTTTTTAGTTAGTTACTCTTATTTATATTTAAATTTTTTCATATAGTATATTTTGAGATTATATTTCCTCAGCTCCTCCCATATCTTCCACACCTCCCTATCTAACATTCTTTGTTTTCTCTCTGTCTCTCTCTCTCTCTCTGACACACACACACATGCACACACACACATACGCACATACACACACACATACTTAACTGTTATTCAATGTTCCTTGCAAATTAGAAGACATCACGCCTTTTTGGAGCAAGGAGGCCATTGAAAGAGTAGAAGTAATTTAAGTGGAAGATTCCTGGACTTTGAATACTAATGGAGGAGCTAAGGAAATGGTTCAGTTGTCACCCAAGCCTGAGGACCTGAGTTTGAATCCCTAGCACCCAAGTGACACACTGGGAGAAGGAGCAGAGACAGGCAGGTTCCAGGGGTTGCTGGCTGATCAGCTCAACTAATCACTGAGCTTCAGGTCTAGGGACCAGCCTAGAGAGAGACAGTCTCAAAAAAGCAAAGTGGAGAACAATTGAGGCAAACACAAGACAGTGTCTCTGGCTTTCACACACATGCATGCACTTACACACACACACACACACACACACACACACACACACACACACAAAACAAAACAAAACAAAACAAAACAAAACAAAACAAAAAACAGGCATAACATAGACAAATATACCCACAAAGAAGAAATCCAGGTTTTGTAGTGGCTCACATACCTGTTGAAATGCCTTGCCTGTGACTTTAGTAGGCTAATGCTTTCCTTGCTGTTTGCCCCTGAGCACTTTCAGTTGCATGCAGGAAACTCAGTCTGGGAGTTGGTAGCTGTCACAGTGACTCATTTTGAGGAAAGTGGACTAGAGATAAGGGAAAGAAGTATTCCAAGGCTGAAGTTCCAGAAGAGCTCCAGCAGGTCATGAGGTAGTGGCCGCAAAGGTAAAGAGAAATCACCCAGCTGTTCCCTATCGTGGAAGGTATAGGCAGGTTTAGAAACCCAACTTGATAAATCAAGCTTTCACGTCATATATCTAACTTCTTTCTTGGCTCCTGTTTGGCCACTATCCTGTTGTTTATCTAGAAGGAATTTAAAGTGTTACACAAAGCCAAGAGGGATCATAAATAGCTGATTTCAATGAAATAGTGTTCAGCCAGGGAATGGCAAGCACCCCAGAGCCAGCCCTTGGTGGAGGCTTTCTGTGAGAAAGACATTTCAAATGCTCATGGACCTGGAACTGTAGGAGCTGGGGGCTTGAAACTGACCCTACCCCAAAGTTTCTAGTCCTGTGAGAAGTTATCATTCATTGGTCATTTGTTTCCTGCTCTAGTCTAGTCTCTGGTGACTGTACAAATACTTGAGAGATGAAATACCACACTGAAGAACTGAAGCAGACAGAGAAGTGTTTATGAACAGGAAACTAGCATGCTTTTCAATCATCAGGGCAACTAGACAGAGCTGTATTCCTAAAATACTGGACTTGTCCACATTTGTCATCTTAGCATTGGCCCTTAATATCTTTGAATCTTGAGGAATTTTTTCTCTATCTTTAATAATGTCTATCTAATAACTGAAAGAAAACTAGAAGGACAGCTGAAGCTTATTGGATCCACCCAGAAAATCTTAGAAACATCTTTTGATGCAAGTAGTAGATTTCAAGTTGAATTGAGGATTATAGGCAGGCTCTATGAATTCCTTGCAAGTATATTCATATTATGTAATTCAAACATTAGCATTTTTTAATACATTGACTTTTTCTTATCCAGTGAGGTTGTAGTAGATTGTGTTACTACTGGGGGCCTACTAGGAAAAGGTAGAAAACATAAGTTGTTATAAAATCCTGACTTTCCATTTAGCAGCAGAGTGGGTTTGAAGAATGTGATTGATCACTGCAAATATGATCTATAAAATGGAGAAAATAATGCTGTCAAACCTTGAAGTGGTATATGACATCCAGTGAAATTAGGTAGAGATCATTGTTCATGGTACAAAATATGTACTCAATAAAAATCAGTCTCATCAACAAATATTTATTGAATGCCTAGTTATGACATTTACTCTTGTGCATCTCAGAGTCAGAGTCATGATATAAAACCTGTGCTGTAATGGGGCTTCTGTACCAGTCAGTCCATATTATATGATGTTACTCAATCAGTATTCATTCAACATACTTATATAAAGTACCTGAGCCACAATTCTGGCAATGATGCTAAGATGGAGAACAAAATCATGCTTCCATGATTTTTGCACTTATGTAACATGAATAGATCAAACAGTGGTTAAAAAGCAAAAAAGGAAATTAAATTATGATAGATCATTAAGGAAGTAAACAGTGGTGGCTAAGAAGAACAATATGGATATGGAAGAAGGTACTGATTTTGAGTGGGATGCTAACAGTAAGCCCTTCAGCCATAATGACATTTTATCTGATATTTGGAAGAAGGCGATGATCATGGGAAGTGAAGGCTGGTGTTCTCACTTCCTATTGCTATGGTGATATTTTATTTGTGCTGAAATGGGATTTTATTTATATGTTAATAAATAGTTGCCTGGGGGTCAGAGCTAATAGCAAGCCATAGCAGAAGTCTGGCAGTGGTAGCACAAGCCGTTACTCCCGATCACATGACAGGCAGCTCTCTGTGTGTTCAAGGATACAGCCAGCATGGAGACACACGCCTTTAATCTCAATACCAACCATAGAGACCTGGAGGTCTGTATAGACAGGCGGTGACAAGGAGGTCATGTGGTTGTGTTTCCAACCAATAGAAGGCAGAACAGAAAGTCAATAAAAAGACAGACACATAGGAAGTAGGCCTCTTTCTGAGGGAAAGGACAGCAGCAGTAGTGAAGTGTAAGAAAAGTTTTTTAGTATCAGCTCTAAGCTACTGCTCTGACCTCTTGGGCCTTTAACTCTGCATTTGGCTCTGTGTATCTTATTTAATAAGACTGTTACGTATTACTGCTGTACTAAATTACCTCACACTTAATAAATTGAAACAGCACTGATAATCTCTGATTTCCATGAATCAACAACACAGGTACAGTAACCTGAGGTAGATTCTTTGTTTAAGGCCTCTAGGGCCACTCACATGCCCCTTTTCAGGTCATCCATCGTCAAGGCATACATTTCCATATCTAAAATTTCATTAACACTATTATTAGGCCTTTTCTATTCATCCTCCAATTTCCCCAACATCATATACATTGAATAGTGGGAAAGAGTTTCTATTGTACCCAGCATGTAGGTGTCAGATTTGTGAGAAAGGACTTGAAGGTAGCGCTATTGGAGTCTTGAGAGCCTGGGTTGAAGTAGCTGGAAACAGACTGAAGAGGTACTGTGATGTGCACTTAAGGTTTGAGGGAGGGTCTAGTAACTGAAAAACAAAATTAGCATTGTTATCCCCTTTGGACAAACTTACATAGCTCCTAGTGGGGTGAGGCCTGTGTATTGCCATATTTGCTTTATCTAGTTACTACATGGGCAGTAGCTTCTTTAGTGATGATGGAAGAGGGGGATGGGGAGACAGAGAGAATAGGAGAGAAGTTGAGAGACTGCTGGAGAAGGCACTAAAATGGATAAAAGAAAAATCTTTCCAGTATCTTGAGAATATATTTGAAAAAGTGTGGAGAGCACACAGTAGTCTGATTCTAGCAATTTTCTCTGAATGAGAAAGATTATTTCTGCAAACTATGGCCCAGGGAGAGTCCTCTTTTGTATCAAATTATTATTGTAATGGCAAACATTTATTGAATGCCCTTTATTTGCCCAAACTCACTTATCCTCACAATGGCATGAAGAGATAGAGGCTATTATGTTTGCATTTCCAGCTAGGAAAATGAGTTGCATAGAAAGGAAGTAAATAGTTCAAGGTCACATGTCTGGTAAGTGACTGAACCAGATTCAAGGCCAGACGTTGCCACGGACTATACTGGTTAATATCACCACTGTGCTCTGTGTGCTCTGTTGTCTGGTCAGCAAACTGCTGTACAGACCAGGAAGCGCTGCTTTGTCCAACTCACCTCTGTTCTAAATTCTTTTCCTCCTCTTTGCTTCTATCCCCTCCTCTGTGACTTCCAATATTGTGTGTGTGAACGTACATGAACACACGTGCGTGCACTAGTGAATATTAGGAGTGTATGATATATTTGAATATGGGCATTTGGGAGATACATAATACATGTAGAAGTCAGAAGACAACATCAGGTGCTGATTTTCACTTTCTACTTTGTTTGATCCAGGGTTTCTTAGCGTTTGCCATTGCATATGTCAGGCTGTCTGGCCCCTGAGCTTCTGGGGATAGTCCCATATCTGCTTCTCATCTTGTCATAATGAGCACTGGGCCTGCAGACACACACTACTCCATCCGGCTTTACATGGCTTCTGGGGATCTGAACTCAGGACTTCATGCTTACACAGCAAACATTTCACCCCAGAGTCACCTCCTTAGCCCTTTCAATATTTTTTGAGAAGACAAAAGATTAGGAAATGGAAAAGATTTGTAATGGGAATACAGTTAGTTCACATATTAATGACTAAAAAAATCATAAGCTATCCTCATGTTAGCCAAATTCTTATGTTGTCTTTTCTGTGGAGGAAATGAAAAACCTATATATCCCTTCCATGACTCCTCCAGGGTCACCCATCTGCTGGATGTGTTAAAACCCAAGACTCTCAGCTCCATGTCCTCAACTCTTGTCTTTTACCCTGGCTTCCTCCCAGAAGCCTCACCTCTGGAGCCAGGCTTTTCTGGTCCCTGAGGTTTTCCTCTTGCACCTCTCTCACTTCCTCTTCAAAGGTACTTGCCAAGCCGTCACCAGAAATGGGAGTTGTATTTTAATTTTCTGGATGATTTCCTGACTGGTCACATTCTCCTTCAGTGATTATTTCTGATCATTGTCTTTTCTCAACAGCAACTCATCCGTGTAAAACCTATGAAGGAAAGCTCGCTCACTGCTGTTCTATGCCTAAAAAGCCAAGAAACCTAACCCTTTCATGTCAAAAATGAAACATCAACTAAAAAGAATAATTCTATTTTCTTTAAATACTTTCAATTTGAGAGAATGCTTTTTCCCCCATAATTTTTGATATTGAAAAATATAATCAAGGTCCCTCTCTCTTTCTCCCCACTTCCCTCCAACTCTCCCTCCCCCCTTCCCCCCTTCCCCCTATTTTTCCCTCTGACAGACAAGTGACTTACTCATAATCATGCTGCTACAGAAACAAGGCTGGGGATCTGAACTCAGAAGTTCATGCTGACACAGCAAGCACAGGCATCCCCTCCTTACCTCCAGATTCCTTTGTGGTCCTTCCTGAAGGCAGTCTGGATTGTTAGGATGCTTCTGTCAGACAAAGATGGTAGATGGAACTCTTTAGTGACAGGAAATATCACTTAGAGGAATAAGGAACAATTAAGGCACTCAAGATAATGCCATATATGTAAAGTGTTCATTTTCAAGAAGACCTTCCCAGGTCCCATGGTTTTGCAAATCTTTTCAGTGTTAGGGGAGTAGGTTGCAGCAGCCTCTGAGGTCTCTTCTTAGCCAGCTTCATCTGAATGGGTGCATGGGTGAAAGAGTAAAAGGCAATCGTGTCCATTTCTTTGTCTTTTAGCAGAGTACCCCTTGAATAGCTCATCGTAGTTTACATTCACTCCTCTTTTTAGTCACTTATTTTATAATTCTAACATGATTTTGCAGTTAGAAAGATCTTTGTGCATTTTAAAATTCTTCTTCTTTTAAAGAATTTTTTTTGTTTGTTTTTCAGAGCTGAGGATCGAACCCAGGGCCTTGTGCTTGTTAGGCAAGTGCTCTACCACTGAGCTAAATCCCCAACCCCATAAACTAATTTTTTTTTGAGACAGGGTTTCTCTGTATAGCTTTGCACCTTTCCTGGAACTCACTTGGTAGCCCAGGATGGCCTCGAACTCACAGAATTATTTTTAAGTAAATAGTGGGATCCACAGCCTTCCAAAGGAATGTGAGGAAGCCCTTTTCCTCACACCTGACATGAATGAGTGCAGAATAACCAAAGGGGAGATATTGCTTGAGCTCTAAATTTGGAAATCAGATAATGACTCTAAATTCTCTTTCTTTATTCCTGCTTAAAGGAATCAGTGCAGAGGGTCCCTTATACCTATGATGATTTCATATATATTTCATGATACCATACAGTGATGTGCATTCCTTAGAAATCATATTTCCTATTTTAAATATTAATCATTCCCTAAGCTTGCCCCAAGGGTATGGACATCTCTTCAAGATACATGGCAGCAACAGTCATCCAAAGCTCCAAGTCAGCCATAAGATTTCAAAAATGAATAAGCAACACTTAGCCTTGTGCCACTACACAAGGGTATTTGGTAGGCTGAGTGCATTAAGTACATTTTGGACTTCAGGATATATTGAACTTACAATAGGTTTATCAGAATATAACCCTTTCATCAGTCAAGGAACATTTTTAGCCTAATCTCTAAGATATTCCTATTCAATCTGTTGAACATCCTACAAATAAATGTAGACACTATGAAACACACAATTTAACAACTACTTAGATGACCTTACCTTCTAGAGTTCGAGTGTTAAAGGTTCTAGACTTGATCAGAGCTGGCTTTGGTCCTTTGGCTAGTGGATTTCTTGGACCTTCATAGACCAGACTCTTTTCAATCCAGTTTTCCTATTTATTGAAGGAAGCAGTAATGATGCTTAACCTCCTCAAGTTTTAGGGGAATGAAATGTTTAGCAGGTGATGCACAATAAAGCTTCCAGGAACTGTTAGCTGGACTGTTGCACCTTCTACTGTACACACTCCTGTTAGTTTTGTTTTAAGTAGCACTACCCATTCTGTGAAGCAGAGGCTGGCATGGAGATGGAAAAGGCATTCTAGAGACTATCAGTGTATCTATCCTCTTGTCCTAGAACCCCTTAAGAGGATACTGCTGGCTCCTTCAGTGACAAGAGCTTCAGCTCAAGCATGAGTTCCCAGCTACCTGAGTGCACTGTAGGACACCACTGTCTCAACCTGTCTCTCATCCCCACTTCATTTCTCTCTTTCCATCCTTCCTGGAGAAGGAACGAAGTTCAAGTCTATAAGAGCAATTGAAAAAAATCTCAAAAAGTTTTCCTTTCTCTTAATTTTGTATATTTTTCCAGGGTTTCTGTCTTTCTCTCCTTTCTTCTTCCACTTCCATTGCACTGAAAGTGGGCATTTGCAAGGTACTGGGGGCAGGGAGATCTCGCCTAGGTTTCTAGGTAATTACTGAGATAGATTTTGTGTCCTTGGAGAGTAACTTCCTTTTTGGCCAGGCTTGAAAATCCCTCCCATTTTGAGCTTCACACAGTCTCTGGTTCCTTTCTTCAGAATGTCTGCATTTCTATTGAGAACAAGAAACAGGCTAATACCCCCTCCCTATTCTGGCCCCGTCTTCCACTTCTGCAGATACCGGCGGCTTCCCTTATTGCAGCTGCAGCTGCTGGGTCAGCCTGGGAGCCTAAAGCCCCTTCCTCACAAGCCTTTTCCCCAGGTACAAATAAATAAAATGTCAGAGAGCTGATTGCTTTTTGGACTGCACCTCACCTCTTTCTTCCTGTTTGGAGCTTTCAGGTTTCTTAGTGGAAACTACAGACCTTGCCTTGACTCCAGGGTGGGTGTGATTTCCTTCTTCCTGGATCCTCTCCCAACCCCCCACCCCAACTCCTTCCTTCCCCAGCTTGACTCTCTTATCTCTCTAATTGGAATTTCTCACCAGCTATGGGGGTTCATCTTCTCCCAAATTACTAAATGTCTGGAAAGGATGATGGAACTTAATTTTCTATAACCCACCCAGCAATTTAAGCCAAGGAATGAAAACTTGTAATTTGTTTTACCCAATACTCTCTAAGCAACCTTAAAGCCACTGTCACTGGTAGTACATTTGGTTTGGGGAACCAAATCCATTAGGTTGTCTCAAATAAGTTTATAAAAAAAGTGTGTTTGCAGGAGCTGGAGAGATGGCTCAGTGGTTAAGAGCACTGGCTGCTCTTCCAGAGGTTCTGAGTTCAATTCCTAGCAACCACATGGTGGCTCACAACCATCTGTAATGAGATCTGATGCCCTCTACTGTCATGCAAACATACTTGCAAATAGAACACTCATATGCATAAAATATGTAAATAAATATTTTTTAAAAAAGTGTGTTTGCAATATTTCAGAAAATATTTCTTAATCTTTATGAGGGCTACCAATTTGCTCCATAGACATAGAAAATGTAAACACAAATGGTAATGGCTACATGGAGGGAAGGCCATTGGGCTTTTCTATATTAGATGAATTCCAAATCTACAGATTCAACCAATTGGATTAGATTATTTTTTATTCCAGAAAACTCCAAAAGCAAAATGTGACCTTGTTGTGTGATAAACACTGCACCAAACCCAGGTGAAGGAAAGTGTTGGGAGGCATAGCTTGCTATAGTCCCAAGCCATTTCACAGACCCTCAGCAGCTCTTTGGCATTCATGGTTTGTACCTTGACTCCCTTGCTTCTCTTTGTATTGTATGTAGGGAAGTCTAAATTAGCCCGTTCTTAACCTGTACATTGCAAGCCCTTTAGGGGGTGTTGAACGACCCTTTCACAGGGGTCACCTAAGACCACTGGAAAACACAGGTATTTACATTATAATTCATAACAGTCGCAAAATTACAACTATGAAGTAGCAACAAAAAAAAAATTTTATGGTTGGGGCTCACCACAGCATGAGGAACTGTGTTAAAGGGACACAGCATTAGGAAAGTTGAGAAGCACTGGTCTGAATGGATCTATATTGATCATGTGCACCCTTTTTTTCTTGTCATTATCCCACAAATAATAGTTTAACAACCATTTATATAGTATTTGTAATGCATTAGGTACTATAAGCAATTTAGAGACGGTCTAAAACTACAGGAAAATGTACATATGTAATACACAAACAATATGCCATTTTACATTAGCAGTTTAGGTTATATGTAAACACAATGGTGTTTTATATTAGATATCTCAGTATCTATACCTTTTGATACCCATGGAGGGACATCACCTTGTGAATATGGAGGAACTACCACAATATTGGAATTTTTTTGCCATGACTTTAATATGCTACCATTCACTTTCTAAAATTGCAAAAAATAAAAAACAACCTTGCATTTAACATCATTAGAACAGACTTAGATATTTGTACAATTTATCTTATTTATGTTGGTCTCACATTGTGGTCCAGACATCAAAAGCAAAATAGTGGTCTGTGTGATGCAGTTGAAGTTCTAACTGTAATCATCATAAAACTATAAACAAAAATTATCAATACATGAACAGTGACTAAAATTGCTTGTCAGTGTGGATCTAGTTACCTTTCTGTCTAAAATGCATTCAGACTTCCTAGCAGGGTTCTAGAATGGATTAGTGGCATGGAGGCAGTGAGGCCAAACAAAACAAGCACCTGCTTGTCATCTAGGAAGAATTGAGGAATAGCCCAAAGAGAGTTAGATATTGTGAATATGGGCAGAAGTAGTCCATGTCCAACAACAGTTCCCATTATGTCCAGATAAACATACAGTGTTAACAGTATGGTTCTAGTACCAAGTCACCAAGATTCAACCAGATTCTCCACTAACTACTTTTGTGACCTTGGACAAGTCATTTTAGTCTCCAACTCATTGTGCCTTTACCAGGAATACAGAGAAAATAGTTGTACCTAGTAGGTAAGGACAATGAAAAGAGTTCATACATGCAAAATGCCCAACACACTGTTTAGTCAGTGCTAACTATGTGCTTTCCTCTGTTTTCTCCTTTACATCTTACAAATCCTCTATAGAGTAAATACTCGTGCTTTATTTTCCAAAAGAGGAAATGAGAAAGGGAATTGCAAGGGCAAACATACTTCAAGTAAGCTCTGCAGGGTCTATCCAGAATGGCAGAGAGTATGCAAAGGTGTTGTATTTTATTGTATGTATTGTCATTGCACATAGCTGAAGCATAAGTAGTGGCTCTGTAGGGATCAGCAAGGACTAAGCATCAAGATTTGTTGTGGCAAATCTGTGGTTGCCATGCTAAGGAGTTCAAAGCTTACCCTCCAGAGAATAATCAGAAGTCTCACATATCTAGAATGTGTTTGGGAATAGATAGAGGTAAGTGATGAGGTCCTAGACAAACACAGTGGCAGTAATAGATTGAACTGGTAGAAAGTAAGTATTCTATTCCTTGAAATAAACACAACATTTAGTCGATGTGTGTTTTGGGGTTGTAGTCTTTACTCTTCCTTCAATATATCACAATATAATGCAGACCCAAATCAAAGATGAGTCTGGGCTGTAGATGTAGCTGTGATAAAACCCACTTAACTTGTGGTGGAGAGGTGGCTTAATGATTAAGAACCACATACTGTTCTTGTAGAGAATTCCCAGCACTGATCTCACTACTTGTAACTCAAGCTCCAGGCAAACTGACACTCTTCTTCCATCCTCATATGCAGACACACACACACACACACACACACACACACACACACACACACTATATGTGTGTGTCTAATTAAAATGTCTTTAAAAAACCACACTGTATAAATAATTCAAAGACCAATAAAAAATTACAGTATAATATGAAATATTCTGTGAGAGAGAAGGGAGGAATACAGAGAATGGTCACTGTTTTAAGGTTGGAAATCTATAAAAGGACCTCTGGAGAAGAATGTTCCAAACAAACAAAGTATTGCAACAAGGTGGAAATCCCAATAGTAAGAATCACACCGAGAAATTCACAAGTCTGCAAAAGTACAGGATGTGGGAGGAGCTATAGGTATTTTCATATTGTTGGAGTAGAAAGTGTGCCAGTAATAGAATAGTAGATGGATGAAGCTAGGGAAGAAATAGAGAATAAGCTTAGAGGACATTTATATGTCATACCAAGGAGTCTGGACTAGTTCTAGTGGAGAGAAGAAAGCTATTGAAATAATTTGTGGACTTTCCAGATGTATAGATATGCCTATTATTAGACTGGTAGCAGTGGTACAACTGGAGAGGTTGACATTAGGAGAGGGAAGACTGGAAGTAGGAAGATCTGCTAAGAAGTGATTGCAACAAGTCATTAATGATGGTGAGTGCCGAAATAAAGGCAGTATATGATGCATATGAAATGATTGGAGATATATATATATATATATATATATATATATATATATATATATATATATATATATATGACAGTGAAAAACCATCACAGGACATGAGATCTCCTAGAAGAAATATGTTTAGTGAGACCTAAAGTACCTCAACATAAAGTCCCCCAAAATTCCTACCATTTAAGTAGAAGAAAAGAGGATTTACCATAGGTTGGTACTTGCCTTATACTACGTCTTTGGGAACTGTGGGATTTTTGACTGTTTTGTTTTTCAAGACAGGATTTTTCTCTGTGTATTCTGGGCTGTCCTAGAACTTACTCTGTAGACCAGGCAGGCCTTGAACTGAGAGATCCCCCTGCCATTGCCTCCAGAGTGCTAGGATTAAAGGTGTGTATCATTATGCCAGAGGCAGAACTTTGAAGTTTAATGAGAAACCTCAAAATAGCAGCTTCTGTCTTTCATCTTGAAAGTTTCTGAAACTACTCTGTGTCCTACATCATTAAAGATAAATGTTGAGTATATCTTTTCTGAAATATTTCCTAAAGTGTTGTAAACCAGAAGTGTTTCAGAGTTTGGATGTTGTAGAATATTTACCAAATACCTTCCTGCTGTGGTGTGGTGGGGTGCATATTCAGTACATTATATCTAGTAAGAGCTGTCTCTATTTCTCTCCTTTCTCTCTCTCTTTCTTCCTTCCTTCCTTCCTCCCTTCTTTCCTCCCTCCCTCCCTCCCTCCCTCCCTTCCTTCCTTCCTTTTTTTTTCTTTCTTCCAGTTTAACATATATAAGTGACCAAGGACAGTGTCCAGGTCCAGGCCATTGTGGGTGGCCAATACACTTCAAGTGGCATTATCAGACTTCATTGTTTATATCTAAATATTCACATCCTAGCCTGCAGTTATAGACATATATACAAGTATGTTAGAGCTTTCTTAAATAACAATCGCTCAATTTGTCTTGCCTTTCAGGGTTTTGTTTTAATGATTTGGTACCAAAGGGAAAATTACAAAAATGAAAAAAAAATACTGGCATGTGGATTCCAAGGGGGCTGTTTCCCTTTAGATTATTACAGCATGTTAAAATGATCATAGTTGATATACAGCAGCTTGCCTGAGTCTGCAACATACCTCAAATACAGAAATCCCTGATGATGGACGACTGTGGGTAAAAACATACATGCATCAAATTTCTTCTTTGATAGCTTCCAGACCCTGTTTTAGTGGGCTTGGCTCTGGAGGCAAACTCCATTTGACAGCACAGGAGTAGCACTCAGTCATCTCCCCCACATTTGGCCTTCATTCAGCAGGCAGACTTGACTGGCTGCTTATATCCAGTCCCTCCTAAGGGAGCAGGGAAGTCAGAGAACTCCCGGGTGAGTGCTGAATTGCAGTCCATGCATGGGGTTTTATAGGGAAGAGCAAGGCACTCTGTTTTTCCTCAATTTCATTGTCATAAATCTCAGAAGGGACTCTGCAGTGATTAAGGAGAGGAAAGCAAAGAAGGAGAGGGAAAAGGCAGAGAAACTAAAGAGCCACACAGACAGAGAGGACTGAAAGTGCACTGTCCCTGACATACACTTATTTTGGGGTACACTGTGTTTGCAATGATTAGTTCCCAGTTTTGTTCTAATCCCCATGAAGCTATTTCCTTCTCAGTGACTAGTGGTAATGTTCTCATATAATGGAGACCTTGAATACTTTGATAAATGGAAGACAGAGTCCTTTGCTTCCTACATACCTTTATTCTTTAGTACACCATTGTTAGAGTTAAAAACAAACACATGCTCTAAAAATCTTCCCTTCATTGCTTCCCCCACAAGACAGCTGCATTTTGTGGTAATATCTTTAGCCACTTGCTGGGCTTTAGGCCACCACACTTAACACATCAGGATCTAATAAGTCCTTGATGTTACTGTCACTCTATTGATCTCTGTGACTATGGGATGAAGGGAGAGGGCATTGTTCTTTTATAGTATTTGGAGAAAGGAGAAGACAGGGAAATGAAGGAAATACAGAGACATAATAAGCAAAGAAAAGAGAAGGCAGGAAGGCAGATGGGAAAGGAGAGGAGGAGAGGGAAAGGAAAGAAAATAAAGTAAATAAAACGCCTGAACTAAATACTCCCAGGGTCCATGCTTCAGTGACTTTGCTGTCCTTATTTCTTTTTTCACAAAGCATTAAATAGGTGATCTTTACTTGAGTCACAGCTTTTCTATTTCCCTGTTGTGGTGCCAAGGAAAATATATGTTACAAAGACAAGATAAGGTTTGGAATTACATCACCACTGATTCTCATTCCGGTATCAGCAAAATATCTGACCCATAATGAAATATAGGCTCCTTTACTAAGAAATGTGTATTTAAGTTTGTTGTAGTGATAGCAATTCATCTGAGATGTATATAGTACTCTATCATCATGTCACACCAGCTATGAGGAAAATGGCTGCCAATGGTTGAAGATATTATCATTTAACACTTACTTATATTCTTGCAATGTCTATTTGGTAAAGAATCTAAATCTAATGAAAAATATACAATAAAATGTCTGTAACACCATCACAAAAACTCTTACTTATTGTTTTAAATGTAATTACTGAACCCCTACTAGCCATTCTTTGTTTGACAGTTACACTTTGTCATGGAGTCAAGTTTGGCGGAAGTTACTTCTGCATTGCCCAGATTACTTGCTGTAATTGGTTGCTAGAGTATGAATCCTACTTGGTCTTAATAATAAAAACTTGGAGTCAGATATAGGGGTAAATGCTGAAAGATCAGAGAAGCACAATAGCCAGCCACTAGTTCTTACCTCTATGAAATCTTCAGCCGAAAGGGAGTTGGTGAGGTGAGAGGTTGCTGTGGCTTGTTCCTTTGTCTCTCTGATCTTTAGGCAAGCTTTATTTGTTAGCACATATACAAAATATCACCACATGTTGCTGTCAGAGTCTTTTGCAAGGGTCCATGTGATTGAAAGCTTAGTTCACAGAGTAGGGTTATTGAGAGATTGAATACTCTTTAAGCAGCTGGAGCTGTGTGTGTCTGTGTGTGTGTGTGTGTGTGTGTGTGTGTGTGTGTGTGTGTGTGCGCGCGCGCGCACGCGTGCATAGGGGTTATGTCATTGGCAATGTTTGGTAGTTCTATGATTTCTTGACAGCTTTCTTAAAGGGGTGGCTATAAAAATGTCATTCCTGTTCTTTCCTACTCTTTCTGCTCCCTGGTATTGGATGTGGTAACTTGCTCCCACACATACACCTGCAGAAATGTTGTAATCTATTTCCAACACCAGAGGCTGAACCCATAGAACCACCCAATCTTGAATTCTGAACCTCCTAAACTGTCAGCTAACTAAGCTTCTTTACTTATAAAGTTATCTTACACCAGGTATGCTGTTATAGTGAGAAAAAATGGACTCTGTGCTGAAGTACATTTTAGGAAGGGGGACATTGGGGTCTTGGGCTGTTGTGGTGTGTTGATGGTAGTCTCAACAATAGGTAAGATGAAGTATTGGAGGGTGTCATCTGCTTCATAGTTTCACTTATCTCCTGGTGTGACTTTTAGACTATGACATATATTTATATCATTAAAAAGAATCTTGGGGTCAGAAAAAGAAGGGCCTGTTCAAGATCACACACAGGCATTTAGTGCCAGAGACAACATGCAAGCTCCTAGGTCTCTAACTTCCTAGGATATGGATCTTTTGCAAATTCTCCATAGCCCCTACTAGTGGAATGATATATTTAGGATTTTTTTCTTCTGCCACCTTCCACTGTTATATCTCTGTGTCTGGAATGGGAGTCTACAGAATCCTCAAAGGGGGATTCTTTTTTATTTCAGTGAAGACTTAATAGCTTGTGGCCATACAGAGATAGTTTCCAAACTTAAGAGTAAATCTGAATCACCATTGTTGATTATTAAAAACATCAGCCATTACTACCCATTACTGAACATCAAGGAATTCTCTCTATACTTCTGGGAAAGGTCTATAAAACTCAATGGAATGACCTGTCTCACTTGGTAATTTTCTTCCTATAGAAATCATAAATTTATCTAAAAGAAAACAAATATATTTCATTTTGTACTATGGTTTTTCTAATTTATTATAGAGTTAATGAACATTTATTGGCTACACACACACACACACACACACACACACACACACACACACACACGCACACACGTAGGTCAGCAAAGGCTGTTCTTGAAGTCTTTGTGCCAATTGTCAAGAAAATTCCCATTCCGAACACAAGAGGGAGCATTTGCCCAAAAATGAAAAGTATCATATAGGCTTTACTGTCTTTAAAAGTTTTCATTGAAAATGTTATCTTTGTTGTCTCCTAAGCCATATTAGTTAAATTGTCATGGAATTGCATAATGGAGAAAGGTGACTACCTTTCCCTGGAATCACTACCTCTTTAGAGTAGTTGATATGGTAGCCAAACAGTGTGGTGGCCTTTTCTTTCTTTCTTTTTGTCAAGGCTTTCTTGGCTTCTTAACTATCACATTCTTTGGATGGCCTCCTAGTATTTTGATCATTTATTTTCTTTTCCTATCTCCTTCAGTGTGGAGATTTCCCCCAGGCCCCCGGGTCTCTTTCTTCCCATTCTTATTCTTATCTCTCTGCACAGTTTCCTTGACTAATCTAATCCAATGCCTGAGTTTTAGTTTCATAACTCATCATGCATATCTATTGCTATTAAGTCTATCATAAGTTGTAAATATGCCGATTTCCTTGTACATTTTCACATAAGAATGCAAAATCTGTTCAGAGGAAGTTCATAGGCCTAAACTAAGACTACAAAATACATCAATTAAAGATTCAGGGTCCACAGAAGGTTAGTATGAATGGGCATTTGAACACTAACAGTGCTGAAACAGAAGAGAGAAAGACAGAAAACAAACAAAACAAAACAAAGGAAACAGGAATAAGAACCTTCTTGTTCCTAGACTAAAAAGACTCACTGAGGTGAGGTTGTCCACTACAGCAGAACTAGTTGTAAAAACGTGTATGTGTGTGAACTTGTACCACAGCAGTCATGTGAAGGTTAGAGTACAACATGGAGAAATTGATTCTCTTCTTACACCACATGGGCTCCAGGCATCTAACCCAGACCACTAGACTTGGTAGCAAGCGAATTTACCCCCTGAGCAATCTTGTCAGCTCTGAAAGTGTCTTTTACGCCTCTGAAATGTAGCTGGTTTGAATTGAAACATAGAATATTTATTCTATTTAAAAAGGGGGAAGGACTTAATGTTTTCATGTCAGTCACAGTACAGCTCCTTGTTCATATGACATGCTCCACAAATGTTAATTGCTACCATCAGTAGACATTCAATTCTTGTCCATTTAAATTTCTTGATGTTGCCCAAACCTACTAGGAATTCTGATGCCTTTCTACTTCTGTGAATGCTATTTCTCCTTCCTGGAATGGAACATTTCAAATTCAACATCTATTAAACTCTTATGTCATCTGTAAGACCTCCAGATTAATCATGAGCTCTTTTTGAAGCATCCATATTAACAGCAGCCATTTTGTCCTCTGTGACACTGTGTGCATATTACTGTTAGGGCACAGATCTAACTATAAAGTTACTGTAGTCTATGTGTCTGTTTTCTCCTCTGGGCTCCTTAGCTCAAGAATAGGAACTTTTGGGCTTCCTCATCACGTTGCTAGAGCCTACCACAGCATTTGTTACATAATAGGCCCTCAATAAATGTTTTCTAAACCCAAAACTAAATCATCTAATCTATCTGATTTGCAGTTAAAGAAATGAAGCCCACCAAAGTGATGGGATTCTTTTAGACAAGATTAAACTGCGTACTATAGGATCAAGAAATCCTTTTCTTTTCTCTCTGAAAAGAACAGACAAAAAAGAGACTCCAAAGTAACTAAAAGTAAGAATCTGCATGTTTAGCCCAGGGAAAGGCTATGACTTTAGGCAAATACTGACCTTAATTCAGTGATATGTGATCCTAGAAGAGAGAGCTGTAAGGTCTAGCTAACATAATTAAGTGCTTATCTCTAAGAAGATGGGATTAAAAAGTCCTTGCCAAAATTACATCCAGCCGAGTTGTTTTCTCTGCTAGCTGTCTATTCTGTAACTATAAATTCTTATTTGAGAGAGAAGCAGAGAAAACACTCAAATTAATTGCAGTGATGTAGAATTTGAGACAAATTAGCTGAGGATCTAATCCATAGAACTAACCCTTTATTCGAAGGAGGAGGATATGGCCGCTTCTAAAATTACACATGTGTTTGTAGACTAGCTGTTTATATCATCTAATCCTAGGAAGTAAATGTTTATGTGAAAGAAGTATGGAACAAATGGCAACATCAAAATTAATTCTAGTGATATAGGACCCTGGGCAAGTTCCTCATGGGTTTGATCAATGTAAGTAACTGCTAGGTTAAAGAAAAAGGAAACAAAATCATCATCTCATGCCAAAATTAGTACAGAAATACTTGTTTCCAGGCTTGTTACTTCTGGTAACATGTATTGTCTGATTCATAGATGTAAATGGCCAGATAAGCACACTGTATATCATAGGTTTATTGAAAAGGCTATTTAGATGTGACTGGCATTTGTTTTTGTTATAAACAGGTAGGAGTGTAAAAGAGTTTGCTAGCATGATGCTTAGCTTTAATTGTCAACTTGGCACAATCTAGAATCACCCATGGCGAGAGTCTTACTGAGACATTGTTTATTTCAGGTTGGCCTGTTGGCATGTCTGTGGGAAACTGTATTTATTGTCATTATTGCAGGAAGACCCAGCCTAAAAAGGATATGGAAGAAGGAAAACATGGTGTGTTCTTTTTGTTGTTACTTGTCTTTTACTCTCTTAAGGAGCTCATCTATTCTGTTGCTGCTTCTGCTTCTGTTTCTGCTGCTGCTGCTGCTGCTGCTGCTGCTGATGATGATTCTTTGAATTATTTTTAAGGTTTCCAATGCAGACTGAAGATCCTGCTCATTCCTTCAATGATGTTACAACCACTTATTCAGACTTCTGAAATGGACTGATAACCAGTGGATCTCCAGGGCTCCTCCAGGCCTTCATAACCCAATTGCAACTTGTGGACTGAGCCAACATTGGGCTCACAACTCTTAGGTTATCTGGAATGATAAAAATTTTCTTCTGAGTCTTATTATATGTAAGTCAGTTTAATCAATACTCTTTTAATATATGTCCTAATTAGGGCTTTACTGCTATGAAAGACACCATGACTATTGCAGCTCTTATAAAGGAAACCATTTAATTGGGCCTGGCTTACAGTTCAGAGGTTTAGTCCATTATTGTAATGGTGGGAAGCATGGTAACATGCAGGCAGACATAGTGATTGGGAAGTAGCTTAGAGTTCTATATCTAGATCAAAAGGCAGCAGGAAGAGACTATGAGACACTAGACCTAGCTTGACAATCTAAAACCTCAAAGCCCACCCCCAGTAACATGCTTCCTCCAACAACACCACACCTCCTAATAGCACCATTCCTTATGAGCCTATGGTGGCCATTTTCTTTCAAACAACCACAATATATATTCATTATATTATTTCTTTTTCTCTAGAGAACCCTGACTAATACACCTAATGTGAGAAAAATAGTGAATCAAGTTGGAGACATGGAATGGTGGGTAAGAAACTCCCAAATATCAGGAACAGCCACTTCTCTGGATCACAGTGGAGAAATACTGAACAGTGAATGTGTATATAGAAAACTGTAACAAGGGTGGAGAGCTGGTAATAAACCTTTCAGTGGCTAGGAACTATTCTTTCTTACTGGGAAGGAGAGTGGGCAACTTACAGACAATCTAGACCACAGTTGAGCAACTTAAAGAGGAAAGCAGAAAGATAGCCTAGGAGAGAGCAGTAGATCCTGGAAAGTCAGGAATAACTGGTCCAGTCTTGGAATAGATGGGGATAAATGCATATAGTATTTAGCCAATTCCTACAAAAAGTTAGCATCCCAGAGGTAGAAATATTCAAGGCTGAATTTCTGGACTTGAAAAAGAAATGCTGGTGAACGTCAGAATTCTCTGCCTTTTGTTGAAAGCTATAATAGGGTTGGGAGCTGAATTGTCAACTGAAGGCTTTCCATGTATGAACCAATTATCCAAAAGTAAGATGAATTTATTTCAGTGATTTCTAAACTTGCTTATTTATTTTATGTATGGTGTTTTGCCTGCATGTATGTCTGTGCACAACATATATTTCTAGTGCTCATGGAGGTTGGTTGGCAAAGGGTATTAGATCCCCTAGAGTTGTAGTTACAGATCATTGTGAGCTGGCATATGGTGCCATAGGGAGTAGAACTTCATGAGATGGATTGCAAGTGTTAGGAGGTGTAGCCTTATTGGAGGAAGTGTGTCATTGTGTGTGTGGGAGGGAATCTTTGAGGTTTCAAAAGCCCATGCCAATCTAACACTCTCCTTCACCTCTCTCTCTCTGTCTCTGTCTCTCTCACTGCCTGTGGATAAGGATACAAAGCTCTCAGAAGTTCTACAGCATGATGCCTGCTTGCCTGCTGCTATGCTCCCTGTCTTGATGATAATGGACTCACCTCTGAAACTATAAGCAAGCCTCCATTTGAATGCTTTCTTTTATAGGAGTTGCCTTGGACATGGTATCTCTTGACAGCAATAGAACAATGTCTAAGGCATAGGCATAGCACCTTAATTTTATTTTATTTTTGTTTATTTGTTAATTTATTTTATTATTATTATGTGTTTTAATTTTATACATCAGCCATGGGTTCCCCTGTTCTCCCCCCTCCTGCTCCCAACACCCACCTTCCCCCCAGCCCCTCCCCTCCATTCCCAAGTCCTCCAGGACCAAGACACCCCTGGGGATTCATTTAAACCTGGTGGATTCAGTACAGGCAGGTTCAATCCCCTCCTTCCAGGCTGAGCAAAGTGTCCCTGTGTAAGCCCAAGGTTCCAAACAGCCAGCTCATGCACTATGGACAGGTCCTGGTCCCACAGACTAGGTGCCTCCCAAACAGATCAAGCTATTCAATTGTCTTACTTATCCAGAGGGCCTGATCTAGCTGGGGGCTCCTCAGCCATTGGTTCATATTTCATGTGTTTCCATTCTATTGGCTATTTGTCCCTGTGCTTTTTGCAATCTGGGATTGAACAATTCACACTCTTGCAGTCCCTCCTCTTTCTTGACAGTTGGACACATGGAGCTCCACATGGGTCCTGGCTGAGGATCTCTGCATCCACTTCCATCAGTTATTGGATGAGAGTTCCAAGACGACTGTGAGGGTGTTTAGTCATCTGATCACCAGACTAGGTCAGATCAGGCTTTCTCTCAACCATTGCCAGCAGTCTACAGAGGATATATCATTGTGGATTTCTGGGGACCTCTCTAGAACTCTGCCTATTCCTGTTCTCATGTGGTCTTCATTTATCATGGTCTGTTATTCCTTGTTCTCCCTTTCTGTTCTTGATCCAGCTGGGATCTCCTGCTCCCCTAAGCTTTCTTTCCCTCAAATCTTGCCCTTCATCACTCCCACTGTCATCCAGGTTGTTCATGTAGATCTCATCCATTTCTCTGTCATTGGGTGATCCCTATGTCTTTCCTAGGGTCCCGTTTTCTAGGTAGCCTCCCTGGAGTTGTGTAGCAGTCTAGTCATCTTTGTTTTACATCTAGTATCCTCTTATGAGTGAGTACATACCATGTTTGTCCTTCTGAGTCTGGGTTACCTCACTCAGGATGATTTTTTCTAGATCCATCCATTTGCCTCCAAACCTCATGATGTCATTGTTTTTCTCTGGTGAGTAGTACTCCATTGTGTATATGTACCATATTTTCTTTATCCATTCTTCAGTTGAAGGGCAACTAGGTTGTTTCCAGGTTCTGGTTATTACAAACAAAGCTGATATGAATATAGCTGAGCAAATGCGCTTGTGGTATGATTGAGCATTCCTTGGGTATATGCCCAAGAGTGCTACAGCTGGGGCTTGGGGGAGATGGATTCCCAATTTTCTAAGGAAGCACAATATTGATTTCCAAAGTGGATGTACAAGCTTGCATTCCTACCAGCAGTGGAGGAGAGTTCCTCTTGCTCCACATCCTCTTCAGTATAAGGTGTCTTCTGTGTTTTTCATCCTAGCTACTCTGACAGGTGTAAGGTGGTATCTAAGAGTTGTTTTGATTTGCATTTCACACATAATTAAGGATGTTGAGCAATTCCTTAAATGTCTTTCAGCCATTTGAACTTCCTCTGTGGAAAATTCTCTGTTTAGTTCTATAGCCCATTTCTTAATTGGACTGTTGGGCATTTTGATGTCTAATTTCTTGAGTTCTTTATATATTCTGGATATTAGCCCTCTGTCAGATGTGAGGTTGGTGAAGACCTTTTCCCATTCTGTAGGCTGTCGCTTTGTCTTCTTGACCGTGTCCTTTGCTCTACAAAAGCTTCTCAGTTTCAACAGGTCCCATTGATTGATTGTTTCTCTCAGTGTCTGTGCCACTGGTGTTATGTTTAGAAAGTGATCTCTGGTGCCAATGCATTCAAGACTACTTCCTACTTTCTCTTCTATCAGGTTCAGAGTAACTGGATTTATGTTGAGGTCGTTGATCCACTTGGACTTAAGTTTTGTGCATGGTGACAGATATGGATGTATTTGCAGCCTTCTACACATTGACATCCAGTTATGCCAGCACCATTTGCTGAAGATGTTTTCTTTTTTCCATTGTACATTTTTGGCTTCTTTGTCAAAAATTATATGTTCATAGGTGTGCGGGTTAATGTCAGGGTCTTCAATTCGATTCCATTGGTCCACATGTTGGTTTTTATGCCAGTACCAAGCTGTTTTTATTACGGTAGATCTATAGTAGAGCTTGAGGTCGACGATTGTGATGCCTCCAGAGGTTGTTTTATTGTACAGGATTCTTTTGGCTATCCTGGTTTTTTTGTTTTTCCATATGAAGTTGAGTATTATTCTTTCCAGATCTGTGAAGAATTGTGTTGGTAATTTGATGGGGATTGCGTTGAATCTGTAGATTGCTTTTGGTAAGATCACCATTTTTACTATGTTAATCCTGCCTATCCATGAGCATGGGAGATATTTCCATTTTCTGACATCTTCTTCAATTTCTTTTTTCAGGGACTTAAAGTTCTTGTCATATAGGTCCTTCACATGCTTAGTTAGCATAACCCCAAGGTATTTTATATCATTTGTGGCTATTGTAAAGGGTGATGTATCTCTGATTTCCTTCTCAGCCTGTTTGTCTATTGAATATAGGAGGGCTACTGATTTTTTTGAGTTGATCTTGTATTCTGCTATGTTTCTGTATCAGTTCCTTGGTTGAATTTTTGGGGTCAATCATGTATACTATCGTGTCATCTGCAAATAGGGAGAGCTTGACTTCTTCCTTTGGAATTTGTATCTCCTTAATCTCTTTATGTTGTCTTATAGCTCTGGCTAGAACCTCAAGTACTATATTGAATAAGTATGGGGAGAGGGGACAGCCTTGCCTTGTTCCTGATTTTAGTGGTATTGCTTTGAGTTTCTCTCCATTTAATTTGATGTTGGCTGTTGGCTTGCTGTAGATTGCCTTTATTATATTTAGGTATGTTCCCTGTATTCCTGATCAATCCAAAACCTTTATCATGAAGGGGTGTTGGATTTTGTGAAATGCCTTTTCTGCATCTAGTGAGATGATCATGTGTTTTTTTTTTCTTTGAGTTTGTTTATATGGTGTATTACATTGACGGACTTTTTTATGTTGAACAACCCTTGCATCCCTGGGATGAAGCCTACTTGATCATGGTGGATAATTGTTTTGATGTGTTCTTGGAGTCTGTTTGCCAGAATTTTATTGAGTATTTTTGCATCAATGTTCATGAGGGAGATCTATCTGTAGTTCTCTTTCTGTTGTATCTTTGTTTGATTTAGGAATCAGGGTAATTGTAGCCTCATAGAAGGAGTTTGGTAATGTACTTTCTGCTTCTATTGTGTGGAACATTTTAAAGAGTATTGGTATTAAGTCTTCTTTGAAGATCTGGTAGAATTCTGCAGTGAAACTCTCTGGTCCAGGGCTTTTTGTGGTTGGGAGACTTTTAATGACTGATTCTATTTCCTTAGGGGTTATTGGACTATTTAAATGGATTATCTGGTCTTGATTTAATTAGGTATGTGGTAACTATGCAGAAAATTATCCATTTCTTTTAGATTTTCCAGTTTTGTGGAATAGAGGTTTTTGAAGTATGACCTGACGATTCTCTGGATTTCCTCATTGTCTGTTGTTATGTCCCCCTTTACATTCTGATTTTGTTAATTTGGATCCTCTCTCTCTGTCTTTGGTTAGTTTGGATAAGGGCTTATCTATCTTATTGATCTTCTCAAAGAACCAACTCTTTGTTTCATTAATCCTTTGTATTGCTCTCTTTATTTCTATTTTATTGATTTCAGCTCTCAATTTGATAATTTCCTTGCATCTGTTCCTCCTGGGAGACTTTACTTCTTCCTGGTCAAGGGCTTTCAGGTGTGCTAGCGTGAGATTTCTCCAGCTTCTTTATGTGGCCATTCAGTGCTATGAATTTCCCTCTTAGCACTGCTTTCATAGTATCCCATAAGTTTGGGTATGTGGTGTATTCATTTTCATTGATCTCTAGGAAGTCTTTAATTTCTTTCTTTATTTCCTTAACCCATTGGTGATTCAGTTGAGCATTATTCAGTTTCCATGAGATTGTAGGATTTCTGTAGTTTTTTCTGCTGTTGAAATCTAAATTTAAACAATGGTGGTCTGATAGAACACAGGAGGTTATTCTAATTGTTTTGTATCTGTTAAGATTTGCTTTGTGGGCAAGTATGTGGTTGATTTTAGAGAAGGTTCCATGGGGTTCTGAGAAGAAGGTATATTCTTTTTTGTTTGGGTGGAATGTTCTATAGATATCAATTAAGTCCATTTGAGCCATAACATCAGTTAAGACCATTATGTCTCTGTTAAGTTTCAACTTGGCCAGAGGTGAAAGTGGGGTGTTGAAGTCTCCCACTATTAATGTGTAGGGTTTTATATGTGATTTAAGCTTTAGTAATGTTTCTTTTACACATGTTGGTGCCCTTGTGTTTGGGGTATAAATGTTGAGAATTGAGACTTCATCTTGGTGGATCTTTCCTGAAATGAGTATGTTATGTCCTTCATCATCTCTTTTGATTGATTTCAGTTTGAAGTCTATTTTGCTGGATATTAGGATGGCTACACCAGCTTGCTTCTTAAGACCATTTGATTGGAAAGTCTTTTCCCAGCCTTTTATTCTTAGGAGGTGTCTGTCTTTGAATTTGAGGTGTGTTTCTTTTATGCAGCAGAAAGATGGGTCCTGTTTTCATATCCATTCTGTTAGTCTGTGTCTTTTTATAGGTGAATTAAGTCCATTGATGTTAAGGGATATTAATGACCAGTGATTGTTCATTCCTGTTGTTATTTTTATTTTTTGGTGGTAGTGTGTGTGTACTTCTCTTCTTTGGGGTTTACTGCTGTGGTGTTATCTATTGCCTGTGTTTTCATGGGTGTATCTGCCTTCCTTAGGTTGAAATTTTCCTTCTAGTGCTTTCTGTAGGTCTGGATTTGTGGATAAGTATTGTTTAAATCTGGTTATGTCTTGGAAGGTCTTGTTCACTCCATCTATGATGACTGAAAGTTTTGCTGGGTATATTAGTCTAGGATGGCATCCATGGTCTCTTAGTGTCTGCATTATATCTGTCCAGGTCCTTCTGGCTTTCAAAGTCTCCACTGAGAAATCGGGTGTTATTCTGATGGGTTTGCCTTTATAAGTCACTTGGCCTTTTTCCTTTGCTGCTCTTAATATTCTTTCTTTATTCTGTACGTTTAGTTGTTTAATTATTATGTGGCGAGTGGACTTTTTTTGGAGGTCTAGTCTGTTTGGTGTTCTATAGGCTTCTTGTATCTTCATAGGCATTTCCTTCTTTAAGTTGGGAAAGTTTTCTTCTATGATCGTGTTAAATATATTTTCTGTGCCTTCGAGTTGGTATTCTCCTTCCTCTATCCCTTTTATTTGTAGGTTTGCTCTTTTCATGGTGTCCCAAATTTCTTGGACATTCTGGGCCATGACTTTGTTGGTTTTAGTGTTTTCTTTGACTGATGAATCTATTTCTTCTACTGTATCTTCAACACCAGAGATCTTCTCTTCCATCTCTTGCATTCTGTTGGTTATACTTGCCTCTGAAGTTCCTGTTTGTTTACTCAGATTTTCTATTTCCAGCATTCCTTCTGCTAGTGTCTTCTTCATTTTTTCTATTTCCCTCTTCAGGTCTTGGACTGTCTCCCTTGCTTTTTCATGATTTTCTTTCAAGGACTTAATGTTTTCTTCTGCTTTAATTGTCCTTTCCTCTAGTTTTTTTATAGCGTTCTTCCCATTTTTTGTTTTTCTGTTCCTCTAGTTTATTTTTGATTTCTTCTATATAAGGCTCTAGCCTCTTCATGATGTTACTTATAAGGTTGTTTTCTTCTTCTTCTTCCATTCCGTGATTTTCAGGTCTTGCTGTTGGAGAAGTGCTAGGTTCTGGTGATGCTGTGTTGCTCTTAATTTGTTGTATGTACTTCTGCCTTGATGTCTGCACATCTCCTCTTGGGTTTGTTCTTGGTCTTATCAGTGTACTTGGTCCAGAGAGAGCTGACAGATTTAGGGAGCCTCTCTCTGGTCCAGATGGAAGCTCTGGGCCAGATGGGAGAGCTGGTCAAGATGAGAGTGCTGGCCGGATAGGAACTGGGGGGGCTGGACTCTGAGTCTCGGGAAGTCCTTGGGGTCTCCTTATTTTGTCCAGATGGGAGCTCCTCTTGTCCAGATGGGAGTTCCTTTGGTCTCTGTTCCAGATGGGAGATCCAGGGCTGGATGGAAGCTGGGTGCCAGTTTCTGATTCTCAGGAAGTGGCTGGGGTCTCTGGCAGATGGGTGTGGGGGCAGGGTGTGGATCCTGCAGGGTCTGCCTGCAGTCTTGGAAAAGGGGAGCCTTCCTGTAGGGCCCTCCGATTGCCCAAAAACTGGGGCCAAGTTGGGCAGATCCTCTGGGGATGGCCTGTGTCCAGCGGTGGGACCCAGGGGCAGTTGCCTCTCTGACTATAACCCCAGTCCCTCACCTGTGGTCCAGATCTTATTTTATTATTTTTAGTGTAATTCTAAGAGCAGTTCAGTTCATAGGTCAAAAGCTTTCCAGTGTTTAGAGAAGGGAAAAATATCTCATTGTAGATCTGTAACTATGCTACAAAATCAATTAATCCAGAGAAAATAGCTCATTGGGACACCCATGATTATATATTTAGCTGAAACCAATATTTAAACATATTTCTTAAAATAATTTGTTACATTTTATTTATTTATTTATATGTAAGTGCAGGTGTGTGAGTACACATATATCCTGGCTCACGAGATAAGATAACAACCCTCAGGAGTGAGAGTGGGCTCTTATCAGGTCTAGCAGCAAGTTCCTTTACCTACTGAGCCATCTTCTGGCCACTAATGTATTTCCTAAAATTCTCATGTTTATTTATATTGTTCTTTGAGCAATTTTCAACTACAGTTAGCTCATAGAAAAGAACATTTATGCTTTATCTTAGTTCCATGGAAAGAAACTATACTCAAAGATGTTTATTAAAGATACAAGAATGCAGAGCTTGAAGAAAATGTTTATGTCACTGTCATCCTCTATGGTCAAGTTTTAAGTGATTTGATAAAACGTGTTGATAAGTTTAGAATAAATTTCGCTGCAATGTCTATTCCTTTCTGTTATTCTTATAGGTTAAACTTTAAAGTCTAGATATATCACTAACTTAAAGGTTGGCAAGAAAACAAAATTTCAGAGGTGTTGATTTGCTGAAATTGATGGGCTATGGGCTATGGGCTATGATGACAACTGGTCATATAAGGACAACTATAAGTTTGGAAAGAAACTTTAGCCAAATTTAAGAAGTTCACTAGATCTAGCCTTTAATTGCTTTGGTCTTCTGTAGGCAATAGTATCAAATGTCTATATTTGCTTATGTTTTATACACTCTTATTTTAAAATTAATTAACTTATTTGTATGTTTGTGGGAGCTCATGTGCAGATCAGAGTACAAATTGCAGGAGATGGTTCTCTCCCTCAACTAAGTGGAGTACTGAACTCAAGTCATCTGACTTGCTGGCAAGTATCCACAGCGTTATCTTGCTGGCTCTGAAGTTGCGAATACTGCTCCTTTTTGTTGGTTAAAATATTTTTTATGTTACTTAGGCTGGCTTTAAACTTGACATATAACTGAGGATGGCCTTTATCCTCCTCTTTCTATTTCCAGAGTGCTGGAATTACAGGTATATGGTAGTAACCCAGCATATACCATTGTTCTTAGACAAACATTTGATTGTTGTTTAGCCTTGACAAAAGAATGTGGGAAAAGTTCATTTAAAATAGAAACAAGGACAGTATGATACTTTACTGAGTAAAAAAAAAAATGGAATCTGTTAATGGTTCTTGATACCTTTTTTTATTTCTACTGTCTTTTTCCCTTGTCCTATAGATTTCTGAAAATTTCTCAGCTACTCTTCCCTAAGTAACTAGTTATTCTATACATATCCATCTACATCCATGCTATGAAATTATGCATATTTGGGTTGCATATGAGTGTATAGCTGTGACGCTCCCTGGTGGTCTAGTGCATAGGATTCAGTGCTCTCTCCTGAGTGTATAGCTGCTATACAAATAAAAAGATAACCAACATGAAACAACATAATAGCATTATTTCATTCATTTACATTTTTAAAGACAAAATCTTGAACTTGGACTGATTTCAAACTACCTATGGACCCAATAATGACCTTGAGCTCTTTTTGAAAGATGTATATGTTTTGTGAGTTCAGTGTGCATATGGGGTGTGAATGTAAGTGTGCATGAATGTACATGTGCCAAAGCAAGTGTGTGGATATTAGAGGACAACCTGAAGTCTCAATTATCATCTTCTACCTTGTTTGGGGCTATTTAGCATGGGATCTTCCAAGAATATTCCTGTTTCCCCTCGTACATCACAGATGCACTCTACTGCACCCTGTTTTCAAACTCAAGTTCTCATACTCTCATGAAAAAAAAATAGACATTGGCATGCATATATCACAATCACAATCCTTTTTTATTTCCTCAAAAGTAACTAATTACAATACCAGCCATTTCAATAATTACTTTTTATTTTCTTCATCATCTCATCACCAAAATGCTCACCACTAGGCAGCAGTTTCGTGGTACTTCATTGACCTCTAAGGCCCTTTTTATCTAGAAAATTTTATTTATTTTCACTTATAGTGTATATGTTTAAACAATGCTATTGTTTGTCCTCCAAGTCCTTCCCAGATTTGGCATTTCCAATTGTCATTTGTTGTGCTACTTTGTCCTACACTTGCTGGAAATTGGCACTTAGTTCTGCAAGATCAGATTTGTGTTGATTTTTTTTTTTCTATCTTTTAGCCTCATAGGTTGTGAAGTGTTCTATTTGGAGATATATAAAGTCTGACTGCCTCTTTTTAGCTATGACATAAGGTGCCACTAATGATCAATAGCATCCTTTGCATGCTGATGATGCCTTTCTAGATATTATAGGTATCAGATGCTCTTCCTCTAAAAAAAGGGCGAAGCCATTGAAATATATAATAGATCTTATATTTTAACATACTCATCAAATGTCCGTGATCTTTTCCTTTGAAATCAGGCTGATATGTGGAAAATATTTAGCTTCTATTTTTTTCTTTATGGGTATTAACTATGTTGTACCCTTTCTGTTTGCATTAAATATTGTTTATGACAGGCTGGTTTCATCTCTTTCATAAATTATTTTAGTAAGTTTATTGAGTTTTTCCTCTTGTTCAGTAATTTGAACAGAGTATATCTCAGCATTGTTTGAGGTGGCAAAGTTAATTTCCTCTTTTAATATACAGTTTCAAATTTTATTTCAGTGAATTATTCATGAATTATACCTTTAAAAATATTCTGTGTCCTTTTCTTTATTTTTCCTTTGAGAATTGAGAGCTTATGAAAAATAAAACAACTGTGAACAGCTGGGGAGGAGTGTTGACATATGGATGAATAAGAGATTACAAAGCAATATTGAAAGATGAGATGAAATAGCTGAAATAGTTATCAATATATAACAAACATATATAATCAATATATAACACATAATTAAAATATATGTAGGCATTTAAGTGTTTCCAATTCTCTTTAAAAATTTACATATTTTTATTATTGTATATGTATGTGTGTGTAAGGTCAAAGCATAACTCTGTGGCATTGGATCTCTCCTTTTTCTTTATGTGTGTTCCAGTGATGAAACTAAGTTATCCAGGCTTGTCTGGCAAATGCCTTTTCCCATGATCCATATCTCTGGCCCATTATTTCCCAATTTTTACAATTTTGACTTATGGAAAGGAAATGTAGATATATAAATAAATATAACTTAATTTCCATTCATGTGTAAGAATGTTCATATACATAAACAAAATAAAAAATTCTCTCTCTCTCTTTCTCTCTCTCTCTCTCTTTCTCTTTCTATTTGTGTGTACATATGCATTTTAAGACTGGGTCTCCCTATGTACCTCAGGCTGGTGTTGAACTCACAGTCTTCTTGGCACAGAAAAAAATAGTCTCAGTAGAGCAACCTACTCATCTGGATATCAAATATTTACATTATGACTCATAACAGTAATAAAATTACAGTTATGAAGTAGGAATGAAAATCGTTTCACAGTTGGGAATCACCACAGCATGAGGAACTGTATTAAGGGTTGAATTATTAAATTTAAATGTACTAAACCATAGCATTAGGAAGGTTGAGAATGCCTGCTCCAAATACTCTCCCACACCCCTCCCCATTCTCTTTCAAATTAATGACCTCTTTTTTTTATCAATTGTTATTGCATGCATATACCTATTTGTATATACAGATATATTCCTAAATATAAGCTGTTGATTCCATATGATGTTACTTGTATGTATGTTTTCAGGGCTGATTCTTTAGCACCAAACAACCAATTCTTGCATTCTTCCCTGGAGAGGGCTATCTTTCCCGTTCCCAGCTTTCCTCAGTTGCCTTAGTTCTTTGTGTAGGGTGGGCTTTTCACCATGCAGTTTGGCATGTCTGTTGGTGTCCTCTTTGTGCAAGTAATATTGGGAAAGTCTTGCTGGTGACTCTTTATAGGCAGTTTCTGATGTTACCAGGAGACAGGTTCTCATAACAATCTCCTTGATCCTCTGGCTCCTCACTCCATTTCTTGATTTCATTGACTACAATGGTGAAACGTAGATGGAATCCACTGTAATTAGCCCAGTAGAACATTATGAGCTTCCTGACTAGCTTACCCAGTTTATATTTCACCAAACAATCCCCTTTGAACCAATTTAAAATATGTATTGCTGCTCTTCTCTACAAATGGCTTTAGGATATGGATTCTTTAAGAGAAATCTAAAATCTTTGTTGGGACAGGCAACATTGCAGGTGCTTATCCTTCCTTGTTCCAGTGTTGTATATACTTATACTTAGAGCACTGATTCTTTCTTTATTAAAGGAGTGCATCGAAGTATTGCCAAAGCTATTGGCATTGGTGTAGCTCATCCTTTGGCTTTCAACATCTTTAGGACATTTACACTTTTCATTACAGACTGCTTGCCAAAAAGATTCAGACTTAGGTCTGCAATGTCAGGCCCTGTAATGTAAAATATATTGATAAATTGTCATGTGCTATTCAAACCTACTGAGAAGTTGGATCTGAAGTGGAATATCCTTCTGTATCTCAGACCCACTTAACCATGTTTGTCTCAAAGTATCCTTTAAAACTGTGTGGTAGTTTGAATGTTGAATATTCCTCACAGGCCCAGGTATTTGGATACTTGTTTCTCAGATGGTGGCACTGTTTGGGGAGGTTATGGGTAGGTAAAGCATCTGTATATATAGGAAGTATATTGTTGGGGGTAGGCTTTGGGATTTCAGTCTCACCCCACTTCCAGTTCACTCTGCTTCATGGTTGGGATTGAGGATATACTCCTCTAGCTTCCTTTTCATGCCACCATACCTAATGCTTAGTCCCAGGCCTTCACATTATCATGGATTCTTATCTCTCTGGAGCTGTAAGCCAAAATAAACTGGCTTCCATAAGATGCTTTTAATCATGGTATTTGATTCTAGCAACAGAAAAGTAATTCAGAAGTTGGTACCAGAGAATAGGCTGTTCCTATGAAGAATCTGACCTCATTGTTTATGGAAGAATATGAAAGAATTTGGAATTTTAGACTCGAAAAAGTGTTGAATGCTGAAGCAGAGCTTAACAGGCTGTTCTAGTAGTATCTGGGAATATAGTAGCTCTGAGATCAATGAAGACTGTAGAGGCAAATCTCAAGAATTTTCAGGAGGTCACAACACTAGCAACTAGTCAAAAGGCAATTCATGTGATGTTTTGACAAAGAATCTGCCTTATTCCCATGTCCAAAGAACTTACCTGAGCCTAAACTTAAAAGTAATGGGCTTATTTCCTTCATGGAGGAAATTTTAAGACAGCAAAACATTGAACTGGTTATTAGTATTAACCATACTAATAATGTTTATGAAGGTCTACAATGAAAAAGAGCAAGCGGGGCAGAAATAAACACAAAACGTAGTTTGGAGAGAAAAAGAACAATAGCAGGCTTATAAAAGAGAGGCCTCCAGATCTACAGTAGTAAAATAAGGATACCTCTAGGGCAAGATCTCATCCAGCTAAGCTTCCAGCTTGTGAAAGAGCCCAATGGGATTTCAGCTTCTAGAAAGTGAACAAACGCTGCTACAAATATGATGCAAGGGAGTCAGCCGCCACCCCAAGCTGGTTGCTGAACTTGGCAAGTATTCACACGGGTCTGCCTTTGGAGGCCTGAAAGGCGCAAGAGTGCAAGGGTTCATAGATTCTATGGTTTCAGAGAGCCACTGAGACCAGACAATGTGTGGCAGGGGAGTCCATGAGTGAAGGCCCCGAGAGGGCAAGAGGCCTTGAGAGGTCATTTGTGACACTGTAGAGAATGAAGCCCAGGTTGCAGTGGAGATCCCAAGATGATGCAGATACCAGAGCCCTGAGACATCTGATAGAGAAGCTGCATACAGTGAGTTGAATTAGTCTAAGAGAGTGATGTATGTCACAGGCAGCAACACTTAAGGAGCTGCATCATCTAAGCCCTTGGGAACTAAATTCTCAGACATTGGTCATGGAGCTAAAGGATTTGATGTTTTCCCAACTAGGTTTTGGTCTTGCTTTGGTCCAATATTTGCTGTGTCCCCATTTTGAATATACATTAACATTTGGAATGTTAATGTATATTCTGTGTCATTGTATGTTGGAAGTGTAAAATTTGTTGTTTGATTCTGTTGGGAGTTATAGTTAAGAGATTGCCTGGAAGGGCTAAAGAGAGGAATCAGTGGTTAAGAGAATTTGTGGAGGACAGGATTGGTTCTCATCATCTATATAACTACTTGCAAAGATCCATAATTCCAGTTCCAAGGGATCTAGTACCCTTTCCTGGCCTCTGTGGTCACTGTGTACACACGCAATATAATACGCTTAGCATATGCAAGAAAAATACTCATGCACATAATATAAAAATAAATAAATCTTTAAAAAGAAATGGCTTCAAATCTCAGAAGAGACTTTGGACAGTGTTGAAAATGATAAAAATAATATGAGACCTCTTGCAGCTGGATTTAAAGCATTTCTTCATTATGATATGGCTATGAGCCTATGGAGGCCAGGAAGAGAACTGTCGTGGTTTGAATGAGAAATGGCCCCCATAGCTTTATGTATTTAAACACTTGGTCTATAGTTTGATGGCTGTATTTGGGATGGGGAATGACTGACGGGGAGTGATAGGGAGTTGTAGCCCTGCTGGAGGAAATACATTACTGGGCAGACAGAGTTCAAAGCCTTACCTCGATTCCAGTTTGCTCTTTGGTTTTGTTTGGGCTTGAGAATATGATCTCTCAGAATCATATTCCTTTCTCAATGCTTGCCACTTGCTTCCATGATGCTTGCCATAATGGATTCTTATCCCCTCAGAAACCATAAGCCAAAATAAATTCTTTTAGGTTTGTCTTTTGTTTTGTTTTGTTTTGTTTTGTTTTGTTTTGTTTTGTTTTGTTTTTGGCCAGAGCTGAGGACCAAACCCAGGGCCTTGTGCTTGCTAGGCAAGTGCTCTACCACTGAGCTAAATCCCCAAGCTGGATCAAGAACAGAAAGGGAGAACAAGGAATAACAGACCATGATAAATGAAGACCACATGAGAACAGGAAGAAGCAAAGTGTTAGAGACATCCCCAGAAATCCACAATGATACATCCACTGTAGACTACTGGCAATGGTTGAGAGAAAGCCTGATCTGACCTAGTCTGGTGATCAGATGGCCAAACACCCTAACAGTTGTGTTGGAACTCTTATCCAATAACTGATGGAAGTGGATGCAGAGATCCTCAGCCAGGCCCCAGGGGAGCTCCAGGTGTCCAATTGTCAAGAAAGAGGAGGGACTGCAAGAGCATGAATTGTTGAGCCCAAGATTGGAAAAAGCACAGGGACAAATAGCCAAACGAATGGAAGCACAGAAATTATGAACCAAAGTCTGTGGAGCCCCCAGCTGGATCAGGCCCTCTGGATAAGTGAGACAATTGAATACCTTGAACTGTTTGGGAGGCATCCAGGCTATGGGACCAGGACCTGTACTTAGTACATGAGCTGGCTGTTTGGAACCTTGGGCTTACACAGGGACACTTTGCTCAGCCTGGAAGGAGGGGATTGAACCTGCCTGTACTGAATCCATCAGATTTAAATGAATCCCCAGGGGAGTCTTGGCCCTGGAGGAGATGGGAATGGAGGGGTGGGGATAGGGGGAAGGGAGGGGCGGGGGCAGGAGAGGGGAGGACAGGGGAACCCATGGCTGATGTGTAAAATTAAAGCACAAATATAATAATAAAAAAAGGGAGAAAAAATAAATTCTTTTTTCCCCAAGGTACTTTTGGTCATGGCTTTTGGTCACAGCAACAGAAAAGTAACTAATATAGACACTTCGAGTGGATTGGCTGGTCACCTAGATATGACACAGAGGAAAAGAAAGAACAGTAAGATAGTCCACTTGTGGAAACACTGTCCCCTTGAGAACAAAAAGTGAGTATATTGGATAAAACCATTGTGCCCTTGGGAAAGATGTATAGGAAACTATTCCTAACAGAGGCTTATCTCTTTTTTTTTTTAACTCATGGTGTAAAAATGCTTGCCTTGGCTATAGGGCATTGGAGGTGGAGCCACAGGGAAACTTTTCTGCTTAACCCAGAAATTTCTCAATCGGGAACTCTAGCACAACTTTCAGGAAGGCCTCTCTGGTCATTTTCATTGTTCTAAGCTCTGAATTCATGATGATAATCTATCGCTACTTGCTATTTGTCTTTATTCAGAAGCCTCACCTGAGGATTAAGGCATTTGTCATGGGACCTCTTCATTGTTTAGAGGTTTCCAGCTGATTGTTCTCATGACTTTTTTTTTTTTCTTGTTGTTCCTGCTGTATGGTGTCAATGCCTGTTCTGGTGTTTATCTACTGCTTGCACTTTCGTTCTTTTGTTTTCTATGTACTTAATAAATGTATTCATTCTAATCTGAGAGCACAGTTGTCACAGGTTATTCTCCAGACAAAACCAGCCTAAAACCTAACTAGATAGACATCATGCTATATTTCAAGTAGGCTTTCCTGCTTCTCAAAAATTGATCTACTTGCATTGAATCAAAATCATTCTTGACTCTTCTCATAGAATTTTTTTCCAAGAATTCTTTGGTCCTGATACATTTCCTTCCCAAGTCCACTAGTCCTCTTGATAACTGAGCCTAGAGTGCCAGCTACATTCTTCTCTTCATCATTTTCCAATTCAAATATTGGATGTTTCTATTAAGTGTACCTCTGTCTAATAAGCAGTTTGGGTAATTGGACCTCCTTCACATGAGGTCTTTCATAGCACCAAAGTATAGAAGAATGAAAACCATGGAGCCTTCTACATCTTTTCTATCAGATACTGTCCCCTGTCATTGTCTTATTGCTTCTATTCCTAATGGTGGCTAATAGGACCACACAGCATGCTATGCAGTACCTGCTTCTCCTGTGGTAGTCTTTCTGCTCTATTTTGCATTTAGGATATTTGTTTATTTTATGAGATTTTTGTGGTCATAGTTGCACATACACTCCATATCCATTTCCTTTCTAGGGTCATAGGATGTCATAATCCCTAATCTCTTCCTAAGAAGGAAGAGACTTTGCTTCTGTTACCCATCTTAGTAGTTTTCACTTCAAGTGGAGATCATTCAATGTCTCCATCCCTCACTGTCTCTCTGAATTAACTTATTTCAACATATTTATTCTTCATGGCTCAGGAGGGGAGGGGTGTAATGAGGTTCTCAGGGGAAACTGAAGTAAATGTGAGAATGATGTGGAGTGGGGCTCTTGCAGTTGCATGATGCTTTGTTTTGAAATCCCTCCTTCTGTGTGTGTGTATGGGGGGTGTAGATGTAGTATACATGCTACAATCTCCACTTTCACTCTTGGATATTAAGTAAAATTATGACTAATAAAGCCTCATTTAAGTCTATTTTTAATTTTTATGTGTTTTTGAGAATTTCATATATGAATACTGTATTTATATCATTTCTCCCTGTTTTCTCCTCCTTCCAACCCCTCCTGTGTACTTACCCTTATTCCTTCTCAAATTCATGTCCTCTTATTTTTTTTTAATTATTTTTACACACAAACACACACAGAGTAGAAATTATTCCTTGGCTGTTGATCTTTGTTCTGACACCTTGACTATTATGAATACTGCTATAATAAGCAGGCTTCTATACTTGTTGACTATATACTCAGTAATGGGATTACTGGATCAGAGTGTGGTTCTTCAGGCAATATTTTAATAAACTCCAGTACTGTTTTTTCCACTAATATGCCTAGATTCCCTTTTCACTGCATCTTCACTAATAGTTATCTTTTATCTTTTTTTTATAATTTCGCTTTTATTATTATTCAGCATATGTGTCTGTGCACATACACACAGATGATGAGTATGTATTAATGTGGGCACCGGCATGCCGTGTTGGTTATGTGGACGTCAGAAGACAACTTTGGTGAGTCAGTTCTCTCCTTGTATTTTGGCTGCCAACGATCTCACGTGGGTGGTCATGCTTGTGTGGTCAGCACTTTTACCCACTGAGCTATTTCTCTGCTTCATAGTAACCAGTGTTTTTCGGATGAGGTCACCTTCATTGCATTTTGATTTGTACTTCCCCAGTGGTTAGTGATGCGAGGCATTTTTCATATAGTTATTGGCTATGTTTATGTCTTCTTTTGAGAAATGTCTATTGAGGTCTAATGATTCCTCATGCTCTCAATTTTCATATGCTGGGGCTGGAGTCCCTAATGTATGCTAGGCAAGCACTCTGACACAGAGTTAGATCTCTAGTGCTTTTGTGTTCTCCAATTTTCTTGAATTATTATTTTATTTTTGAGATTATAATATAATTACATAATTTCTCTATTTTTCCCCTCTAAACCCTCCCATATACTCCTCCATTCTCTTTCATGTTCATGGCCTCTTTTTTCATTAATTTTTATGGCATGCATGTCTGTATGTATATACTCCTAAAGACAATCTTCTCAGTCTGTATATTATTTGTATACATGTATTCAGGGCTAATAATTCGGTATTAAATAGTCAAGTGAGATAGTCTTTCCTGGGGACAAATACTCCTCCTGCTCTCAGCCTTTTTTCCTCGCTTTTGCTGATTCTTCATGGATTTTTCACATCATGCATTCCGTTCCCACTTATCTCCCTGTCCCCTTGCATCTGCCCTCTGCCCCTGCAACCTCCCCCAAAAACAAAACAAAATTTAGAAGAAAAAGCAAAAAATAAAACAAAACAAAAAAAGGAGAAGAATCTTGTCTTGGAAGCTGCAGTGTGGCCTGTTGAGACACACAGTTAAGCTTTTACATCTTTACTAATGTTTATTTCAGGAGTCCTTGGTCTGGTTCAAGGTCTATGGCCTCTGCTGTACCACCAATAATGGGCTCTCACTGGGGCTCCTCTTGGATATCCTGTTGTCTTGTATTGTGGAGATCCTGCTGATTTGGATCTGTAGGTTTGTCTCCTTCACATGCTCCAACAGTTCTTAGATGGGGTGGATGTTGGGGTAGGCCAACTCATAGCCCTGGTGCTGAGCCTGGGTGGTAGCTGGGTTGGTCAGCCTGACAGCTTTCTCTTGGGCCAGCTCTCTAGCATTGCCTCCTCATGCAGCCTGCAGCAAGGAGTGGGGCCACTTCTCCTGCTCTTGGGTCCTCAGATCCAGATCTCCCTTACTCATAACCCCAGGGCCAGCTCTACTGTTTTGCCCAGGCAAGGTGCAGGCCCCTATCTCTCCTGATTGCTGTAGGAGACATATGAAGTGGGCAGGGTCGGTGTTTCTGCTATTATGCCCTCAGGGCTGGCTCACCTGAGTTCCCAAATAAAGGGTTGTGAAAGATGTCCTCCATCCTCCTTGCTTTGCCCCTTCCTACCTGTGGAAGGTGAGAGAGCTGGCTCTGGTCATGAGATTGAGAAAACCAGCCTTGCCCTGCAGCAGCTACAGCACACAGTAGAGTGGACCCTACATTCTGCCTGGACAGCACACTCAGCATTTCTTAATTGCCCAAGGTTCTTTGCATAGTGTTAAGGCCTTGTGCTCTTTCCCCTGACCACTTTAACATATACATAAACATGTATATATATATATAGTGGTTTCCAGTGTCATGTGTTTTTTTAATGGAATTTCTGTGAGTGCAAACATGTGTCTTGACATCTATATGTCATTCTTTGTGGATTTTGAGACAGGGTTTATCTGTGCAGCCCTGGCTATCCTGGAACTCTGTAGAGCAGGTTGTCCTGGAACTGCCTTCCAAATGCTGGGATTAAATGTTTGCACCACTACTGCCCAACTAATTGGCTCTATATGTGATTCTTATATTTCTTCTTTGGTTCTTTTTCTTCTGTTTATTTGATTGTTTTATACTACTGTGGTTTGTTTGTTTTTATATTATTTTATCTTATTATTATTTTAGATGTTTCTTTGTATTCTAATGGAACAGTATGGATTTGGCTGAATGAGGAAGTGGGGAGGTTCTGGGAGGAGTTGGGGGAGGTGAAACTGATTAGAATATATCATCTGAAAAAAATCTAGGTTCAATAAAATAAATATGATTCTCAGAAAATTTTAAACTTGCTCACATTTTTGCTCATATTTTTAATTCACATTATTTTTTCCTTAGGATAAGACTCCCCTCAAAGAACAGGACCTAAAGCTGACTACAGTCTACTTTGATATTTAGAAAATTGCTAGCAAACAATGTTTCAAGTAGCTCATAGAAACAAGTCTATAGAGTTGATTGTGACAATGGAACCATGTGGTTTTAGGTACATTTCAAAGACAGAGGAGAGTGAAAAAATGCTGGTTTCTAATGATGCAAACACCACGAGCATACAGGATTACTGTTTACTGCTTCACTGGCAAGAATCACCTTAGAGATTGTAAGGAATGTAACACTTATTACAGAACAATATGTATTGATCAACAAGAAAAAAAATTCTAAAAATACGTAGAATGCAATTCTTATACTACCAAATCACAATATACTGTTTTATCAGAAACTATTTCTTTTGTTGAACTAAAATAGGTTCCAGATAAGTGGTGTGCTGCCGCTCTGAGCCCTTGCAACCATTTAATCCTCCCTCTGTGCCGCTGACTGCATAGACAGTTTACTAAGGGAATGATTTTATCTTCTCTGTTGAAGATGCCTCCTAAGTCAAAATGTTGTGAGGAGTTTCATTGCTCTGACCTCAGAAAAGATGGATGCACTGTTATTTAAAGAAAACAGAACTGGCTAATGTTGGTGAGTATACCTTTGAGCTTTCAGAACCCACAGCATATCACCTTGGCAGACCACATGATTTAATGGGCTATTGATGAAATAGAAGAAGAAAACAAAAATACATTAAAAAATCTATAAAAAGGTATTATTTATATACTATATAGCAGGGAGTTGTTGATCAAGATATTTTTTTTTGATCTCCAAGATCCACCTAAGTTTAATGATTTAATCATATAATATAGAGATTATTATTGACATAAAAGAAAACAGATGCAAATTATTTAATAAAAAATTTAAAGACCAATAAAACCTTCTTACTGCTAGACAATTATTTCTGAAGGCCACCATTCTTATATGTAATTCTAAGACATAAGAAGAGACTTACAGCTCAAGTGACTTCTGGAACTCAGTAGTAGGCTTGTCAGAAGTATAGGGTATTAGAACTATGGTCAAGAAAGTGATGAGGCAAAGGACTCACGGTTTTGTGACCAGCATTCTGAAATGCAAATAGCGTTCTGCAGAGGTGAGCTTCCGGTCAGTAGCTTTATTGCTTTGATTCACAAAAACTATTTAAGTATAAGCTATGAAGTCATGATGAGACTATCTCATGTGAAAATGGAGTCTCTGTGTCCTTTGTAGTTTATTACAAATATATATATATATATGTTTATCATCTATTTTTCACCATGTTTACACTTGTTGTTGGAAGATTTCCTGTGTCCTGGCCTGCTGGCGATTGGGAAAAATCTCTCCCACTCGCGTCCCTCATGTAAACACGCAGAGGCTTATATTAATTATAACTGCTTGGCCATGGCTCAAGCATTTTGCTAGCTAGCTCTTATATCTTAAATTAGCCCATAACTATTAATCTATGTATCGCCACATGTTCTGTGGCTTCACCTGTGTCCCATGACATGTTGCTTCTTGGGCAGCTCACTAGCGTCTCTCCTGCATCCTTCCTGGCTCTCTCTTTGAATTTCCCACCTGCCTCTAAGCTACCTTGCTATAGGCCAAACGGCTTTATTTATCAACCAATTAGAGCAACACATTTTCATAGCATACAGAAAGACATCACTTTCCCTTTTTTGTCTAAATAAAAGGAAGGTTTTAACTTTAACCTAGTAAAATTACATATATCAAGCAAGACTTATAGTTATACCTAGTCTATTTATATTTTGTAAAATTAAAGAAAATATTTTAGCTTGAGCTATGGCCATACAGTTACAATTAATATAAGCCTCTGTGTGTTTACTTGGGGGACGCAAGTGGGAAAGATTTGTCCTGACCACTGGCCAGCCAGGACACAGGAAATCTTCCTACAATGTACCCTCTTTTCTATTTTCCTTTTCTCTTCCTTCTTCTTCCTCTCTTTTGCTAGTGTCTTTCCTCCCTCTAGTCTCTTTCCTGTTTCATGTCACATGTATGCATATATGTGATTATATGTCATATAAGGTTGTATTTTATTTGTGTATCCCAATAAATCTTACCTGAGGATCAGAGGAAAAGCCATTATAGTAAACATAAAGGTCAGGTAGTGGTAGTACAGGCCCCTAATCCTAGCATTCGAGAGGCAGAGATCCATCCAGATCTCTGCGAGTTCAAGGCCACACTGAGAACAGAACCAGGCATGGTGGTACACACGGTTATTCTCAGTGCTAGTTAACCATAGAGGTCTGTAGGTCTGTACAGACAGACAGGAAGTGATAGAGCTTAGCAGAAAGAAGAAGTGATGTAGCTGGGTGGAAAGAGGAAGTGAGATGTCAGGGACAGAAAGGATATAGGTGTGAGTATATAGGAAGTAGGTCTCTCTTGGGCTGAGGATTTCCTAGGGTAAGAACTGTGGCTGTGGCTTGTTTTATTCCTCTATTTCTCAGCTTTCACCCCAATATCTGGTTCCAGGTTGTTTTTTTATTAATAAGACCATTTAGCACTTCATCTTATATATATATATATATATATATATATATATATATATATATATATATATATATATATATATATGTTTATATATATATATATGTTTATATTTATATATATATATATATAACATAAATGGTTTTATTTGTCTATAAAGTGTTAAGATCTATAAATGAGAGAAAAATATTTACCTTTCTGAGTTTAGCTTATTTCTCTTAATATGATGATCACTAATTGTATCTATCTCCAGGAAATGGAATCATTTCATTCTTCTTTATGGCTGAATAAAGCTCCATTGTGTAAATGCAGCACATTTTTTTTTATCCACTCATCTGTTGACAAACATCTCGACTCATTCTGTAAGTTGCATACTGTGACTAGTGTTGCAATAAAAAAGGGTATGTAAGGATCTTCTGTGACATGCCACCTTAGAACCTTCAGAGACTAGGAACTTCTTTTGTGAAAGTTGTTTTAATTAGCATATAAAGTATTAGATTTCATTATGGCATTTTTTGGTTGACTCTCTACTTGTTTTCCCATGTCTCTGACCCCTTTTGTTCCCTTCTACCTCCATGAGGCTCCTTTATCTTTTCATGTCACATGTGTTCTGTTTGCTTCCTAACCACCTCCATTTTATATCCATTTGCTCTTCCTACACTGTTTATGGAGTCAGGTCTCCTGAGGGAACTTACTCATACTGTAGTATGCCAGCATCTTGGAAGCTCATAATTTCCCTAGTAACTAGATAGAAGTTTTCTTGCCAGTCAGTATGATTCTAGGAACCTTGGAGCCTCTCTCTCAGGACCATTTTGCTCTGAGTTTAGGACAAGGAATCTGGTCTTCTGTCTTCTAACATAGGAGAGAGGAGCTTATTTTGAGATTTGGGGGCTAATGGACATGCAATTAGAGACAGTACAAAAATGTTGCTAAATTTCTTTGTATTTAAGAGTAACTTTGGTCTCCAAAGTCTCACTGCAACCCAAGCTTCATATATGCCTCGTCTTAGGATTTGACAGATAAGCTGTAGCTATGGCTTTTTATATGCTGTCCAGGACTTGAATATGCTAAGCCACATGTTTTTTCAGAGGTGAGAATTGTCTAGAAACAGAAAGGTGGTCACAGGGATAACAATGCACTTCTGTTTAAATAACACAATAGGTGGAAATTGGTGAAAAAGATACTTTCATGACAATCAATATTTTCATTCATTTTGGTCAATCACATGACTGCATTCTTGCTGCCAAAACACAAGTTTAAAAAGATTACCTCTATGGGATGGTACTTGAAGGCCATGATGGCTTTGTGAAGTGCTAGGACATTTCAACTAAGACTTTATGGCTTAAGTGGATAATGGATTGGGTAAGGCCTGGGCAATCTGTTAGGAATATTTTTGTGAGGCTATGAAAAAGAGGGCAGCCAAAGGTCTGGACACCAGCCACTTAAAAAGCCAAAATTGGACTGGCGAGGAGGTTCAGCAGTTCAAAGCACTTGCCACCTGACAAACTGTGTTCAATTTCCAGAACCCACCTAAAAATGGAAGTAGAGAACTGACTCCACACAATTGCCTTCTAACTACCACATGTGTGCCATGTATAGTGTGCTTCCCCCATCATGCAAAACAATAATAGTTAATAGAGAGACCATGTCTCAGAAAGCAAGGGAGGTAAAGAGAGAGGGAGGGAAAAGAAAGAGAAAAAAGAAAGAAAGGAAGGAAGGAAGGAAGGAAGGAAGGAAGGAAGGAAGTCCAGTTTGAACTGGTGGAATGGCTCAGAGGGTAAAGGCTTTTGCCACAAAGCCTTGATCTTCAGGACCCACGTGTTAGAGAGAGAGAAGTAATTCCTGCAAGCTATCCTTGGACAGATACACATGACATGGTGTGTGTGTATGTACCCATGTACTACACAGAATGAAGAAAATGTAGTAAAAGAGAAAAAAACCCAGATTCAGTCATCTTCCAGGGAGGATACCCTTTATCTTTAGAAGGCTCATTGGCTAAACTTAAGACTAGGGTTAAGTGGAAGTACAATGTTCAAGGCAAAGTATTTAAGGCTCAAGACTATATAGTAGTCCAAATGGAAGCACCAGAAACACATGCTGCACATCCATTCTAGGTAACTCCTGAGTATTGCTCTGATTTCAAGGTATGACATCCACTTCTCTACTAAAAATGGGCAAATAATGAATAGAAGGGGAGCCTAGTAAATTCATTTCTCTCCACTATTCATACCAAAAATTACAAAGCTACCACATCTACCCTGAAGAGTTGAACAAGGAAGTAGAGTGAAGTTCCTTGAAGATTAAAGAGAAATCAGACACCTGTGGGAAAGCCTTTCAAATTCAAGTTTCTAGATTCTACAGGGTTTCACCTTGCACAATTACACCAAGTTTTGCTAATGGAACAAAAGAGACTCCTTTAATCTAAAGAAAAAAATTTTTAAAACTAGAAAAAAAAAAACCATGGCAACCAAAAACCAAAACTATTGATTCTAGGAAATGTATGTGAAGGTCACTAGTGTGTGTGTGTGTGTGTGTGTGTGTGTGTGTGTGTGTGTGTGTGTGTGTGCTATGCCAGGACATTTATCAGAAAAGCTTATAGCTTTAGTGTTTCTCATAGTGTAATCTGGGAAGTTAGTTGCGAGCACTATCTCCTGTTTGTGTGGTTAAAGGATCATGGGAAATATCAGTTAAGAAGGTGGAAGGAGTTAAGAGAGAGATGACCTTCTAGGATAGACAAATTCCTATTTGAAGTCCATTGATTGTAATTCATACCTTTTAAATGTTTTGATTTATTTTTGAGAATTTTATATATTTTTATTTTATTTGTTCCCTTTTCCCAACCACTAACAGATCCTTACTTCCTTCCCTACCTATTCATGTTTTCTCTCTTTCTATAAAAAAAGAAACAAAAAACCACCTTAACCCAAACCCCAAACAATAATAAAAATACAAACAAAACAAAAAACCACATAAAGATACAGAGACAGACAGACACACACATACACAACCACACACACACACACACACACACACACACACACACACACATACACATACACAACATGGAGTCATGGTTGTGTTGGCCAGCTACATCTGAGCATGAAATCTGCCCTAAAGTATGGTTGATATACCCAGCATCACTCCACTGGGGGAAAAACCTGATTATTCACTCTCATAGCAGCTATCAATTGCAAATAGTTTGTTAGCTGCACATGGGACTTTCTGTTCACTCCATTTTCTCTGTGTTCAGATTTGGTCTGGTTTAAGTTTGTGAAGCTCTTATGCATGCTGTCATAGTCTCTGTTACTTGTATGTGCGTCTTCCCTGTTAATCAATTCCCAAGAAGGCTGTGCCCCCACTCTGGGTCACATACTACTTTGCTTATATAATTCTCTCCCCTTCTTTCAGTGCTAGTGTTTAAATGCGTATTACAACTGAATCTGTGGAAGCCTGAACAATTTCATTGAGATTATTTGGAATAGAAATGAATTTCCTTTGGATACTAGACATTCGGGAACCCCACAAAGAGTGCAAAATCAGATTTTATACATCAAGGATCCACTGACCTTCCAGAAAACCTGAAGAAAAGCTGGCACAAGTGGCCATCAAAGGCACACTCCATCTGTGAGTAGCTAATGTGATTGTCCTCTCATTCTGAGCTAAGTGGAAGCTCTGTAGAAACAGCTGTTGCTTTGGGTGACATTCCACATTTTGATGTTTTCTAGTCAAGCTCTGTGCTCAGATTTGGTCTGGTTTCAGTTTGTACAGCTCTGTGCATGTTATCACAGTCTCTTCCCATGTGCTTAAGCTTCAGCAAGACAAGATCCCAGCACATCGACAGGGAGGAAGGCAGTGGGCATGACATCTTACCCCTAGCTCAGGGGCTACTGATAATGCTGGCTGCTGGGAGAGGGAGAGTCAGTTTTCTTTAAGGGTGTGATCTCTCACAGTTGATAACCCTTCAGGGAATGGCTCCACACCCAAGAGTATTTGGGCTATATAAATTGGCCTCCTTGAGCTTTAAGAAAGGAGAAGCTAAGAATTGGGGGGTGGGGGTGGAGCAGAAGTAAATCTGAAGAACTGAGGCACCAGGGATGGATACTACCAAAACACATTATATGACATTCTCAAGGAATCAATGAAATGCTATTTAAAGAACTTTAGTCTTAACAAACTCCACCTTTGCACTGTACAAAACAAAGCAAAGAAACCCCCAGAATATCCAGTAGCTAGCCCTAGCTAGGTCAGGGTCAGTAGCCAGCAACATCGAGGAAGTCTCTTGACCTTTGTAATTGTCCTGAATGCCAGCTCAGGCAATGTCAAAGTGGATATTTTCTATTAAAAGATTAAAAGCTTCCCTTCACTACAAAAAGGAAAGGAAAGAAAGTAATTGAACATAAACAACAACACCCACCCACCCAGCACTCCCTGAAAAGATAACACACCACGTGGAAGGAGGCTCACACACTGAAATCTACCCAAGATGTTTTTCTTTCCTGTTGCTCTCTTTGTTTATCTTGTGGCAAGCTTAACAATAGTTTGTTTTGATGACATGGGTTTTTTACTGGGAGCATTCTTTCTTTCCTTCTACGCCTTAGAATCCAAGGGATGCACTGGGGATTCCCCACTCTTGGTTAAAGGAAACAAACAAAACCAAATGGCAAAAGGACAAGCGGTGACACAAAGGACTTAACCAACTGCTTCAATCAGTCCTATACTACTATGTTTAATCTGAACCTAACTTAACATTAGTGCAGCCATGACAGGCTGCAGACTAATAATATTGGGACTAGGCCTCACAATTACAATAACCAGGAAAAGCCACAAACTGTTCCCTGTGGGGAACCAATCAGAATTGAGACAAACAAGTACTAGATGCTCCAAGACATAAAGGATAGCTTACATCACTTGTATATATAGGTTGCCAATTTTCTTGCAGCAATGGCAGTACCAAACCCTGTTTGACAAGATTTCTGTTACTTCATTCCTGCCAAATAAGGAGTTCAAGCCCCATCTGAATCTGGAATTCCCCTGTAACCCCATCCTTTACTTCTTAAAACCCCTGCTGTAACTGAGCTTAATGCTCTCCCTGATTCAACTGCTGTGTTGGAATGAACAGGAAGCCCAAGCTTAAGCTTAAAATAAGGGCTCTTTGCTTTTGGATACCAAATCAGACTCCTGGTGATCTCTGGGGGCTCATGATGTGGGCATAACAATCACCAATTTTTATAGAAGGTGTTTGGAATAGAAATGAATACTCTTTGGATACTAGACATTTGGGAATCCCACAAAGAAGGCAAAATTAGATTATATACATCAAGGATCCACCGACCTTCCAGAAAACCTGAAGAAAAGTTGATGCAAGTAGTCAATAATGTGATTGTCCTCTTATTCTGAGTTAAGTGGAAGCTCTGAAGAAACAGCTGTTGCTTTGGGTAACAGTCCACATTTTGATGTTTTCTAGCCAAGCTCAGGATGGATGACCTTCCACATAATTAGCTCTTTAATCACCAGGATGCCTCATGATTATTTGATGTCATCCTGCTCTCTACATTTACACAAAACTCTATTATTAGACTTACTTCTCTCAAAGAGTGACAGGCACAAAGCCAAACCAACCTGAACATTTGCATTTATAGGAAGATGCTGATTTATTCAGTGGGGAACCCAGTGAGAACTGCATCTGGCTAGGTAGCATGGGGATACAAGTGGACATGTTTATCAGATGAAGAGACAGCTTCCATAGCATCCTGAAGTGCCATGCCCTTGACTTATCACATTTCTTCTAATACATTGCTTTTCCTTCAGGCATTGTTTACCAGATAATATAAAACTTGCTATCCACACAGCCAATCACATTCTAGAAGCCATTATCTGTTATAGCTCACTGTCGACAATGTAACTTGAGGCTAAAATTTTGGTCCTTGTCTGTCTTGAGTTTCTCATGTAGATGGTGATAAAAAACAAAACAAAATACTGTTGGTCTTCTCCCTTTCTTGGTATAAATGAATGAGTCTAACCTTTGGGAGAAGCGTTCTTTATCAAAACACATTTAAATAGTTCTTTTTACCTTTATTGTGATTTTCTTTTGCGAGGAGGATGCCTGGAAGGACAGCTTCGTGACAACAGAAAGGCATTGGTTTGGGGAAGGAAGGTAGAAGAGAGAAGGAAACAATGGCATGATGGACTGGGGTATGGTTGGAAGCAGCTAGTGTGATGCAAGGATGGGGATGTTGCAGGAGGAGTTAATAGAAAGTACAAGAGGACCCTGGTTGTCTCACCTCATCTTGACTTTGGACTCAGGTTGCTAAAAATACCTTTGCTTTTTTCCTCCTTTGGATACTGGAGGTAGGTTGTTGTTATCCATGATATGTACTTGTGATGGTTAGTTTTTCCTGAGTTGATACAAACTATAGTCACCTGGAAAGAGGGACCATCAATTGAAAAATTCCTTTTTATCAGATTGGCATGTGGGGCATTTTCTTAATTGGTGTAGGAGGACCAACCCACTGCAGGCAGTAATTGAGCAAGCCAGAGGGAACATATGAGTAAGCAGTGTTCCTCTATGTTTCTGCTTCAGTTCTCTTGAGGTTCCTGTCTTCAGTGGCTGCCTTAGTTTCTCTTAATGATGAGCTATAGATGAAATGAACCCTTTCCTCCCCATGTTGCTTTTTGGTCCTAGTGTTTAACACAGCAACAGAAAGCAACCTAAGATGGTGGTGGTATCTTTGGGGCCCACTTTGCTCTATACTTCCCCGTGATTTACCTCAGGACAATGAGTGGCTATACTCTTAGTCTATATTTGGTCAGGAAACCACTCCCCTGCTTGTGGTCCAGGACTGGGAAAGGCTTAGACACAAAAATACCATTCTCACTCCACTGCAGGGAAAAGGAAGGCAAACATATTCTTGTTGCAAAGAGGGATCAGCATTCCAGACATTACTTTGAAATATGGCACTTGGTAGAAGACCCAATTGCAGGCTTGGGACCTATGAACTTAAACATATGAAGAAAGAGAATAATGTTAGTTGAGAAGGAGCAACTTACAGAGAAGTTGCTTATAGATCTAATGAATCCTCATTTTATACTTTTCTTTCTTTTTTTGTTTAGCTTCACAAGAAATCATTTTAAAAAATCTCTACTGGTCTTGAGTAAAACTGATTCAGAATATGAAAGTTACAGGACAGTAGTAGCCAAAGATGAGAAGGTGATTGGAGGAATTAGGAGTTCCCTCCACACAACTTAGTTTTTGGTGGTAAGCAATATCAGAGACAAGTGATATGATGAATTACAATGGGGATAAAATAGAACACTACAAACAATTGTTTACCCCCTCCCATTTCATAAGTTCAATGAAATGAATGATTTACAAGAAATGTGCAATTCACCACAAGTAATTCATAAAGAAATAAGAAATCTGAACTGAGTAATAAGAATGGAGAATGGTTCAAAATGAAAAATACTTTTAAAAATGTTCCTAATTAATTACTACATAAGAATCCTTAATGAGATATCAGCAAACTGAACACAAAGAACATGAAAGGATCCATACCTCATGGCCAAGTGAAATTTATTTTAGAGAAAGCAAGATAATTAAATATATAAAATATATAAAAATTCAATCTATGTAATACACCACATTAATATAATCAATGGCAGAAACACGTGATCATCTTCAGTAATACAGACAAAACATTTGCTAAGATTCTTTTGTGATTAAGTCACTTGAACTTGGAATAGATAGAAACTATTCAACACAATAAAGGTCACAAATGAAAAACCTATACTAACATCATATTCGCTGACATGATATAAGTTTTCCTCAAGTATAAAGAATAGGAAAAAGTTGATAATTCTCATCATTATTATTCAGCATGATATTAGAAGTCTAGCAAGAACAGTTTTGAAAAAGATGAAGAGTGATTGCAACCATTGTACTGTTAGTGGAACTATGAACAATGCAAGCACTTTGGAAAACATGATGATGCTCTAATATTTAGAATGTAGAAGCAAAAGGATTGAAGATACAATGCAGACCTGAAATACATATTGAGACTGCTTCAAAATCTACTATATGATTCAGTAACCCTACTTCTGGGAATATATCCCAAAGAGGTAAGATGACGTAAGATGATTCAGTCACAAAACGGCAAATCCTTCATGATTCTACTTTCATATCTAACATGGTCAAACTCTTAGAAAGAGAAAGCAGATTCATAGTGGGTGTTGCCTGAAGCAAGGATGGGGAGAAAGGTGGGCAGCTATGGTTTACTGTGCATGGAGTTTCATATTTGTGTAACAATATGAATTAGCTTTACAGTGCGGGAAACTACTGTGCTACCTATTTTCTCTTTCTTTCTTTCTTTCTCTCTCTCTCTCTCTCTCTCTCTCTCTCTCTCACTCTCTCTCTCCCTCCCTCCCTCCCTCCCTTCCTTCCTTCCTTCTTTTCATTAGCTTGACATAAGCTAGCATCATCTGAATCCGGGAACCTCAATTGAGAAACTAACTTTATAAAATTGGCCTGTCATCAAAATACTTGACTTGTACTTGTGAGCTATGAACACTAGTGACACACTTAGGAGACAGTCTTAGAGTAATGGTTTTTCTCACAGTGAGGGAAGCAACTAAATCTGGAACCGTGCTGAGAAATTCATTCTTACCCTGTCCTTTCAAGGCTCACTTCTTGGGATTCAAGGCATGTCTCACCATGCCTAGCTGTTTCCAATGTGGCCTTGAACTCACAGAGATCCAAAGGGATCTCTGTGATGCCTCTGGAATGCTAGGATTAAAGGTGTGAGTGCCACCATTTTCTAGCCTCTATATCTAGTGGCTATTATGTTCTTTGACCCCAGATAAGTTTATTAGGGTGCACAATATTTTGGGGAATACAATGCCACCACAAGTTCTTACTGGAGTGTTATAGAAATCAAATAAGATAACTGATGCATACTCACATAATAAAATTCCTTGTTCACACTAAGCATTTAATATATGTAGGTATTAATGTTAGCCAAGGCAATGCTTGGATCACAGTTTGAGCACAGAGGGTTTTTAATGTGATACAGGGTGCCATTAAACCTCCATGCTATTTGGTGTAGACATCCTCTCTCCATTATATGATGTTTCCATTACTTTTTGGAGAACTTTTGTGTATCAGGAAAAGTTGTAGTCAGGAGTATGGAAGACATTCTTATCCTACACATGACTAGGAAAGGTAGTAGTCCCTACTACCTGTGTTTATTTTTTATGAAAAATTGAAATAAAAATTTCCAGACAATACATTGTGATCAGTTTCCCCTCTCTCCATCTCTCTACTTACACAACTCTATACCTTCTTTCTCTGTAGCGATAAATATTCTCCTTATCCCAGAGTTGCTGTGGATCTCTGTTCTTTGATTTTGAAGAGTCAGTTTCTAAAGGGCAAACAAAGAGCTGTTCCTAGCTCAAGGAAGCCAAAGAAGCCATTTAGCTGTTCAGTCAAAGGGTATCATTATGAGAGTCAGAAGGTCATGTGACTTTAGGAGGATTGCATCCTTCCTTCCCTTTCTCTTTCAATGTTTACAACCTGTTACAGAATATCACTGAGGCATGCTACACACAGGATATAATCCACTCATCTAATTGGATTTTACCCTTCCTTCAGAACTATACAACCACTGCCATTAGCTTCTTTTAGAATATTTTCTTTATCTCTGAAGAAGCGTTACCTATTACACGATCATGCCTATGAGAGATCATATCTATCTATACTATCCAAGTGAAGAAATCTTTTAACATTTTTGAACATACTGTATTTGACAAAATATCTACTCAGATTCTTTCTCCATCTTAAAGTTTGGTTGCATTTCTATTGTTTATGTACTCTTTGTACCAGGCCCTTATCACATCCATTGATTTGCAAGGATTTTCCTCATTTTGTGGTGCATGTCTTCTTCCCTCTTCTGATACTATCCTTTGATATTCAAAAGGATTTAAATTTGCTTGATTCTAACTTGTTTTTTTTTTTATTCTGTTGCTTATGCTTTTGGTGCCATATTTGAAGCAAATTGACTAATTCAATGTCACAAATGTTTATGTCCCTCTATTCTATGCATTTCATGATTTGGTCTTTTGAATTAGTAAGGTTAGGTAGAGGTTAAGTCCATTTTTAAAACACTTAGTTTAAAATTGGTTTTAGTTTTTTAATACCATGATGCCTCATTATTTGCAGTTCTTTTCCATCCAGACTTGTCTTACCACACTGATCTTTGTACAGTGAACTCCTTCTGATATGTTTAGGTCTCAAGTCAAATTTTACCTCACAGTGTGTCTTAAATATTCCATCTAATAGAAAGTCCTCCCTCAGCATCCTACTCTAAGATCAAATTTCATTTTTCATTTCACTAATAGTCCATCTGTATTATTGCATGTATTCACTATTAGAATGTGAGCTTGTCTTTTCTTGCCTTTTCCCAGTGCCTGCCACAGTTAGATGCTAAACAAATCATTGAAGAACAAATTTGGAGGCCCTATAAATAGTAGTAATAGTAAAAAGTACTCTCTAAATGACTTTTCAACTAAATTAATGGCCTGCTCCCTCAGTGTAATAAAATAATTTTTAATGTTACAATTTTTTTTCATACATGGGAAAATTAAGTTCTGGACAAAAGTGATTGCTTAAGATAAAAAAAAGGGAGTCTTGCATTTATAGTGATTCCCATAGCAGTAATTTAGCTTGGTGGTATCCCACAAAAGTCAAGAAGAAAGATGTTGAACTTGATTCTAGTTTTTAGTTCATTCCTGGAAATTTGTCTAAGTCCCAGAGGAGCAGGGGACAACACACCAGGTGGTAAGAGAGTTAGAGTTAATGGATGGAACAGCATTCAGGTCAGGAACAGCAAGTTTTAGCTATTTTGAGTGGTACATTAAAACTCTTTAAAAATGAAACAACTTTTACAGAAGTTGGAAATATAGCACTTCAGAGTGAGACTGGTAACTTAGCTCATCCTTGGTTATCTCTGCATAACTCCTGGTCGATAAAGCACTCAAAATGGGAGGATTTTTAACCACTCTGCCTCCTCCAATCCACTGCCCTCACATTACCACATCCTTCCTGAGTCTGTCCTTCCTGAGCAGCACTTGTCTGTGGTGTGATGGAAAGAGCACTGAACAATATTTTTCTCCTCTGCAAGTCCTTGTCTCTTTACCCATTCCTTAATTGTAGGTTATTCTTAGAATTACCTCTGTTGTTGGTCCTCACAGATTTTTGTTTGTTTGTTTTGGAAAGAGAGAGGCTTGCATGTATTTCTCAGGCTAGCCTCACTGACCATGTAGGTGAGGATCCTCTTGAACTTCTTTCTCATTTACTTGCCTACTCCTTCCAAGTCCTGGGATTACATGTGTGTCTCACCATAACCCATTTAAGTGGTCCTGGGCGCTGATTCCAGAGCTTCATTCATAGTAAGCAAGCACTCTGTCAACTGAACTATATCCTTGACCTATTGGCTCTTTTTGTTTAATAGACACCTTGGTCATATCATCTACTTTTAGGATTAGCATCTTGCATATGAAATTTTATCCCAGAACCTTTGCTTCATCTCTACACCCATGTAACTTTATATGTGCTACATATCACTTCTGAGAACCTTTAGAGATATTTGAATCTAATAGCCATCATGAACTCAATGACTTGCTCATGGTCCTACTTTCCCATCAAGAAGATGGTATGAGAGGCAAGGACACTGCTGTGTACTGTTTTATCCTATCTTATAGAAGGGATATCCTTATGATCTCATTTTCTAAAAGCAATGTAGGTTATATACATATTTCTTTCTTTAATTCATCACCATTTTGACCCTTCCCTGAAGTTCTCACTTGGCCTGTCTTTCTCCAAGTCCTTTTCCAAACCCATCATTTAGTAGACCCAAAAATCCCATAGGTTTGGGAAAACTTTCTTTTTATTAATTTTTATATATTTTGATCATGTTTTCCCCCAACTATTCCTAAATCTTCTCTAACTTTCTACCCACCCAATTTCACATTCATTCTCTCTCACACACACAATAAAAAATACAAACAAGCAAAAAATTTTCCTAAACCCAAGTTTCTTGTTCTAAAAAAAAATGACTTTTCAAGGTTGTTTTGAGGATTAAGTTTGCTATTCAGATTTGAGAGGATTCCTCTCATAAGCCCTGTTGATAAATATTAGATGACATTTGCTGAAAATTCCCAGCAAATATTCTTGGGGACAGCCTCTTGGAAAGGCTTTATAGATACAACATTTTTTAGAACAGTTGTGAATCTATGATGTCTCCAGAAAGAATAAATACAACCCAGGAAGAAGTGAATGATGTTTTTGACTATCTTTTTTTTTTTTTTTAATTTCACATTGCCAAGACAAAAAATGAGCTACACTATAAGTTACTAGACAAATTGCCCAAATGTTCCCTAGAGTAGTGTTAACTTAGCACATAAAACTTTACCCAAAGTTCAAAGGTGAGGTTCTTTGGCCAGAGCTTTTCTTATTGTGTGGTCTGTTTCCAGCAGCTGTTGCTTTATGGTGTTTTGGGGACAAATTATATGGCTGGTAGTGCTGTCTCCATTGGCTGTCCAGCTGTCCTATCAGATTACCACTGTGGAAAAGGCTGCCCTATGCTTCTTGATATGGAAGACATAGCCGTCTGTTTTCTTTCCTCCTTCTCCCTCCCTCCTGCCCTGCCTTCCTTTCTTCATTCCATCCCTCCTTCCCCTATCCATTCATCCATCCCTGCCTCCCCCATTCCTCTTCCTCCCCCCTCTGCATTCTTCTGTGTTTGTGTATTAACCTGTCAAGCTACACCATTCAACAAAAACAGAGAAGTGTAGCAAAGTTGTCAGCAACTGATATGGATATCTAAAAATCAGTCTGAGTCATTCAGGTCACCCAATTCTCAAAGCTCTGTGACTTGTCTCAGGAGATACAGGTAAAAACAATGATTTATTGTTTACGGAATGCTGTCTGTCATTTCATAGAAGTTTCTGAAACCAAATTACATTGTTCTCTAGGAAATGAATTGGAGTAGATTGGAAACTAAAAATACTCTCCTCCATTATTTGGCTATCATGTGTGGTAGTGTTAGAAAGGCTTCAGAAGAAAGTATGATGGAATATAATGATGTATGTATCTACAGACGCCATAATGAAACAAAAAACATTGTATGCTAAGTTTTACAATGGTAACGTAAAATACAATAGAAAACAACATGAAGATTTTATAGTTAGTGTCCTGGGGAGGGGAAGAATGACAGGGAGGATGTTGAGAAAGTTGGGAGGCCATGTCTTTTCAGTTCTGAGCTATGATTTAGGTTACTGCTTTAGAAATAATATTTTACAGAATTGTTCATTGACTGGAGCATAAGAGAGGGTAGACTTTTTCTAGGCAAACTGACCTCATAACTGGTTCAGTATAGGGTACCATAAAAGCAGATATAAAAAAGATATCAAAACTGAAATTTAGGGGTTCCAAATGCCAGATGATCACTAAGAGAATAAAAGGAAACTTTGAGAAATAAAAACTGTAGCCTTTAATTGCCTATATTACAGCTTTCTATATTTCCTAAAAATGAAGCTTCCAAATATGTTAGATATTTTTATTGAGTCTGGGGTCATGCAATAATGGGGGACAGACCACCAAATTTGATTTAACTAGAAGTTTTATTCTAGAAAAAACAAACAAAGAAAAAAATTTCACCACAGGACACAAAAGCTTGTCAGCTAGCTGACACCACAGCCAGTGTTCAGGAATCTGAGGCTAATGGAGGCAGGTTCTGGCCCCCTTTTTATATTAAGGGAGAAAACATCAGGTATTGGATGTATGCTAGGAGTCATGTAGAAACATATATTAAAAGTTAATTTTGGTCCAGGCAGTTGTTGGCTATAAGAGACAAGAGGGCTAAAAGGTAACCCCTGGCTATTGACAGAGGAGCTGGCTGTAAGCAGAGAGTCACTGTTAGAAGTTAGCCTTTGGAGTGATGACTGTCAGCTTTTATTTTTTAGGTTTACAATTTTATATTTCTATATTCCTGGACCCTTCGATTTTAAACCACTCAGTGCCATACCTGAAAGCCAGGAAGAACAAACACTGACAAGAATAATGACATTTATTATTAGTACAATACAATAACCAAATACATTAATAGTAATCCCTAGAAATCCCTGAGATAAAAGTATAAATTGATAGTTTCCTATAGCTACTTTAGTTTCCACAAAGTTATGACAGAGGTCATGTGGTCAGCCTTTGAGGTTTAGAGCAGGGGACAAGTGACATCAGCACCTTAGGGGTTGTCCTGTGTAGACACAGCTCTTTATTTGCAATTGTCCACAGGCATCCAGTATAAAAGAAGAACTTGTCAGTCTGCTTTATCTGTCACCCATCTTTCCAGTCTCAGCCATACCAGTCGTCTTCATTTCACCATGGATGACCCCACTGACCTTGTAATTTCTCAGCACGTCAAGACCCTTCCCTTCTTTGAGTCTTTAGATTTATAGTTGTCTCTTGGGTTCTTCTAGCTCTTTATTGCTTCTGATCTGTCTTAGTTACATTTTCATTGCTGTGATAAAAAGTCCTGACCCCCACCCCCAAAAAAACCAAAACAAGAAACCTTAAAGAACAAAGGATTGATTTTCACTTTCATTTTCAGAAGGACAAAGTCCATCAAGGTGAGAGAGACATGAAACCTAGGAAGGAAAGCATGGTGGCAGGAGGAGGAGGCTTCCTGGTCATGCTGTATCCATTCTCAGAAGCAGACAGTAAAGGGGCCTCAGAGTCAGCACAGAATACACCAAGACACAAACTTCTCAGTACAAAGGAGATTTATTTACATTGGAGGGGACAAACTGGTGGCTGCCTCTTGACCAGGCAGCAGGTGTCTCTGTAGGAGAAGTTTTTAAAGGAGAAAAGGGAAAGTCTGTGCTAGGATGAGTTGGTAAGTCCTGATTGGACATGTTAGTGAGTGTAGCCATAAAATGAATTTTAGTTGATGGACTTTGGTGTTTTGATAGTTGCACCTTGGTAATCAGTCCCAGGAATGAGTCAGGTATAAGGACATGGCCAAAAAAAGGGAATGGGTCTTGGTGGCTAGCTTTGGGAATGTGGAAGTGCCTAAATAAGGGAATTTAATTGTTATTTATTAAGCAGCACAATGTTGTTGGCACTGTTTTACCATGCAAGAGAAGCCACAAGGCATAACAAAACCTACTATAAGAGTTTATTAATAGAACAAAATAGAAGAGGTGTGCATAGGCCTATGGAATGCAGGAAGAGAGGGAAGGAATAGGTGGAACCTGCTTTTATAGGTTCCCCCCAACATGTGCATATGCGCTCATGTGAACAGATTACATGATCATGAAGCAGATTACGGAGGACATAAGATCCTAGGATGACTAAGCATATTGCCTGGCTACTGGACTGTAGCTGAAGTTTTCCTGTGTCCCACCTGGTCCTCAGCTGCTCAGACCCAAGTAAACACACACAGGCTTATATTAATTAAAACTTCTCAGCCATTAGCTCAGGCTTACTACTGACTAGCTCTTACACTCAAACTCAGCCCAGATTACTGTTAATCTATATGTTGCCACATTTTCCATGGCTTTACCTGTGTGTCATTACATGCTGCTCCCTGGATGGTGGGCTGGCATCTCCTGACTCAGCCTTCCTCTTCCCAGAATTCCCCTTGTCTGCTTATCCTGCCTATACTTCCTACCTAGCTACTGGCCAATCAACATTATATTAAACCAGTGTACAAAAGCATTATTCCACAGCATTTCCCCTTTTCTTTTTTATTAAAAAGGAAGGTTTTAACTTTAACATAGTAAAATTATACATAATAAGTAAGAATTATAGTTACAATACTGGACAGCACAATTTTGGTCATGTAGCTCGGGAGTGGCTATGAATTCTAACACTAATAGTTTAGCAAGGGAGAAGGAAGTGGTAAGGGCAATGCCTGCTGGTACCATGTTTGTCATGCTTAGGCCTCTAGAACCCTTCAGTGAATAACTTCTATGTGGCAACAATATATAAGGTCTTAACGATCACTCCAGTGACCAACTACTCCAGGGAGCTCCCACCTCTTAAAGGTTCTACATCCATCTTAACAATAGCATTACTAGCTTGGGACCAAGTGTTCAAACACTTGAGCCTATGATTACATTTCACACTCAAACTATAACATTCTACTTGGGATCCCTCATACACTCATTGCTATCTTTTGAAACAAAATGCATTCAGTGGAACTTCCAAACTCTTCACTGTGGTGATATTGTGTTCCCCAAAATATTGTGCACCCTAATAAACTTAACTCGGGTCAGAGGACAGAACAGCCACTAGATACAGAGGCCAGAAAATGGTGGCACACATGGCTTTAATCCTATCGCTTGGGAAGCAGAGATCCATCTGGATTTCTGTGAGTTTAAAGCCACACTGGAAACAGCCAGGCATGATGACTCACCCCTTTAATCCCAGGAAATGAGCCTTTAATCCCAAGAAGTGATGGCAGAAAGCAGAAAGGTTAATAAGGCGTGAGGACCAGGAACTGAAGCTGGTTAAGCTTTTAGGCTTTCAAGAAGCAGTTCAGCTGAGATTCATTCTGGATAAGGAATCAGAGGCTTCCAGTCTAAGGAAATGGGATCAACTGAGGAATTGGCAAGGTGAGGTGGCTGTGGCTTGTTCTGCTTCTCTGATCTTCCAGCATTCACCCCAATACCTGGCCCTGGGTTTGTTTTAATTAATAAGTCCTTCTAAGATTCATGCTACACTTCACAGTTTTCAACAGTTCCAACACTATTCAAAATCCCAAAAGCTCTTCTGAGATACAATGGAATATATTAACCATGAACCTATGTAAGGTTGTATACAATAGCATAAATACACTTTCCAAATCCAATGGGTGATTAGCAAGGAAAAATTGGGAGTTAGCTGTAACAGATACATAGCTTTCCTTGCTTGACACACCATGGTTCTATTCTCTGCAGCATCTTAGGATGTCCGCTGAACTTAGGTATCACCTCCATAACTTCCTACAATAGTCTCTCAGGCACTCAGTGGTCTCCTTACAGGGACTCTTACTCTGCCACTTGTTACTTGGCATTATCAATCCTCTAAACCTAAGGAAAAGACTCCATTACTTCCTCAATCTTTTTTTTTCATTCTTGAAAAATTAATACCAAATAGACCATATCACCAAGTTCTGCGGTTCCCTCAGGATATATCCCAGCTGTCATGGACAATAGTAACTTGTTGGCAAGAGCCTTTATTCATCAATAAATATTGCCAGTTTCCAGTTCTGACTTTTAAATAAAATATATGTTTCATTTATAAGTGCTCAGAATAGAAATAAAACGTTTAAAGAAAATTTATATGGTGTGTTTGGTCAGAAAGTTTCTGGGGTACATGTGTCTCCATATCCTCAGTGATGGAATTCTAAACATACACCACCACAAAGAACTTTTTACACAGCTTATAGGTTTCAAACTCAGGTCTTCATGCTTGTGTGGCAAACATTTTAACAACCGAGTCACTTTCCTAGCCCTTAGAACTAAAGTTTGTTTATTGACCTGAGAATCTTCCTATATTCAGTATCTATGGCATGGAGATTGTTTTCAAGTTTTGAAAGCATTTACATGCAGACTTCTCAAAATTCAAGGGCAATGAGACTCTAAAAACGTAAGCTTGTGGGACCATTTCACATTCAAGCCATTTTATGCTTTGGGTTTGTATCTCTGTGACACATCAGAGAAGCCTCTCCTAATGGTTCCATTTAAGACGCATCCTCTCACCCTGATCACATTATCAAATAACTATTTTAGCCACTCATAGAGTTCCTTACTATTCTTATGTTAATTATATTCCTGTTTAGCCTTCTCCATATCCCTGATTGCAAAATAAATATTGTAAGGTCAGGGTTCTTGTCTAGCTTATTAACTCTGTGCTTCCTAAAATTCCTACAGTGTTGAACACAGGTTGAGGAATAGCAAACTTCTTGATGTGTTTGTATTGCTAGAACAAAATTCTTCACCGCTTATTTGTGATGAACAAAATACATTTTTTCACAGTTCTAGAGGATCAGATGTCTACAAAGCATTGGATGGTTGAGTTTCTGGTGAGGGTTACTCTCTGCTTTGGGAATTGGCTCTTATTTCTGTATTTTATTGAGCAGAAGAATGCTGTCTTCAAGTGACAGGGCAGGATCATTGTGTCCTCAGACTGCCAAAAGGAAAGGCTAGAGATTTTAGTACTACTTGAAGCCACCTTTATAATCAATTCCTAAGGCTTCCACCTTATAATACCAACACATTGGGAACACATAAATTTTGGAGCATACACATTCAAATGAAGGCAGTTAGTAATGGTTCACTGGTTGCTTTTGGCAGCAATTAGCATGAGTGATGAATCCTTGCAACATATATAAGCATTTTTAGAGAACTTAACAGGCAAATGGAAATGTTCTCTAAAATTACATTTCAGCATAAACATGCATTCATGGCAGTTAATATAATGCAATTTAGTTTTACTTATTCTATATAATTTGAACCAAAAATCTTGTACATGGGTTAAGTTTTTAGAAAAAGAGTTCTAGTTTATTTTTATCTGTTATAAATATAATAAATATCTTCCTTCAAAGGCTGTTAAAGCAAGCAGCAAGAAGCATGAGCAATTTTATTTTTGGTTTATTTCTAAATAACACACAAATTGCATGCTACAAATTGGTACCCAAGTAAAACATCTTTAAAATGTTTCGGTGCCAGCTAATACATTGTATGGTGGGGGAGAAACCAATGTGTACCTTATGACATAACTGTGATAGCTATCCCATTTTAATAGTATATACAGCTTATAAATTGATATAGGCCAAGATGTGTTTTGTGTGGTTAAACTGTAAGTTCCAATGGTATATTGGAGCTAATTTATACTAGCTTGTTAAAGTTGACTGTTTTTCCTTCCCAATATCATCTTCATTGTCATCAAGCTAGTATCTTGAAATTTGATATCATTGGACTACAAGAATCATTGTCACAAGTTGTGGCTTTGTTGCACCTCATCTTCAGACTCTGAAGGCAGTTATTAAACATTTATTATTATACTGTGCATTGCTGCAATGGTTAATGTTCATCTTTACTTGGCTATATGTTTAATCACCAAGACATTTCCAGAGAGGTTCAAGTTGAAGAGAGATATACCTTGAATATGGTTGGTACCATCCCATGAGTGATTAAATCCCTGTTGTGCAAGCATGAGGACCAGAGTTTGGATACTCAGAACTCATGTAAAGGATGGATGGGTACTCAGAATTTAGAAAAAGGATCAATGGAACAAGTTGACTAGCTAGACTGTGTATCAGCAAGCTCTGGGCTCAGTTGAGAGTCCTTATCTCAAAATATAAGGTAGAGAGTGATCAAAGAAGACACTTTGTTGATGCAAAGTGTCTTACTTCATGTCTCTATACATATATGCTCATATACCACACACACATACACATGGAAAAAAGAAATAGAGAAAATCAGATGAGCACTTAAATTCTCTTCATTCTGCTTCTTGATACATGTAGGTGTAAGCAAGTTCCTGTTGCCATACACTTCCTACCACAATTGATTGTATCTGCCATACACTCCCTAACATAATCAATTGTATCTGCCAAACTCTAAACCAAAATAAATATTTCATCCTTGGGTTGCTGATAAAGGCAACCTAAATACATATTATTAAATACGTGATAAAATGTATCTAGTCACAGCAATGAGACAAGTAGCGAATTCAACTTACAACTAATATCATCCATTCATCCACTGAATTGATAATGAACTTCAGTAAAGAAGCTGTTATTTCTGATTTTAACTTTTTTACATTTATTGTTTTGTTAGTGTATGTGTACATATATGTACAAACACATACCATGACATACAAGTGGAGATCAAAAGACATCTTGCAGGGATTAATTCTTTCCTTTCAGTACATGTGTCCCAAGGATTGAACTCAAGTTGTCAGCATTGTGACAAGAACCTCTACTCATTGAGCAACCTCTACAGTCTCCCGTTCTGCTCTTCGTACAAAAAAAAATGTAGGTTTTCAGTATAGAGCTAAAACTTTGGGGGAAGTTTTATAAGGCATATGTGGCCAGCAAGCTCCAGGGATTTATGTGTTTGCACATCCTTAGTACTCGACTTCTAAGCACACATCACCATACCAAGCTTTTTACTTGGCTTCCAGCATCCATACAAGGTATTTATGCTTGTATGGCAAGCACTTTACCAACCAATTCACTTTATTAGCCCCGAGAATTATAACTTTTTCACCTGCTTGAGTATTTTCCTATATTCAACAGGTCATGAAGTCTATGTGTTTTTAAATTTGGAAAGCACTTACATGCCAACTTCTCACAATAGACAATGGGTCTCTTAATTATGACCTTAAAATAAATGCATTCTTCTTGGAATTTATGTATATATATTAAACATTTTATAAAAACCCAAACAGGGAAGCAACCATAGAAGAACAAGCAACTCTGATAAAAAAAAAGCAAAAATTAAGATGTGAGAAATATGAATACAGTTTCAAAGGATAAGTTACCAGAGAAAGTTTCACAGTGCTACTAACTTTCTGGCTTATAGTGAATATGAATGTATTGTTGACTCTTAGTTGGTAGGATTTAAAGAAATGGTATGGGTTGGCTGGGAATATACCACAGCTGAAACCAAGTGGCATTTCTACTTTTTGCACTTCCCCTCTTCCATTTTAACCTCTTTCTCCTTACAGTTCTAACACTGTGTCTCTCCTATAATCTATAGATAATGAGTCTCCACCAGGAGTCAACACACTTTTTTTTCAGAAAAGGGCCAGATAACAAATCTTCAGGCTCTATGGGTCATAAGATCTCTTTTACAACTACTATATTCTGGCACAATAGCATGAAAACATCCATAGATAATACATAAATGAATATATGCTGTGACTGTGTGCCCATAAAACTTTTAAAAAACAGACAGACTACTAGATTTGGCATGCATGAGCTCTGGCTTGTTGACTACTTGTCTAGACAGCAAAATGTTGTGGGAGTATTACTCTTTCTTGAGAAATGCTACTGTATGTATAAGGCAATGTTTTTGAAACTAGGGCTAGGGATGGACATGGGAGTTAGAATCACCCACCATCCATGTGTTCTCTTTGTATATTTTAAATAGAAGATTTAGATGTTCCATGGTCAGTAGGGATTTTAATATTATTATAACTACTGTATATCATTCCATTACTTAAATATGTTACAAGAAGTGTCTACTTCTCAATCTATGTCAAATGTCTTATAGAAGCATGTCTTAAAATTATTTGTTTTGCTTCCATTTGTTTAGCCTTGTTTTTGAGATAGAGTAGTCCAGATTGGTAAGAAACTTGGGATCTTCTTGCTTCAGGCTCCAGAGCTCTAGGATTAAAAGCATGACTTTCATGCCAGCTGAACAGCATTCTTAAATGAACAGAAATCAAGTCCCATAAGATCAAAAGTATTTCTTTCTAAGACAATTTTCAACCATTAGATTAGAAATAAGAAAAATAAACATTTCCCAATAAAGTATATCATTATTCAGTATGTACCTAAGTACCTCTACTATCCTATTCAAGAGAACCAGAGGCCCAATGAAAAGAGATTGGAAAGAGGGAAGTGAAAAAGGTAGTCCTCTCTGAGTTCCAAATAGTGATGATTCCCCAAGTGTCAAGTGTAGTTACTAAATGCAAGATAAAATATACCAGAGCACAGAGTAGAACCAACTATTTTGTACCTGCCTAAGTTTTTAGTCATCTCTCTCACACAGGTTCTATATGCCTGTACATATTGACTTACTTTTCACAAAAGAAGGTATAACCCTTCCCTTTACACCAGTAGTTCTCAACTGTCCTAATGCTCTGACCCTTTAATACAGTTCCTCATGTTGTAGTGATATCCAACCATAAAATTATTTGCGTTGCTACTTTATAACTGTAATTTTGTTACTGTTATAAATTGTAATACAAATATCTGATATGTAGGATAACTGATATGAAACCCCTGTGAAAGGGTCGTTCGGCCCCCATAGTGGTCTCAACCCACAGCTTGAGAACAGCTACTCTACATAGTCCTATATCTGAAGCAGTTACTCCCAAGCAGGTAAAAACTGGGAGATTGTTGAAAATTTCAGATGAGTTTATACTGCCAAAGTCAGACATTCTATGCAAGAAGTCAGCTGTCCCTCCCTGCAGGAAGTGCCTCAGTAAGCTCTTATTACAGTTGGGAATGTGGTTTATCAGTGGGTTGGGAAAGAAACAAATGGTTAAAAATTGCTGATGGGAAATAGCTTGATAAATAAATGTGTTCATGAATATAGATGATAAAAGACAGGCAGGATTTATGCATGTATCAGGCAGACAGCTTAGAAAGTTTAGTAGGCTCATTAAATAATTATAGTACAATGAATATATCAAGCTACTAATTCATTTACTTTTGCCTTTTGTATTTTTGCTGTAAAATGCGGAAAAACAAAACTGACAGCTTTTAGAGCATCCTTTTGAAGGTAATAGCGTCATTGTAAAAGCACTACTATTTTGGATCAGTCAAGGATGCTCTGCTAAGCCTTCCTCCTTATAACTCATTTTGAGTCAAGTTCCTTGTTCACAAGGCATCTAAATAGAAGAGGTAATAAGACCCATATGCAAAAGTGTTCAAGGGGGATGATGACAAGTTTCCAAAAATAAATACAGTGTGCCAGGGTTACTCAGACACAAGAGAGATGGCATTAGGCTGGAGCAGGGCTTCAGGAAAATTATTCATTTCCAGATCACTCAGTTCTTTTCCCAAGGAGAAAAGAGAAGTTCCTTGTGCTTTTAGATGAGTTAGACACTGCTGTTTGGTGATACTACTATTTCAAAAGGTATTACTATTCTTTTAATGTATGGCTTAAGTAAGTTCTTTGGTTTTGTTTGTTTTCATGATAATCTAGCTATGTAATTCATATTAGCCTTGGACTTGTGATCTTTCTGCCTCAGTCTCTGGCATACTGGGATTACAGTCATGTACCAGCACATCTGGCTCATCATAAATTTGTCTCTTAAAAACTTAATTCTATGTATTATACTTACTGTTTTATGTCGATGCTACAGGAATGTGAATGCATGCATTTGTGTGCCATAGCATCCATGTGGGGTTTGGAAGTCAACTTTTCAGAATCTGTTCTCACCTCCTACAGTAGGTTCTGAGGATCAAACTTAAGTCCTTGACTAGTGCAGAAAGAATTTTTATACATGGACTTATCTCTTCAGTCCTCAGTTTTTTCTTAAAGTTTCCACTGCATCATCGCAGAGTCAAAGATTTCTCTATTGGAGTATCATTTTACCCCAAACAATAGACATCAGTTTGAGGGAAAATTATGTTTAAGGGTTAGTATGTTCTCTCAGTTTTCTTCAACTACCTAATCCCTGTGATATCATTTGGAATTTTGGCGAAAAAGTTAGGGAGAACATCAGTTCCTCACCTGGCATTCAGTAGGTAAGGAAATGAGCCATAGAAATGCAGTTTAAAAGTGGGTGTAGACACAAATGCTTGCGCACGTGTGAGCAAACACACACACACACACACACACACACACACACACACCACATGCGAGAGAGAGAGAGAGAGAGAGAGAGAGAGAGAGAGAGAGAGAGAGAGAGAGAGTCGCTGACATGGCAGCTGGGAGGTGGGAGGTAAGAGAGTAAAAGCTCAGTGCCCGCTGAGCTGGTTTCTACTTCCAGTGCCTGCATGTCAGAAGCTGAGTTTGAAGCCTCTGGCCTCCAGCGGAGTTGGAGTTAATTCCCATTACATTGGACTCCGCCCCTCTCTCCCAAAGGTAAAGCTAGGTTTGCAGGCATCACTGCAAAGAGCAACTGGGATTCCCATCCCTGTCTGACAAGCTGTGAGAAGTTTATTTTTTTTCTTTCTTCTCAAATCTGAATCAGAAGAAAGGGAGCAAGTCAATCAGCCTTCATGGTTAGAAGGTAAATATGTATCTTGGCCAAATGCAACTGAAGCAGCTGGACAGAAAATCCCGCTTTGCCCCCCCTCTCTCAGCCCTTCTTCTTCTGCCGCTTCCTTGCTCAGGCTTCCTGTCCTTTCGTGACAAAGCGTAGGGAAGCTGCTTTTCTTCAAAAGGGCAGCCTGATGTATTTTCACTTCCCCATAGTTGGTTGTTTGCACAGTCTACGAGGGATCAGTGCTGGATTCCTGTTTCATATAGGCAAGGTTTGAAGGCCTAAGGGTTAAGAGCTAGTTGCTTTCCCCCAAGGGAGTTGGTAACCTGAGGAGAGGAAAGGCAGACTTTCTCTGGGAGTAGAGGGAGGGATTTTGTTCTGACTTGTCCATCCAAGTAAAAATGGATCTGATTTCCCAATGTGGTAGGGCAATGTCTTAGACTTGCTGCAATTGAAATTACGGGACTGAAACAAAAATCAGGTTAAACTGAAATACAGATGTTGAAACCAGTAGAGCTGGAGTTAAATAATGGCATTAATTCAGAAAATGTTTATGAGTTCCTACTATGTGCCAAGTGCGATGATTTACAAGGAAGCTGAAAGAAGTGAACTGTTAATGCATGCTAACAAAGAGCACTCAGCCAAATGGTTTCATTTTATAGTGAGAAAGGAAAAGTTGAGAACCCAGGAGCAACAACTGTCAGAGATGTTTCAAAGAGAAAGGGTGAGAGGAAGGTAGAGGAGACTTTCTTCTGAGTAAATATCAAGTCTCTCTAGTAGGAAATAATGCTGTCTTCCTTGGTAGCGCAAAGGATGGTTAATACCTACCCTTGTATCAGCTATATCATGTATGTTATGCTTCACCTGAACTTTGTGCCATTATTACCAGTATACATGAAACAGAAACTCAGAGGTTTGAAGTGATTTCCTCCACATTCACATCACTTTTTAGAGGCAAAGCTCAGGTGTCTGCATCAAATTTGACTCCAAAATCTCACTCATTTCCACTAACAGAGTATTCCTCAGTCATGAGTTCTCATCAGGATGAACTGAGGGTTTTAAAATTTGCAAATTCTCATTAACTTGAATTCAGTGAATATTAGGGAGAGGGGGAGAGAGAGAGGGAGGGAGAGAGAGAGAGAGAGAGAGAGAGAGAGAGAGAGAGAGAGAGAGAGAGAGGGAATTTCTACTTTGAAAGAGAATCTAGAATGATTCTGATGCAGGGGAGTTGGTGCTCCCTAATACCAGGAACTTTTTTGATGTACCATGTTGCATGCCAACTCTGAACTGATTGGAAAAGCATTTAGCCTGCCTTCTTTTCAGCTGTGGTAGCATTTTATTCTATCTGAGGACATGAAATAAAAGGTTTATGTACAGCAATACCAGGTTGCAATTATAAATGTGAAGGTGAAGAAGAATGCAGGCTTTGCAAGTCATTCACTAGGCTTTAAATTGAAAGAGCAGCTGAGGGGCAGTTTTGAACTACCTGCTAGTGTGAGGAAGATTCCCTATGCAACCAACTGACCATTGAAGATGGGGTACTGGTTTGTCCATCTAGATTCCTCGCTGGTTGATAATGCATTAGACAGATGGGAGCTCAGGAAATAGGTCTCAGGGTCAAGAGAAGCTCATATGAAATTCGGGGAAAACATCCTAGCACTCAAACTTTCAACCTCAAGCTCTTGAGAAAGAGAATGGCTTAGTATTAATGTTGAGTTATTCTGTTTGTTTGTTTGTGAACTCTCCCCACCTCTGCATGGCTAACTCTATTATTTAGAGGTGACTTTCTAGGTTTTTGATTATGTTGGTTGAGTGCACTGCAAAGGTTCAGAGGGCATGGCTGTATCAGAGCAACCACCTCAAATTTCCAGATTTTTTTTATTGCTCAGGTGGTTCTCTGTATCCACTTACTCTCTTGCTTCTGGATTTAGTCTCAAATTTTCTCATAAAGATCTGTACCTAAGGATGATGATATATAAGCAAATAAAAAATCTAAGACAACACAGCTGGTTTTTCAACTCTTTCTATGTGAGAGAAAAAGAAAGGGAATGGGTGAGGCAGGAGGCCCAGAGGAAATTTCAGCAATCTTGAAAACTGAGGTAAAAAATAGTGAGATGTTCTTAGAGTCACAAAGTTACAAGTAGAAAATAAAGCCCATTGAATGACATCATCTTGAGAGGGAGACCTTGGAGCAGTTGTTATTGTGGAAGAGAAACTTCTAAGATTGTAGGTGGCAGAAAAGGTAGTCAGGAAGTGATTGAGACATGGTAGATTTTTTTTTTTTGAGGGCATGTTTAAATGACAATGATCTAGAAGGTGTAGACTTGCTATAAACTCAGCCTGATACTAGAGAACTTTACCTATTAGACACATATGTCTGCACATCATACTCATTTCCCATGAATGTGTCAACACAGAAGAAGATGTACATTTAGCAGGATTGGCAGGTAGGCAGTACACACTGCCTAGGAGCTGAGGAGAAAGACTTCTCCATATTCCTTTACTCACACTAATGCCAATAAACCTACTTCTCATACAAGCATGCTTGCAGCCATCATTGCCTCAGCACCTGCAGCTTAGAGTTTCCTTTGTGCGAAACCTGTTGCCCTTGGGAACTGTTTTATTTATTTTTAACTCAGAATTTATACAATGGGCTCCAGTGGGAATGAAAAGATTTTTGTGCCTTTCTATCAGGACTGGAGAAGATATGAGATGGGTGAAGATACAGCCTTACCCATTCCACTATGCAAAATATAAGCACAAAATGTTTCTAGTTTAATTGATATTAAGTGATCACATCGTAGTAGATACATATGATAGCAGAAACTAAGAAAAATGTATGATAATGGTTGTTACAGAGATAGGGAGAGGATTCATCTTGACAGATGGAAAAACATATTAATAAAAGAAGACGTCATACCAAAGTGAATGCTCTGCCTATCAATGCTTGGCCAATGGAAGCACTGTGGTGCTGTCAAGATTTCTAAAATGCAGTGTGTCTGTATAGCTATGTATTTCAGGACAAGGAAACATGTGGGGCATTGGTATACAATGAAGAGTGGCATTGTTTGTGTATTTATTGAAGTGAGAATAAAATGACTTCACCAGCTTCTGGAAATGAATTTGGATTGCTTTAGAAGGTGATTACCCTGTTACAGGTGATGTGACCAAAATTAGTTGCTAAACTGTGCTTCCCTGCTCAACAACTGGGAACATGTAGCAATGTGGGTGTACATACTCCACATGCACTTCTGATTCTCTGTCCAGGTATGGGAAATCTTGGCCCACTTTTATTATGTGCTCCAGAAATAATCAGCAACCAAATCCCTGCAACCTAGGCATTGCTCTGATAAGGGCAAGAGTCTATGATTCAGACAGGCATGAGGCAAAATGTATACATTCCATCTTTAAAATGTTAAATTTTGTGGTTAGTTTTAAATTCATATCATTTGAGTCATGAAGAGAGCTCAATAGAGGGTTTTTGGTGGCAGTGATTCTCAACCTGCTGCCCATTGATGATGCTGACTTACTACGTCTCTAACTCTAAATATGGAAACTATCTCATTCCAAGTTATTTTGGAGTTTTCTGAATTTGTCACAGACAGTCCCACATTCCAGAAAACCCTTCAGTCCCAGACAGCTTTTGTTGCTCACGTAAGTCTTAATGGAAATGAGGAAATTTGGTTTTTCCAAAGTTTAAAGTACTTAACTTATATTCTAAAAGACAGTGAGTTTTCTTTAGCTAAATACGTTCGTACTAAAATGTAAGATTCTGACTTCCTACATCTTGACTTCACAATTCCACTTTTGAAATGAAATCATGGTGGCAGTGTTTGATAGTGTTACACTTCAATTAGCAGCCTTATTTTTCACAGATGAGGTAAGTTTTACATTAGAATCTCCCCACCCCCATCTATTTGTATATATCTTTGTAGACCAGGATGCTTTAAACTCTCAATCCCCCTGCCTTACCATCTCCAGGGCTTGTGAGTTTAGGTGTGGACTATTATGCTAGGTTTCTCTTCCACAACTGATGCTACTGTCTTCTTCTGCCTTATATTCTCTGCCATTCTTACTAGATGTCATGCTAGAATTTTTGATCTCAAGGTGAAGATGCTGATGGGAGACATTAGTTCAGACTACAAGTGCTGGGCTTGAAGAAGCTAACGTTCTTGTTATATACTATGTCTTGAGAATGGACATTCCTCTTAACTTCTCTGTTTTGCCTTGTAATTCATGCCCCATTCTGAAGTACTTTTGTGATATGACACCATGGAGGCCTTTACGTGTAATAATACAGGGTTATGCTATAATTCCATCAGGGTAACACTGTACAAGAAGAGAAGGTTGTAGGTAGAAGAGTACGAAATGATAACTTTGTTATTGAATTTCTGTGAATCCTTGTGAAAATCATTTGGTTCTCTGACCCTCAATTTGCTTATTTATAATTGGAGAGCTAATACTTACAAACCTGAGAAGATTTCTAAGCACAGAAAATGAAATAATGGGTCCAGAATAGGTATTGAAGCTTACTAGCTTTCCCTTTCTCCCCATCTGCTCTAGGCAAGAAGTCCACTGTGGAGCACTGATGGTGCTTTTCATATTCTTACACACTCCAACATTAACAAGCAGAGGCATTACCTCATTGTGGTAAAGAATACCTGCCTTCTAAAAGCAATTACTCAAACCAGTTCCACTCTTTGCCCTGTTGGCCTTCAATCCCTCACTACACCTTTCTTTCATTTTCCCAACTCTCAGGGGACCAGATCATGGTATTTTCTTTTCAAACCTTAACATTCCAATGTAAGCACCTGCAATTTATGGTCTCAGTTCCCTTCCTGCCCAAAACACACAGCACAAAACACATATGCATCAAGAAGAGAATCATGATGGACCCTAGTTTGTCCTGTGTACCCCACTAGCTTTTTACTCTTGGTTAAAGAAGTTCCTCCACACACTCACATCTGTAAAAATTATAGAGGAGGACAGGTTAGCACTTGAGTGGTCCCCAAACTCTGGAGTAGTAATCTGCAGATCAAGTTTCTGGTTCTGGTGTGTCTGGTTACTAACTGTGACTGGAAAAAAAAATCACTTCCTGCTTTGCTTAGCCAAACTCACCCATATGTAAAGCAAGAAGGCTGAATTAGGTGAGATTCATTAAAGTCTCTGCCAGTCTGGGAATTGGATGATTTTTAAAAAAGAAGTTCATTAAGCAAACATGAATTGTAATGCCTATCCTGTGCCAAGCACTATTTGATGATGCTTGTAAAATCACATACAGCTAGATCCTAAGACCACCAAATACAGGTCATGCTTGCTCCTGTAGATCTCCCAAATTGGCATTGTGGTGGCTTCATACAACTAGTCCCTACAATCCTCGTGCTTTGGGCCCCCCTTTCCAATATCACTTCTTAAAATTCTAAGCAGTGGTGGTGAATCAGAGAGGTTTCTGCAACATTCCACCATCTGCCTGCTAGAGACATTTACAATGTTTTCATCAAGCTACAGTGTGGTCTCTAGCTGCATTAGTAGAGAAACTAGCCAGAAAGCAATGGCAGGTTAATGGAGTGGAAAGGAAGTGGTTGATTTTTGACAGTGGAGTCTGGGAAAGCCATTTGTGAGCTGGGCTGAGGCTACTAGCACTGGAAAGGCGGTATCCTGAATCTGAAATTGCTTGTTCCATAGGGGATCTTGAAAGGCCCACGCAGCTCTATATATGTTCCTTCCCCAGAGAAAGCCTGATCGTTCTATGTTTCTGGGAGATGAGAAGCTTTCTTAACTGGACCCAGTAAAGATATGGATGATTTTCTTGGTAGTTAGAGTCTAGGCCTATGCGCTGCTGGTTAGCAAGCTGCCCTTCAGTTTGTGTGTGGGCAGTGTGACCCAGTAATAAATATACAATGAAAACTAAGCAACTTTTATTTTATCCTACCAGTTTCACTTCGAGATTTCTGTGAAAAGCACACATACTGTTGGACACGCTAAGTCAGAATGAAATATTTTTCACTCTTACCTCTAACATAGGGGCACACCTGTGACTTGTATTCCTCTTTATTTTTTGAACAACTGTGTCACAATGTCATTTAACTGGAATCCCCAGGGAGTCTTGGGATAGCCTAACTCTCAGATTTTCTTCTCATGATTGGTTCCATATTGTGTGTCAAGAGTAATAAGCCAACTGAACAGGCTCCATTTGGATTGCCATAGCAGTCACTAATTCAATTCTGTGACTCTTCCACTGCAGCCTAGCGACTATAGAACTCTGAACTAGGCAGAAGGAAAGGATGATGGAAAGCAATATCCCACAAAGTCTCAAATGACATTTGAGAGAATGATCTCCTGCAGAAGCAAGAGCCACATGGCATGTCTGTGAGTCCCAGTACCTGCCAACCTAATGAAAACAGGCCAGTGGAGCCTACATCAGAACTTGTCCCTTTTGCTGCTGTCAACCATCTCATCTTCCCATCCTTTCAGAGAGACCTGAGACCATGAGGAGCAGCCTTACCCTGGTCGGCACCTTCTGGGCCTTCCTGTCCCTTGTTACTGCTGTGGCCAGTTCTACCAGTTACTTCCTTCCTTATTGGCTATTTGGATCACAGCTAGGAAAGCCAGTGTCTTTCAGCACATTCAGGAGATGCAACTATCCGGTGCGGGGAGATGGGAACAATCTGATCATGGTGGAAGAATGTGGACGCTATGCCAGCTTTACCGCCATACCAAGCCTGGCATGGCAGATGTGCACAGTGGTGACAGGTGCCGGCTGTGCTCTGCTGCTCCTGGTGGCACTGGCTGCTGTCCTAGGATGCTGCATGGAGGAACTCATCTCTAGAATGATGGGGCGTTGCATGGGAGCCGCACAGTTTGTAGGAGGTAAGACTGTCCCAGGGACTGAGTAGGTTGTGGAGATTTGGGGTGGGGAAGTGGGGAATATTGCAGTATGGGAAAATACACTCGCATCTCTTCTACTCTGAGTCCAAAGCTTTGAATGAGAGTTTTGTTTGAAATTCATTGAGAATTCACAGCAAAATAAGATAGTAGACAGAGCTGATATCAATAGCTTTGTCTCCTTTTGTCACTTACAGGATGTCCACTTAGTAATATTGTCTAAAATAGATGTCAAAGTAGAAGAGTAAAGAACTGTGATCAATAGAGGTAGAGCGCTAGAGATTGAATGATAGGCACCAAAATACAGTTGCACAGGAGGAATACATTCTGTTTCTATAGCTAAATATGGAGACTGTAGTGAACAGTACTTCATTATATACATTCTAAATCTACAAACTAGAATGAGAAGAGTCTTAGTTCTTCTAGTTATATGTCAATTAACAATAAAATAATACCAAGCAGAAAATATATTTAATCACGTAGTTCACAGTTTAGTACACAATTAGAGTCTATGCAACAGAATACTTCTGAATGTATTTTTTTTAGACTATTATCCATTCTGCCTTCAATAACAGCATAATTGTCCGGTATAATATTACTGCTCCCAAATAAAGGTGATCAATATAAACTGTTCTCTTTGGTGGTTATCTCAGAGGACAATGATCAGATAAACATATACACAAGTGCTCAGTACCAATTATTCCCACCAAAGAAATATACCTCTAGTAGTAATAAAAGGCTATTTATTTTCCTGACAGACTACACATGAATACTTTTTGGTCTATATCTAAGGCTAGCCCCATCTGGTAGCTATTAAATAAATTTACCCAGATTTCTTTTTTTTTCTTTTTTCTTTTCTTTTAATTTAAGGGTGGAGGGACAGACATCATTGAATCTCATGACTAGGCTAGGATAGCATGGGTCTTTGGCATCAGAAAGAGAACAGGAGGCCAATCTATTTTCTGACATGATAGTAATAAAACACACAGTTTTGTTTATCTGAGACAAGGTCTCACTGTTGTAGCCTAAGGTAGGTTTATGCATGGCAGTCTTTCTGCCTGCTGGTCAGCTTCACGGGTGCTGCAGTTTATAGCTGTGAGCCACCAAGCTTGGCCTGAAATACACATCTTCCTTGTGGAGAGTCTTCTTTCAGTGTTTATTGGCCCTTCACCAGTTTCCTTCCTTTTCCCTTTTGCGGTGTGTGTGTGTGTGTGTGTGTGTGTGTGTGTGTGTGTGTGTGTGTATGTGTGTGTGTGTATGTGTGTGTGTGTGTGTGTCTGTGTGTCTGTGTGTGTGTAACTGTGCTAGTGGAGGAGGAAGACAGAGATCCACTTGATGTTGAGATTATCTTCCCCAACTGCTCTATTTTTTTTTAGTTTTTTTAAGGATTTATTTATTTATTTTATGTAGATGAGTGTTCTATCTGCATATACAACTTTATGCCAGAAGAGGGTATCAGATTCTATTAGAGGTGCTTGTTAGCCACCATGTGGTTGCTAGGAATTGAACTCAGGACCTCTGGAAGAACAGCCAATGCTCTTAACCACTGAGCCATCTCTTCAGCCCCCAGATCTCTTATGGCTCTGACCTACCCTATTTTGTTCTTTGCTTTATTCAGGCTCCTCTTAACTTTAGTGCAGTCATCCAGGTATGCAGGTAATTGGACAGTACTCTACCAAAGATCAAAATGAAAAGCTAGAACACTACAAGAAGATGATGAGATTAGCTGACTTTGAACCAAGAATAAAAACTAAATTTAGATAGGTAAATGTACATGAATATTTGTACCATATCATATGTTTCCATGGGACATTGGAAAAACTGCTGTAGAACCTGCTGTCAAAGTTTGTTGTTACAAGTTTTGGAGTCTTCATCCTCTCCATTAACACCATTTCTATTAGTATCACAGTGTGGTAAGAAAGGTCAGGATGCTTAGATTCCAGTTGCTTTACGACATGGAGCAAATGATATGAATTTTTCTGTTTCACTTCCATTGAATATATCCCCTGGAAACATAATTCTTCTCTCCAAGGACTGACTGCATTTAGGAGGTCTTGGAGTAAGATGGTAGTGAATTTAAGCAGTTACTCTCAATGGAGTAGTGATGGGAGTGAATTGGTTCTTCATCTTCTTTCCCACAGAAGATATTTAGTTATGTCCGGAGAAATTTTGGTTATTAAAATTCAGAAAAAAGTGTCACTGAGAAGCACTTGGCTTTCTAGCTCCTTCTTGACTCAGATTCACTATAAACCTTTCACACATGTGTTATAGTTCGATTTGCTCATATGTTTTAATTTTTCTACTTTTTTTAAGCTAAAAGGTTTTCTAGAGATATCAAACATAGAATTTGATTCCTCTTGCATGCCATGGTACCAAACACATTGCTAACATTGCTAGAAACAAGTTACTTGATTTCTCTTGGAGAGTTCCATAAGAATCACAAATCAGCCTTTGAGTCACTTTTTAACATGTATTTGTGTGCATGCTAAAGTTAACCCTACATTTCCTTGAACATATTTCCTCAGTAAGTGAATGCTGACTGATAAGAGAGTGATTGCTCTCTGCTGGGATAATGTGAACATGTGAGACTTGGGTGAGTTTCCATCTTTCCTTCTTTTTTAGATTTGTTTGTTTGTTTTTGTTCTTAGAGACAGGGTTTCTTTGTGTAGTCCTGGCTGTCCTGGAATCACCTCTATAGACTAGACTGGCCTCAAACTCACAGAGACCCACCTGCCTCTGCCTCCCAAGTACTGGGATTAAAGGCATGAGCCACCACTGCCCAGCTGTTTTCTAGACTTTCATTTACGCCTATTATGTCCTGAGCAACCATCTCTTCTAACAGGAGACTGACAACTGAGATCCACTTGCATCTCTAAGACCATCATGTGAAAGTTAGGAGGCTGCAAGTGGCAGAAACCAGAAGGACGGTAACAACAGCCTCTACAAAACTGTATTATTAGCTCCTTCTCCTCCAAGCTTGCTTCCTCTTTGGAGCCCAACTGAGACTTTTATAACATTCAAGTTTCTCTGTATAATGCATCTTTATTGATCTCATCTATGAGATCTAAAAACCTGAAGAAAAAATTTGTGGCAAGATGTGGAATGATAATGGGGATTTTGACATGCCCAAGATGTCTGGAACAGGACTTTGGCTAGGTTACAGGTATCATTTGAAAGGAAGTCAAAAGTGAATCACATTTGGGCCACAAATGCCTCTGCTACCCTATATTCCCTAAGACCCTGTTCATAGTATGTAGTTACAGTGTTTACATCTAGTTGAGTATCTTTAAAATCAAGAATAAAGTGACATCTACAATAGTCTTAGAAAAGGCAAATGGGGCTAGATGAAATTTAAAAAAAAAATTCTGCATAGCTCCAGCCATGGCTGATATGTAAAATTAAATTAAATTAAAAAATAAAAAAAAATTCTGCACAGCTAAACTATCATTGGAGTGATTAGAAAGCCTATAGGATGGGAGAAAATTCTTTGCCAGTTATACTTCAGACAAGGAGTTACTATCTAGACTACATGAAGAACTAAAAAATGAAACATATGCACAGACACAAATTAACTGTGAATCAATAAATGGCCTAATGAAATGACCAGGGAATTCTCAAAAGAAGAAATACAAATGACCAATGAATATTTTAAAGTAGTCAGCATCCTTAGCCATCAGGAAATGAAAATTAAAATTGATTTGGGAATCCATCTCACCCTATTGACAAAGGCTATCATCAATAAAAATATGGTAATAAATGCTGATGAAGATGTGGGAAAAGAACTCTTATTCATGGTTAGTAGGAGTTCAGACTGCTGAGACCACTATGGAAATAAGCTTAGAGTTTTCTAAAAAAAACAAAAACAAAAACAAAAACAAAAGCAAAAAAAAACAACCAAACTTGTAATAAGAAATACCATATAATCTAGCTATACTATTATTGAGTATATACCTACAAGACTATATTCCTACCACAGAGACACATAACTATCCTTGTTTGTTGCTGTTCTTCATGATAGCAAGAAAAGAAAATCAGCTCAGATTCTTATCAATGGATGAATTCATAATGAAAATATGGGTATGTAAACACAAAAAAATGATCTCACTGCACAGAAAAATGAAATAAAAATTTCAGAAAATAGATGGATCTTGAATTTATGTTAAAGCATGCTAGCACAAATTCAGAGAGAAAAATACTGGGTGTTTTCTCATATGAAGATCCTTGCTTTTTATGTACATAAGCACATTTGTGTGCATGCACGCACACATCACATACACATGTATATCATGAAATGATATCATGAGATGTATATCATGAAAGAAGATGACAAGAAAGGAGAGAGTGGGAAAGAGGTGCAATTAAACACATGTGCCATATGAGTGAACAGACTACTGGAGGTGGTAGGGTACAAGGCTAGGAGGGGGTGGAGGAGAATAGTGTACAAAGATCAACACAAGTTATATTTGAAGACAACAGAATGGACAGAACACACTGTATGCTAGTTTAAGGGAAAAGGAGCAAGAGTGTGTTATCAGGATTATCCCCTGACAGTGGAATATTACAATAGACTGTTAGACTTCTGTAGTTGCACTGTCTGTAAGTAGACAGCGGCCATGCAGGCCTCCTTTGTAGAGACTGATGACTGTTAAGGTTGTATCCCATGTGAAGGAGATAGGGAAGAGTGTTTTGGATTACTAGAGTTTCTAGGATTCACTTGGTATTTGACCACTCCTATGTCTCTTTAGAGCTCTTGGGTCAGACCCTGAGAGAGAGAGAGAGAGAGAGAGAGAGAGAGAGAGAGAGAGAGAGAGAGAGAGAGAGAGAGAGAGAGAGAGAGAGAGACTTCCTCATCGGCAGGAAGCCGCATTTAGAGCTCCGTGGCCAGTAGACAGAAAAAGAATAAATAAACAAACAAATAAATAAATAAGAAGAGAAAGAGCTGTGGGTGTTCGATTTGAGCTTCTTGTTCAGCTAGGGGAAATTGATTTTGTTGCCCTAAGCCTGACTGATTCTCGGCAGCTAGTGCATTAACCGAAATACATCAGGGGAGGAGCCTCTTTGTTTCAGGTCTGGATTATCTCTGCCAGACCCCAAACCACTGAAGAGATGGAGGATCCATTAAGAAATACCTCCTCCCCCTGCCTGACTCTTGTTCCCTGGTCTGGCAGCTGCCCACAGAGATGAGTGGTGGGAAGTGGGGGAGACAGGAAGAAATAAAGAGCTGCTGGCCTAACTCATACTCAGCAAGGTGACCTGATGGGGCCCATGGGGCCCATTTGTTCCACCTGCAGCTGATCCAGCTGGCCAAGCTAGGGTCCAGAGAGTCTTCCACTGGGACCTCTGTGCCCTGTTCCAACCAGTGAAGGAAACATCTGGCCAGGAGATTATTTCAACACTGGGGATGCTGAGGTTTCCAACCAGCTGGGCCTCTATCCCCAAGAAAACGATCATTATTCACATCCCCCTGTGTATACATATGTAAGATGTTTGTGAATTATCCTTTCTCTTCTGCGAGAACTAAACAGAGAAAGAATAGGTGAGAAGTAAATATAAGGAACTTCTTGGCAGGAAAAAAAGTGTAAGATGTTGGATCAGGTTACTCGAAGTAATCCAAGAATCTTTCTAGAACAGAAAATGTATTGGAATCACCTGGAATGTTTAAAAGAACACGAACTCTCCAACTCTCCAGTTTTTTTTTTTTCCATTTTGATATATTCAGCAACAGGTGGAAACTCTGTTTTAAAAAATATCCCCAGTGGCTCTAATGTGGAGCCTTTCCCAAACCCAAAAGCAACCAACTGCCTAGGACATATACTTTTTGTTAAAGGGACAGAATTTTACACATCAAGACAGTCACCAGTACATTTCTATATATAAGGGCACAGCATTAGATGCATCCAGCTGAATGCATGTTGGCACTGAAGAAAGACAACAGAGAACTTGATCTCCGGAACGATACTGTCTTTCTGAAAACTGTTATCTTTCAATACATGTGTACAGTGTGTAGTGACCAAATCAGGGCAATGAACATTTCCATCGCCTCAAACATTTTATTAGTTACTGGAGTTGAAAAGTTTGTAATCCCACTATTTTACTTATTTTGAAACATGAAGTACAGTTATTACATTTATTATTACCTTATTGCCACACTACTGTAAATAATGCATAAGAATATAGTCTAACTGCAAATCTTTTAACTGATTCCATACCAATGAAATAAAAGCCACTTACATTTCTTGAAATTATGAATTTCTTTTGATGTTTCACCAGACTTTGTGCAATTTATTCCTCCTATGCTGAGAAAGGATTTTAAAAGTTGCTTTGTGTTTGTAAAATAACAGTCAGGAGGTTTGCCTACCGGCCAAGAGTCAAGCAGCAAACTAAGTTAGATTTTTTTAAACTTCCACTTTGGACTCTGAAAGTATTTTTACACTCTATTTACTTTGCATATCTGTTTTCTCTCTCTCTCTCTCTCTCTCTCTCTCTCTCTCTCTCTCTCTCTCTCTGTGTGTGTGTGTGTGTGTGTGTGTGTGTGTGGTGGTATCAGAGGACAACTTGAGGAACTCAGTTCTCCTTCCACCATGTGGGGCCTGACATCAAATGTCTTTACCTGTTGAGCCATCTCAGGGGTCCACAGATATTTTTAATTTTTCCTTGTTTCCATTTTAGAAAGAAATGCTAGCATATTGATTTGCAGAGTGATGAACCATGTGCATACTAAATACCTGTAGTGTTTGTTGATGCAGATTCCTGATTGTTTCAGTGCTGACCAGGGCCCTGGTTGTCTGCTTTTTCCATAGCCTCTCAGGCTGGTTTATTTTTAAACATATACTACAAAATGTTTCAAACATACACACAACCCCGAACTACAATAGTACAGTGTAGTTGAAGCGTATTACATACCCTAATCACATTCCCAGGTCTCCACTGCAAAGGTTCTGTGCAAGATTCCAGAATCCATTCAAAGTGTTTAAGGAAACTGTTTCACTTGTGTTCATGGAATTGCATCTTTCTGCAACTATCTCTGCCTGTAACTATTTACTCATTGCTCAAAGCCCAGAACCAATTCAATGTCTGTGTGTGAAGTTCCTATCAATTTTTCACCATCTCTAGCAGATATAAACTGTCTCATCGCTCTGAAAGAATATCAGGTCAAGTGAATGGAAGCAAACTAGAAGGGAAGCAGATATACTCAGAGGGCAGCCTTGTACATTTCTCAGAGTTACATTTCACTTCATATTTTTGTGAGAGAAATGAGCTAACATGTTAAAAACCTTTAGCACTTATTATGCTTTTCTTTAGGATAGTACATTCAAGCATACCTAACAATCTGGATTAGAAAGGCAGGGAACTTGGTGGTGGTGGTGGGGGGGAGTTAACAAAATGGCTGCTCAGTTGGATGAGGAGGAGGGAGGAATCAGGTTTGTAATACCCACCAAGAAGGCTAATACTGCCCATAAATAAGTACCAGGCACAAACCTATTGGGGATACGTGCTGGAGGGAGGGTTGTACAGCTGTAGGGCTATGGAAAATGATCATTCTGGGTGACTAAGGGCAGAAGTAAGTAAGTTAAAGGGAGGATTTCATGGTTTTTTTTTTTTTTTTTTAGATTATTTACCTTCTTAGAGGGTTTGTTTTGATGTGAAGGTTGCTATAATGTCTGAAGCTGATCAACACAGGCCTCTATGTGGTCAGTGCAGGGAATTCAAACCGTACAGTATAGTAATACAAATGTACAGTAATACATTTGCTTTTGTGTTAGCCACTACATTAGAAGGGGAACAGGTGAAGGGACATGAGATGGTGTGATGGTGGTGCATTGGACATCTGCTTTGCCCAGTAGGAGACAGGAAGAATAGCAAAAGCTGTTCTTTGCCTTCTTAGTGGCAAGTGAATCTAAGTTGGAATAGACAACTTCTTCTTTCTTCTTCCTTCTTCCTTCTTCCTTCCCCTCCCTCCTCCCTCTTCCTTTTTATTCCTTTCTCCCTCCTCCTTCTTCCTCTCTCTTCCCTCCTCCTTTTTCCTTCTTCCTCTCTCCTTCCTCTTCCCTCGTCCTCCCTTCTTCCTCTTCCTTTGTCCTCCCTCCTCCTTCTTCCTCCCTCCTCTTTCTTTCTTCTTCCTCCCTCTTCCTCCTTTGTCCTGCCTCCTCCTTCTTCCTTTTCCTCTCTCTTCCTTCTTTCTCCCTCTTCCTTCCTCCTGCCTCCTTCTTCCTGCTTCCCTCTTCCTCCTCCTTTCTCTTTGTGATAGATTATCAGTACATAGTCCTTACTGGCCTGGAATTTGCTATGTAGAACAGGCTGGCCTTGAACTCACAGAGATCGATCTACCTGTGCCTACTGAGTGATAGGATGAAAGGCATGAGCCACTAGTATGGGTAGATGTCTAATAGTTAGAAAGACACTAAAGTAGGAGTTAGCAAGAACACACTGTGGTAATGCCAATCAGAGCTACAACTTGTACATGGCAGGGCTAAGATTTTAACTAGTTTTTTCCCCTGCCATCAGATCACCTGCTTTTGCAATTATGATTGCATTTTTCTTTAGTATTGATACTAGAAGTAGCTACATCTACTTCACAGGGAGTTTTAATAATGCATATTCCTAGGCTGCATCTGAACACCTGGTGATGAAACCCAAGTATCTACATTTTTCTGCTAATAATTTTAATGTTACTTTATATAAAATAGCATGAAAACTAATGGGTTTCACTATGGTGATTTTCATACTCTTCCCTATCTTGTCTCTCCTCTCTATCTTTAGATTCTTTCCTTCCCCCACATAGATGCCCGCCTACATGTTGTCCTACATACACATTTGAAAAATTAGGTACCTCACATGAAGAAAAAGTGTATTTGTCTTTCTGAGTCTAGTTCATTGGGCTTACCCTAATGATATGCCTTTCCATTTTCATTCAAGTCCCATGATTTTGCTTTTCTTCAAGACCGGATAAAATCCCATTGTTCATCCACTCACCTACTGATAAACATCTAAACTGATTTCACATCATAGCTACTGTGAAGTGCTGCAACTAACCATGGTGTGCAGGTGTCTCTATGGAATGTTGCTTTAGAGTCCTTTATGTATATATCCAACTACACAGTTTACACATTATTTATTCATTTTATTTTTAATTTTTCACTTAAATAACTATTTGAAAATCCACATACAACATATTTTGATCATATTGTTTCCCCTTTCCCAATGCCTCCTAGATCCTCCTCAACTCCCTACCCACTCAACTTCATGTTCTTTTTCTCTTACTCAAATAAACCCCCAAGGCCAGAAAAAGCCAATCAAAACAAACAAACAAAAAGACAATAAAACAAAAAGTTTCAAATGTACAGTTTTAATCTGTTGCCAATGTCTTGGAAAGTTCCATGTTTCAGCACTGGCAAATGACAATCCCAAATAGAGAAGGAGAACTGTTGGGGACAAATCTAACTGAGTAAGAATTACTCTGTGATTTCATTTTTTCTTTTTATTGGGTCTTCCCAGGACAAAATTTCCATATCCAGCTATGATAAAATGTATTGAGACAGTGTCAGTCACAAGTCAAAATGTACATGAAGTGTGTTTACACTCTCATGTACTTACCATCTAAGTATGAGAGATGGCCATTAGGGGAGTAGTTTGAGTATAGCATGTTTGTATGTGTGTTGGGACAGAACCTAAATCTCACAAAGACCCCTGGTCTGTCACCAGGTAACTCTGCAAAATAGCAAGATAACAACTTCAATTTGGCAGCTTTTGAATGGATTACTGTTCAACTTTTGGCTTTTCAGCTGTTTGTTATGATGAGAAAGTGAGGGAGAAATTAACAGAAGAATATGGTCAGAAGTTGAGAGAGGAGCCATGGAGAAAAACAGCTGTTTAATAATAACAAATCTTAGTTAAGTACGTTAAGTATCTGTCACTTGATATTTATTAATATTGTTGGCTATTGAAATATCTGCATAGGATATAGTACTGTTATTATTTTCATTTTAAAATTGAGGGAAACAAGGCAGAGAGAGACATCAAGTAGCTTGTCTGAGGTCAGAAGGACTTTGAACTGAGTTCTAGACAGACTCCAGAACTTGTTCTCTTAAGGTGTCATGTTTTGCTGTGTATCCAGATCTCATGCCTGCAAAATTCCTAAGGCCTAGTAGAGCTTGTCTTCTCAAAAGGTAGTCATTCTTGAAAAGTGAACTCTAGAACAATAGATCTTGTAATGCTTGATGATTTTAATTAATTAATTAATTATATTATATTATATTATTATTATGTGTTTTAATTTCATACATCAGCCATGGGTTCCCCTGTCCTCCCCGCTCCTGCTCCCACTCCCATCTTCCCCCCATCCCCTCCCCTCCATTCCCATCTCCTCCAGGACCAAGACACCCCTGGGGATTCATTTAAACCTGGTGGATTCAGTAAGGCTGGTCCTGTCCCCTCCTTCCAGACTGAGCATGTGTCCCTATGTAAGCTCAAGGTTGCAAACAGCCAGCTCATGCACTAAGGACAGGTCCCACAGACTGAGTGCCTCCCAAACAGATCAAGCTATTCAATTGTCTCACTTATCCAGAGGGCCTGATCTAGCTGGGGGCTCCTCAGCCATTGGTTCATATTTCATGTGCTTCCAATCTATTGGCTATTTGTCCCTGCTCTTTTTGCAATCTTGGATTCAACAATTCACGCTCTTGCAGTCCCTCCTCTTTCTCAACAGTTGGACACCTGGAGCTCCACCTGGGGCCTGGCTGAGGATCTCTGTATCTACTTCCATCAGTTATTGGATGAGAGTTCCAAGACGACTGTTAGGGTGTTTAGTCATCTGATCACCAGACTAGGTCAGATCCGGCTTTCTCTCAACCATTGCCAGCAGTCTACAGAGGATATATCATTGTGGATTTCTGGGGACCTCTCGAGCACTCTGTCTATTCCTGTTCTCATGTGGTCTTCATTTATCATGGTCTGTTATTCCTTGTTCTCCCTTTCTATTCTTGATCCAGCTGGGATCCCCAGCTCCCCTAAGCTTTCTTTCCCTCAAATCTTGCCCTTCATTACTCCCACTGTCATCCAGGTTGTTCATGTAGATCTCATCCTTTTCTCTCTCATTGGGTGATCCCTGTGTCTTTCCTAGGGTCCTGTTTTCTAGTTAGCCTCCCTGGAGTTGTGTAGCAGTCTAGTCATCTTTGTTTTACATCTAGTATCATCCTATGAGTGAGTACATACCATGTTTGTCCTTCTGAGTCTGGGTTACCTCACTCAGGATGATTTTTTCTAGATCCATCCATTTGCCTGCAAACCTCATGATGTCATTGTTTTTCTCTGCTGAGTAGTACTCCATTGTGTATACGTGCCATATTTTCTTTATCCATTCTTCAGTTGAAGGGCATCTAGGTTGTTTCCAGGTTCTGGTTATTACAAACAAAGCTGATATGAACATAGCTGAGCAAATGAGCTTGTGGTATGATTGAGCATTCCTTGGGTATATGCCCAAGAGTGCTACAGCTGGTCTTGGGGGAGATGGATTCCCAATTTTCTAAGGAAGCACCATATTGATTTCCAAAGTGGATGTACAAGCTTGCATTCCCACCAGCAGTGGAGGATAGAACAATAGAGCTTGTAATGCTTGATGATTTTTTTTGATTAGAAGCATCTTGCACAGTATTGTGAATGCAGACATAATATCTAAAGGTCTTTTTCGATGCGGGATCCTATGACAGGAGGAGTTGGAGGGTAGAGAGAGAAGAGGGAGATGATGCCAATATAGTACTCATATATGAAATTCTCAAAATAAAAATACATTTGGGCATTTTGATGTCTAATTTCTTGAGTTCTTTATATACTCTGGCTATCAGCCCTCTGTCAGATGTGGGGGTAGTGAAGACCTTTTCCCATTCTGTAGGCTGTCACTTTGTCTTGTTGACCATGTCCTTTGCTCTACAAAAGCTTCTCAGTTTCAACAGGTCCCATTGATTGATTGTTTTTTTCAGTGTCTGTGTTACTGGTGTTATATTTATGAAGTGACCTCCTATGCCAAGGCCTTCAAGACTACTTCCTACTTTCTCTTCTATCAGGTTCAGAGTAACTGGATTTATGTTGAGGTCTTTGATGCACGTGAACTTAAGTTTTGTGCAAATAGATATGAATCTATTTGCAGCCTTCTACATGTTGGCATTTAGTTATGCCAGCATCATTTGTTGAAGATCCTTTTTTTTTCCCATTGTACAGTTTTGGCTTCATTGTCAAAAATTGGTTCGAGAGAAAGAGAGATTAGGGGATCAGGAGATCCCAGCTGGATCAAGAACAAAAAGGGAGAACAAGGAATAACAGACAATGATAAATGAAGACCACATGAGAATAGGAAGAAGCAAAGTGCTAGAGAGGTCCCCAGAAATCCATAATAATACATCCTCTGTAGACTGCTGGCAATGGTCGAGAGAAAGCCTGATCTGACCTAGTCTGGTGATCAGATGGCCAAACACCCTAACTGTCGTGGTAGAACTCTCATTCAATAACAATGGAAGTGGATGCAGAGATCCTTGGCCAGGCCCCAGGTGTAGCTCCAGGAGTCCAATTGGTGAGAAAGAGGAGGGATTGTAAGAGTAAGAACTGTTGAGACCAAGATTAGAAAAAGCACATGGACAAATAGCCAAACTAATGGAAACACATGAACTATGAACTAAAAGCTGTGGAGCTCCCAACTGGATCAGGCCCTCTGGATAAGTGAGACAGTTGAATAGCTTGAACTGTTTTGGAGGCACCCAGGCAGTGGGACCTGGACCTGTCCTTAGTGCATGAGCTGGCTGTTTGGAACCTGGGGCTTATGCAGGGACACTTTGCTCAGCCTGGGAGGAGGGGACTGGACCTGCCTGGACTGAATCTACCAGATTGAGCTGAATTCTCAGAGGAGTCTTTGTCCTGGAGGAGATGGGAATAGGTGGTAGGCTGGGGGGAAGGTGGAGGGGGGCAGGAGGGCAGAGCACAGGGGAACCCATAGCTGATATGTAACATTAAATAAAATTATAAAAAATAAAAATACAGAGTAAATTTAAAAGTAAACATAATGTTTTAGAATAGAAAAGATGCTATTGACTATACCAGCTATCCAGAATTAACTCCCAACTCAGCTGAGGAAATTCCTTAAGAAGGCTACCCTTAGAGAGTCTGGGGAAACCTAGTTTGTCTTTATTTTCTCTCTTTGTTTGACTTGTTCCTGTGTGCTTTTCTTCCCTTCCCTTCCCTTCCCTTCCCTTCCCTTCCCTTCCCTTCCCTTCCGTTCACTTCCCTTCCCTTCCCTTCATTTTTTTCTTTCTTCCTTGTCTCTGTTTTCTTTGAGATATTGTAGCTAAGGCTAGCCTGGAACTTCCTATGTAGCCCAAGCTACATAGTCCTGATGACCTTCCTGTCTCAGACTCTAAAATGCTAGGATTAGCAAGAGCCACTACCCCCAACTTCTCTGTCTTTAGTAATTATTCCTATGGCAACAAGAAAGGACTCAATTTTCCTTTCCACTTTTGTCTCTACCCATTGTGGGTACTCTGAACTGTCTCATATTACAGCATTTCAGTTCAGCTAGGTTGAAAAGGAAGGGTATTGTTCTATTGCTACTGGATACATTCCAAAATCTAGAAAGGTCTCTGAGTGACCACTTTCATTTCCTGGAAGACTACAAGACAGATATGAATGTGTTCTAATTTTAAGCTTTCCGTTGAAGGGGATTCAAGCCTTAATTGGGCCTTTCTTTAGTGTCCACACTTCTCACTATCAGTAAGGAAGGTTCTTCCTCTTTCCATATTCAAATCCTTTTTGCTATAATTATCATTTCTCCTGTAGCCTCACTGGGAATGGAGAAAAGCTGATTGTCAGATGTCTGACAAACTCACTTGCTCAGTCTGAGACCTTCTTCAGGCAAAGTGGGCTTCTTGAACTTCTTAGGGTATTTATGAGTGAAGAATAAAAAGTGAAAATAAGGCCAGAAGTTCATGGGATGGCCTTTATTTTCACTGTCTTAGGACTTAGAACTTGCAAGTTTACCATTCACTCACCACTGATGGCTTCCATGTTTTATGGGTCTGCTACTTCCTGTCAGCATATTCTTGACACATGTCCTTTCTTTGTCCCTTAGGTGTGGCATACAAGTATAATGTTCTTGACGTCAGGGCAGTTTGGTGGAAAATAGTATAGATTCACTTGAGTCTTCTCGGTAGAAAAGGAGAATATACATACCATTAGGAAATTGGGAGCAGACATCTATCAAAAGGAAACAGCTTCTGCTTTCTATGTTTTCAATTTTACGGATTGTAAGGCATTTGTTTCATGATGTATCTCATTCATGTCACTATTCTGCGTAGTCACTTGCTCTACCAATTGCTTTGCTTAACTTCCTCAGATTTCTATCATAAATTGTGGTTTTAGTGCCACAGAGACTTGATCCCACCTCTTGGGCTTTGTTCTGTTCCAATATCTGTGCTATCTGCGAATTATATCAGCAATGCTGCAGTAATATTGTGTTTCCAAATATATTGTGCACCCTAATAGACTTATCTGGGGACAGAGAACAGAACAGAGCTTGATAGACATGAAGGACAGAAAATGGTGGCACACACACTTTTAATCCTAGCACTCTGGAATCTGGATCTCTGTGTGTTCAAAGCCACACTGGAAACATCCAAGCATTGTGACACATGCCTTTAATCCTAGGAAGTGATGGCAGGAAGCAGAAAGGTATATAAGGCATGAGGATCAGGAACTAGAGGCTAGTTAAGCTTTTAGGCTTTTAGCTGCAGTTCAGCTGAGATCCATTTGGATGAGAACTCAGAGTTTGAGAAAACAGTATCAGCTGAGGAATTGGCAAGGTGAGGTTAGATGTGGCTTGTTCTGCTTCTTTGATCTTCCAGCGTTGACCCCAATACCTGGCTCCAGGTTTGTTTTTATTAATAAGAACTTCTAAGATTTGTGCTACAGAGTGCGGTGTTTGGTTTGTTTTTCTCTTGCCTGTTTGTCCCTTTTTTTTTTTAAAATTTCAGGACGGGATCTCCATAAGTTGTCAGGTTAGTTAGTCCCTTGAACACGTCAAGTAACCCAGCCTGAAACCTAATTCTCCATCCTACCTTAGGGTCATAGATTATCACTATGTATCACTATATGTTAATTCAAAGTTTCAGAAGTCAAAATCTAGTGCTGCTTTTTTCTTGAGGTCTGGCTATGGGGATTCACATTACTAGCTAGTGTCAGGTGCTAATGTTTGTTCCAAATTACTGCAACTAAAGGCCTGGTAGGGTTGTGGGTTATAAAATGTGAGTCTGGTGCTCCTAGGACACGATAATGGCAAGTTAACCCAGACTTATAGCTGTGATATGAAGAATAACGTTTTTATTAAATTTTCATGGGGTTTCCCTATAATGACCAAAAGGCCTAAGCCAATGGGAGATAGGTGTGTGGGGCTGTGTTAATTCCTTTTCTTGTTTCTGTAAAGAAATAACTCACAAAACCTTAAGGAAGTTTATTTCAGCTCACAATTAGAAGTCGTGGCACTGAGACTTCCCTAGAAGTGGTGGCTGTAATGTGAGGTTACATTGTATCTGCAGTCAGGAAGCAGAGGGTAATGGATGCTGCTGCTTACACTTTCTCCTCTCTGCTCCATTCAGCACACCAAGGCACAGAATTATCAGTATGATCTACATCCAGCGTAGTTCTTGCCTTCTCAATTAAACCTCCCTGGAAAGGGTCACACAGACATGCCCAGAGCTGTGTCTTTTAGGTGACTCTAAATCCTACCAAGTTGACAGTCAAGGTTAATCAAGAAGGCTTGGGTTTTGGTTGAAATAATTATTTTGAAGAAGAGAGTGTCTAGTACCCTGTTTACCACATGAAGCATCTGTAACAGGTATGCAGTTTGTAGCTCTGCTGGGTAGCTTCACAGAGAGTTTGATACCAGAATAGGACTCATAGTGAGACCTTGTGTGACCAAGAAAGAAAAAGTGGCTGTAAGAATAATATTGACCTATTTTAAATTCATATACCATTCTGTCTTTATGAGTTGTCCACTTCTCTATCTATCTATCTATCTATCTATCTATCTATCTATCTATCATCTATCTATCGCACTTCACTACCTATGGAATGACACAGTATTCCTATGAATTGACATTATAACAGAAATGCAGCATTTTAGAGGTGAGTGTCAGGCTTGAATAGGGGGAGGCAGAATTTCATGTGAAGTAGTCCAAGGAAGATGTTAGGATGACAGAAAACTGCTCTACTTTCCTAACTGTGTGTGTGTGTGTGTGTGTGTGTGTGTGTGTGTGTGTGTGTGTGTGTTTCTTTCCAGGGCTGCTGATAAGCTCAGGCTGTGCATTATATCCTTTAGGATGGAATAGCCCGGAGGTAATGCAAACATGCGGAAATGTCTCCAATCAATTTCACTTAGGTAAGGTAGTATGGCCAGAATTGCAGTGATGGTTTATGGGAAACTGTCTTCAAATGTTTATGTCTTGGAGAGTCCTCTCTGACTAATGACAATTGACTAAATCTGTCATGCTTATAGATGGCCATGGGTTTGTCTGGGTTCCTTTGCCCCTTTAAACTTATAGGGGTTGCTTTTAAATTTCTGTTTCTTTAATTCTCTCTCTGTGTGTAATTTATACATTTTTATACAGATCTTTTGGCCAGTGTAGAGAAACTAACCATAGAGAAATTTGAAGTATTTGGCATACAGACAAATTTTTGGTGTGTGTTGTTTTTCTACCATTTACCTGAGGAGGAATATAAAAGAATGAGACAGAAAATGAGAGATTTATTCTCAGAATTTGTATTCTTTTCTAGTTTACCTTTGTGTGGGTAGAGGAGAATAAACGCAATGTTAATAACAATAAAGATGCTTTTGAGAATTTATTATATCTCATGCATTATATCATAACCAGTGAGAACAGCAAAGAGAAGAGGTGAAGTTGGTTTTTAACTTACACATGGGCATAGAGCTTTTAGTTAATAGAACCATGATTTAATTCAACTCCATGTATGTTTATTGTTGCACTATTCACAATAGAGAAGAAATGGCATCAGCCTAATATCCATCAACATAAGAATAAATAGTGAAAATGAGGGACAAAATGAATATGTAGATCAAAACAAAGAAAATAAAACAAGAAAATATGACATAGAAAAAACAATGGAATGTTTCAGCTATGAAAACAGAACAAAATTTTGACATTTTCAGGAAAATGAATGGAACTGGAGATAATTACGTTAAGTGGAATAAGCCAAACTTACAAAGACACATATCATATATTTTTCCCTCATGCAGAACTTAGATTTAAATTGAGGTGTTGCAATGTCTGTGTGAACAGAACATAATACTAAGAAGAGGATTTTGAGAGGAGAGAAGGAAGTCTAAAAGGAGTGAAAAAAGAATAAGAAAAAGCTAATGAGATGTTTGTAACATGAAAGCAGGGACCAGAATGACTGGAAGCAGGGAGGACCCACAGACTGAAGGCATAGGAAGAGAGCAGATGAGGAGATTCAGTACAAAGTACATTGACATACATACATTAGAAAATGTCACAATGAATCCTATTATTTTAAATGGTAAATAAATAATAATAAAGGGAAAAACACTTAAACAGAATTTTTTTTTTTTACATATCCTGCCCCAAGTACACCTTTCCTTATCTCCAACAGAGGTTATTATTACTAATTTACAGGTTTTAAGCGTTATATGTACCCAAAATGGTGTTTGTACTATAAACTTTATATTTATTATTATATTTTATTCTTCAGACAACTCTGTGAGTTTGCTTTTATATACTAGTATTATTCTGAGAAAGATGTAAAGAAAGACTTTCTTATCCTTTCATCAAATAAACAAAGACCTGAGTATCAGTTTTAATGAAGCATCAAGTTCCTTTACAGTGCTTGGAAAATTTAGCATATTTTTACATGAATAGTCATAGACTATCATAGACTATTAGAACAAAAAGAGATTAAGCTATTATTTGGTTTGGGCTGTTGTTTATTCTCCTTATGCTTTATATTAAATATTATGACCTCTGACATAGGAAGTGACTCAATGGATGATGTGCTTGGACACAAGCCTGAGAACCTAAGTTCAGATACACAACGATCATGAAAAAATCTGGGCATTGCCATGCACATCTGCAACTCCAGTACTGTGGAGAACACATGGAGACAGACAGATCTTTTGAGCTCACTGTCCAGTGAGCTAATGGGTGAGCTCCAGATGCAGTGAAGAAACACTGTTTCAAGAAAAATCAGATGGAGAATGATTGAGGAAGACACTCCAATCATCAACTTCTGAAAACAACACATATTACCACATATTTACACCCTCTACATGAATATGGATGCACCTTTCCACATGCATACACCATAAACACACACACACACACACACATATACACACACACACACACACATACACACACACACCACAATCTTGAGGGTCCTTTACTATGATATATTTATTTATCGATTTCCTTTGTAGCCCATAACATGTAGTTACTTGGTCTTGTTATTTGACCACCTGTTTTCCTTAATAGAATGAAAGCTCTGTGATAAAAGAGAGTTCATCTTTTTTTTCATAATCAAATAGTACTTTTTGTATGAACAAATCTGGTCTCACCTCTTCAGTTCAAGGATGAGGAACCAAAGGCCCAGAAACTGATCACCTAGTCTAAGCTTCCTAACCTCACACCCTTGTGTTCTCCGGCGAGGATCCAAATGTATCACATCTGTTCTTGAAGGGACTATTATGGTGCCAAATTATAGTGTTGTCCATGCTGTGGTGAGAAAGACAGTATCTATGAGAAAGAATAATAGAGGGCATTCTTACTTCAATTGGGGAAAGATTATGGAAGACCTCCCTAACAAAGTGTGATTTCGTTAGAAGGACACTGAGAGATTAGTAGTATTAACAGGGTAATTTCAGGAAGAAGAGAGTTCTATACACAGAAAAAGACAATATTCTATGAAGTGGGGATGACTTAGCTGGTAGAGAACTGCAAGATCAGTGTTACTGAAGCTGAGTGACAAGAAATGTAACAGACAACTGAAGCATTGTGAGCAGCAATCTGACTTTACAGAGCTTTGGGTTTTGGGAAGCCATTGCAGAATTTTGTGAAGGAGAGAGACAAAGTTGCAGAGAATACCTTTGGTGGTGGTGGCAAGACCGGAAGATGTCAGAGGGGAGGATACTCTTAGACTAGGAAGAAATAAAAGAACAGGTATCAGCTATTTGAATAAAGTCCACTGGTTACAAATAGAGTTGACATGCTGGCACAGAGAGAGGAAATCTCACAAGGCCTCATCCCTAGATGAAGAGCTGTAGGCAATTAATAGCTGCTAAAAGAGGGAGAATCCATCTTCTTTCAGGATGAACTCTCAATAGGTTATCCAGTCCCACGTTGTAATCAGCCCCCAAAATATGCATATATGAGCAATGCTAAATAAACTTGGGAGGTTGTATTTATATATTAATTCATATATAGGCATGTATGTATGTGTGTATACACATAAGCATGCATAAAACAATAAAAAATTTAAAAAGGAGATCATAAATTTGATGGGAAGTGTGTGGTGGAAGACTTGGAAGGAGAGGGAGGGGAAGATGGTAGAAATACAGTACTCATATATGAATTTTTTTAGATGAAAAAATTCAGTTGCCCCTTGTATCCTCAGGTTAAGTTTTGTATTTTTATTCAACCAACTATGTTAAATTAAATTTGATAAAAATTGCACTTTTCCTACAAATGTACATTTTGGTCATTTATCTATATATAATGAATGCTATACAGCAACTGTTCACATAAAATTGACATTGTATTATATAAACAATCTAGAAAAGGATTGAAATATACATAATGAATGTATAATTCTCATGCAACTACAATGCCATTTTATATCAGGGACTTGAACATCTTCAAATTTTGTGTGGGTTGCTAGAGCCAATCTCCAGTAGATAGTGAGGGACAGCTATTAATTTAAAATGCTGAATCATAGCTGTAGAAGGTATTAGGTTTGCTGTGGGTAAGAGAAAATAAGAAGTGGGAAGACAAGAGGAGAAAAGCTGTGGTTGGAACGGGAAGAGGAAGAATGGAAACTCAGTTCAGATGTTTATGAGATGTCTCTGTGTAGCCTAAATGCTAATGTCAAGCAAGTGGTTTGAACCTCACTGAGGAATCCAGTCTCAAGTTTAGAAATTGGGAGTTCTTAGCACATATAGAATACAGTTATAATGATAAATAATTGTGATAATAATGACTATCACCTTGTGAGGGTGAGATTTACAAACAGGTGGAGTTACTTTTACAAGATCTGTTTAGCTATGGAAAAGGAATAAAAAGAAGGGTTAAGTCAAAGTTGGAAATTCTCAACACATAAAATTAGCAAATACAAACTCCTATGTGGCATTTACTAGCCTCATAACTACCCTTTACATCTTGGCATCAATCTGCTAGGAAAGGATTATTAGCCTGTGTCTTAGACTATTTTATGTTGCTATAGCAGATCACCCATTGCTGGGTAATGTATAAAGACCAAAGATTCAACTTGGTATAACATCAGTGTCTGAATGTATCAAGTCATGGCAGAGAAGCAGAAAAGGAATTGGATATGTGCAGAAGGGTCATGTATATGTGCAATGACACAAGGGAGAAAAGATTGCTCATTAATGAGAGCTTGCTTTTTCTTGGGAACTAATCTACTCTTGGAAGGTCTGAAAAAGTACTTTGAAACATAATCCATCCATTTACGGCAGTGGAGTTCTCATGACCTACTAAGACTCATCTCTTAAAGGTTCTCAATACTGATCCTGGGGACCATGCTTCTAGTACATGAGTTTCTGGGGACAAACAGTACCCAGACCATAGCAGCCTTATTGTTTGCATGGAACTTGTGTATATTGCCAGAATCATTGTGAGTTCTTTGTTTTCATTCTCTGATGCTAGATCCTACAGTCTCCCACCCCCTTTCCACAATGATCCCTAAGCCTTGAGAGAAGGGGATGCAGTAGATGGTTCATTTTTAGCTGAGAATGCTGCAGGCTCTTGTTCTCTGTAAGAGTGGAGGTAGATATGAAATCCTACCACTAACCAAAGAGCTCCCAGTAAGAACTTAAACAATCCAAATACTTCTAATGGAACATAGCTCCTTTTTATGAAAATACTGCTACCATAACACTTAATTCTTAGGTAAGTCCTCTAGCATCTATAGATGAATCATGTCACTGCATATTATCATAGTCTAAATGATACACAGCATTGGCTTGTGAAGACAGTGAGATTTACAGTAGGGTCTGAAGATGACTTGAGATGTAAATAGAAAGGGAAGTGCTAGCTTATTTATTTTGATATATTTTTTTGCTCATATTTTTAGTGTCTTAGGAAGATAGTCTTATTAAAGCGTAAATAATATCACTTTGGTTTCCTTTTCATTACTTGTGTTTGTTTTAAAATCTCTTATGACCACAAAATTTCAGTAAACTTTAATGACAATAAACAAACAAGGAAAATGTATACATAACTGATCATACCATGCTGTTGTATAATAACATAATCCTGGGACATGAAGAGGTAAAGTGATTTATGGAAAGTTATTCAGGAATATAACAGCAAAACACTGACTAGAGCTTAGATTCTAATCCACTGTCCTGTACACAGTACCACGGCCAGTTTCCCTCTATATTGGTGAAGGTATATATTGAGACACTTGAGAATTCATTGCTTTTATTAATAGTTACCACAAATATAGAAAGTACCCATTTCTGCATTATGTCTCTCCAACCCTACTTTCAAACTCAGTCTCCTGTCAATATTTTAGTATAACCAAAGAAAACTAAGCAACCAAAGGATTCTGGAAGAGGTTTCCAGTAGAATGGATATTTATTGGCATCTTTTTTTCTTTTTTTGTTATTTATTATATTTGTGTTTTAATTTTACACATTAGCCATGGGTTCCCCTGTCCTCCCCCCTCCCGCCCCTGCCCCCACCTTCCCCCCATCCCCTCCCCTCCATTCCCATCTCCTCCAGGGCCAAGACTCTCCTGGGGATTCAGCTCAACCTGGTGAATTCAGTACAGGCAGGTCCAGTCCCCTCCTTCCAGGCTGAGCAAAGTGTCCCTGTGTAAGCCCAAGGTTCCAAACAGCCAGCTCATGCACTAAGGATAGGTCTGGGTCCCACTGCCTGGGTGCCTCCCAAACAGTTCAAGCTATTCAATTGTCTCACTTATCCAGAGGGCCTGATCCAGCTGGGGGCTCCACAGCCTTTGGTTCATAATTCATGTGCTTCCATTCATTTGGCTATTTGTCCCTGTGCTTTTCCAATCTTGGTCTCAACAATTCACACTCTTACAGTCCCTCCTCTTTCTCGACAATTGGACTCCTGGAGCTCCACCTGGGGCCTGGCCGAGGAGGATCTCTGTATCCACTTCCATCAGTTATTATACCCATGAATGGGACTTACACCCAAATTGTACTGATAGAGACTTCATAAAAAAGAGACACATAAATTTTTGTTTTACATATTCTAATTTTATGCAAGCACAGTCTTTCTGGAACTTACTCTGGTCTTTTGGAAAATCTACTTATGCCTTCCTTTTCTCAGTCTTCCTTCCTAAAAGAAAGTGATGGAGTGGATTTCAGGGTGGCTCTGATAAATGATTAGAGAAGAGTTGTATAAGAACAGCTCCCAAAGACTAAAGGATGTGATTGCAAGCTAAGTATAGTGGTGTGCACATACAATTCCAGTACTTAGGTAGAAGGAGCAGGAACACTGTGAATGCCAGGTAATCCTGCATTACAGAGGGAGACAAAAATCAAAAATCAATCAAACTAAACAAAATACAAAACAAATACTAAACAAAATTTGTACACAGATGCAAAGGAATGTCAAAGCTTCATTTACATTTGAGCTCTGGCCACTGCCTTTCCTGCTTCTAAGATTTTATCTTGGAATGTTCCCTATTCTACCAGTATCCTTGCTGTTCCAATAGTCTCTAATATCTGCTCTAAACTCACTCTACTGATTCTTACTCATAAATGCGTTTGGTTAAGCAGTTTAGGGAACTAACTCCCTTTCTTCATTAAAGATGAAACAATCAAATATTTAAAGCACAAAATCAACAAACATTAACTATGAATTTGCACTGGAGCATAAGGTGGAATCTACCTACCAGATCAGTTGCTACAGCAATTGAGTCCTAGTAACAGCAGATGACAGTTTTTTAGGTGACTACTGACTTGAAACTATCTTCCAGGCTGCACATTGTCATGCTGCTCAGCAGTGATCCAGTATCTGGGGGTTGAGGAAATGACTCATTGACTAAGAAGAGGGAAGGCAGGTAAAGGCTCCAAACAACAGCCTTGTCAAGTACAATGCCTTTCCCTGCCTTTATTTTATCAATGAAGTGAAAGCTGAGAAAAGTGTTTGGTTTGCTATTATTTGGACTGATTCCACAAAGATGAATATCTAAAAAGTCTAATGCTAAGATAATGTATTTATCTTCCCCACACCCCTTGCAGCTATCCTTCTCCTAGGCTGGCTTAAATTGACATCAAAAGGAGTAGGAAGCAGGGAAAAGATCAGAACCTATGTGGAAGATGACTGAACGTTTAAAGTTTGCAGTGTGACCTTTCTGGAGTGGGGTGGCTAGACAAATGGCTCTGTGAGGACTCCAGTTTGATTCCTAGTACCTGCATGGTGGCACACAACTATCCATGACTCCAGTTTCTGGGGATCCAATGCCCTCTTCTGGCCTTCATCAGGCACACATATGGTAAAAAGACATGTATGGAGCCAAAACACCAAACATGAAAAAAAGAAATAGTTTTTTTTAAGCAGGTGTGTTTTTACCACAATGATATACACAAATATCTGACATGGGACAAATTATTCATAATTGTGAGGTTGTTACTATATAGGATTTGTGAGGGTTATATAAAATCACTTATGAAATATACTCTGTAAAGTGTTTGGTATGTAATAATCTGTCAATATTTGCTTTGTGATGTCATCATTATCATTATATTGATGCCAATTTTAAAATGAAACTATTCTCACATGTGGTGGTTAACTCTTATTACCAACTTGACTGGATTTAGAATCACCTAGGAGACACATCTGTGGGGGTTAGAGAAGTTGAACTGAGGGAGGAAAATTCACACTGAATGTAGTAGAACAGTGCCACAGACTGAGGTCCTGGCCAGAATTTAAAAAAAAAAAAAAAAGAAGAGCAAGCCAGATGAATAACATTATTCTTGTTTCTTTGTCCTGATCTACCTAGCTGTGAGCAAACTGCCTGCTGCCATGCCTTCCCTGACCTGAGGGGCTAGAGTCATTAAACCATGAGCCAAAAGAAAGACATCTTTCTTCCTCTGCAGTACTTTCTCTTGAGTATTTGGCCACAGTAATGACCAAAGTACCTAATGTATCATGCTTTAGTTTTCAGAAAAATAATCAATTATAAGAAAGAGATATTCTACATCTATAGGACTTCTTAAATTTTCTACTCATGAACCATTTCCCTGAAGAAATTTCATATAACCCCAAGTATTTAGATATAAAAATAGATATGTAAGTCAAACTACTGATAATAAATAATAAATCAAATTATTTTAAAACAACTTTTATTCATGATTTTACCATTTATTACAGATTAAAGGAAATTGGTGTAATAATGAAATGATACATTTGCTTTTACATAAAAAATAAGTTGTGGCTGAATATTAAATATGAAAGGACTTATAGCATCTCCCACATTTTTCATTTGATTTGGATTTTGGTTTTATAATTATCAGTGCTTGGAGTACAACTCCATATAAATATGTAGCACAAAATAGCAATGTATGTTCAGGGCCATTTCAAAAGCCGTTGTGAATTCTGTTCTAAGGCCAAGCCAAAATTCTCTGACTTTTTATGAAACTCAATTCATCAACTGAAGCAGCAGTTTTTATTTTTATTTTTCTTGTGATATCAAATTTTTATTTTGAACATTTTGGTACAGTATATTCTGATCATGGTTTCTCCCTCCTTATTTCACTCTAGATTCTCCCCACCATCCCACCCATACATATCTTCTTTTTCTCTTCCTTTAGACAACAACCAGACTAAAACAAAGCAAAGAAGCACATGCACATGTAGACACACATACGCACACACACAAAATCTGTAAAAAGACAAAATTGGAAACTATAATAGATAAACAAAGATGGGTAGAGTTAAGAAAATGCCCAAACAAAACAGTATGAGACAAAACATCTCTAAAGATACCATTGAGTTTGTTTTGTGTTGATTAGGGATAGGGCCTCATGTCCAGTTCCCCTCTCAATGCTGGGACCCCATTTGGCTTGGATTTGTGTAAATCCCATGTGTGAAGCAGCAGTTTTTAAATTCAAACTTTACTAACACAATATAATCCATAGATACACTACTTTGATGGTTACATGCTAAAGAACGATGGTAGTAAAATATTAAAAGATTCTGTTTTCCTTAATTAAAGTGCTGTTTCTGCAAGCTCAGCAAACTTTGCTTATATATAGTAAAATCTCTGTGGTTTATAACAAGCAACAGCAATTAATCCAAGCCCATGTTTCATTCTGTGCTATAGCAATCACATGGTGTGAGGTGAGGGCATGCACAGTGCGAAATGTACCATGTTGTAAATTCAGAACCACAACTGCAGTGAAGTTGCACAATGCAGCTTGGGCAAAGTGGTGCCAGAAACCCCTCAGATTCATTGCATGTTTGATTTTGAACTAATTTGTGCTCATTGTGCATTCAGAAACAATTCGCTGTTGCTACATTTTTCATTACCCTCCCATATTTTGTTACATGACCCCACAGGATGATGACCTTTAGAATTTGTGACCTATATAGCATGAAGAGTAATCACTAGTTGTGCAAGCCTGGGCAGACTCCTTAACCTCTCAATATCTCACTTAATGGAGACTGGTAATAGTATTTATCCTTGGAGGATTATCGAGATCATAGATGGAAGTCATAATTACATACAAAGCACAATGCTGCATTAATGTAACTTATTAGTAGATAATCAGCCCAGTTGTCAGAGTCCCTGTGGAGGGGATGCCCCAGACTTGGCTTTCAGAAAGGAGGGAAGCAAAGAAGGATCCATCCAACTTGGCAAAGGCTTGTCACAGAGGCTGACCGAAGGCCACATGTGTGTTCCTTGCATTTCCTTTCTCTGGGGTTCATTTCCTTTGCTCTCTCAACATTTCCGCTCATTCTTGCCAGGTCAAAGCCTTTTATGGAGACTTGGGGTTTGACCATTGTAGATTCAGTTTCCAGGCATTTCCCGTTACCTTTCCTTTCTGTCAGTTTCCGTTGGTATGGACAGTCTGTTGTCTTGTGCTCACCAGAGCTCAATCAGGCAGCTTAGCAACCATCCTCATGTCCACAGTGGGGCAGTAGAGTGTGGGAGAAGTCAGCCTTGCCAGAGTGTACCTCTAAGCTTGCTTGGACACATCACTTTCCCACTTGGAGACCTGATTTCCCTGTTTTTTTTTTTTTTGTTGTTGTTGTTGTTGTGTTTTTTTTTTAAGTAGAGATCACTGAACTAGATGGGTAGATAGCCATGTTATCAGCTCTAGTAATAAAGCCTGGCTGTGGGTCTGAATGTTTCTCCATCTTCAGAACATCCAAGGCCCTATATACCTACTCAACTCCCTGTTATGATTTGCTTTTCACTAATCATAATTAATTTCATAATTGACTTTTTTGGTCTCCAAGAGAAAAGTAGATTTTCAAGTGGTTTTAGTATACATATAACTATAATAGGAGATGAATATGTTATTTGTTTGAGAAATAATTATTTTATTACACATATATCAAAATATCATGTTGTACACACCAAAACACAGAGCCAAAAAAAGCCATTGTACTTAGTATAGTCATCTTATAAGCATGGATACTTCAGGGACACTGCTGGTAGTTGTCTTTGAGAGAGATGGATTTAGCCAAGGGCATTGCCCAGAGTCACATTCCTTTGAGGTAGCATTAGCTGGAATGTTGACAGTCCTTGAAAATTTAGGGCTCAGACATTGCTGAAAATCACATTGCTATGTGCACTAACTACCACAGAGATGTGTCTCCATCCAGAAAAGAAACTAGCCTAAGGCAGATGAGGTAGGAGGGAATCAATGGGCCAGGGAACAACTTTATTCAACTGCACATCTCTGGTGCCTAACAGACTTTTACATTGTGCAATGGCTGTATCCCTATCTTACTGTCTGGACCATAGATGACTCTTTTTACCTTTTTAAGCCTATTTCCCTATAGGCAATGCAAGATACCAATTACCTTCAGAAATGGTTCTGGCTATGTGCATACATTGGAAAAGAGTGCAGAGAAGTTCTGAAGCAATATCCTTGTGAGTGAGGGGTGAAAATTAGGAAGCTAATCTGTTAGAGCTTCTTGCTGATCACCTTCTAGATTTAAAATAATGAGACCTTTACAGTAATGACACTCTACACATCTCAGGGAACACGAGGCTATTTTCACTTTGGCTAGGGAAAGTAACAATGGGGCTTATAAACAATTTCCTTCTTCCTGCAGTAGTCTGCATGAGAAAGGGTGTTCATCCCTGGATTAGTTGCTTGTTTCAGTTCCAGTTCTGCAGCTTCAGAGGAAGAGAAGACTCTTACAAAGGTCTGAAGGGCAGGTCCTCTGCCTGGCCTCATTTCCTTCCTGTTGACTTATTGAGGGCCTCCTAGTCTCAGTCACAGAAATAGAGGTCCATGAGCTGGTTGTCTATACAGCACACAACCACACGATGGCAGTAAAGCAAGGCAAATTCATTTTGTTTAGTACTTTTGGTCTTCACATTATAGAATGTGAATCACAATTTCTTTGCTTCCATTTCCTGCCCTGGATTTGCTTCTGTAAGCATCAATGCCAATTTCCTCTTCCTCTTTCACCTTTATTGTGTGTTAGTCTTTCCCGTTTTACTGTAGAATGATACTGTATCTTCAGCCTTTGTTTTAAAGCAGAATCACAGACTATTTTTAAGAGCAGATGTGAACACTGCAGCACCCAGTCACAGGGCTCTGACAATGAGGATGGAGTGAGATAATGTATAAAATATGTTCAGTGCAGGGCCCACACCCTGGAAATGAAAATGGCCGTGGGTATTACTGGGATTGTATAGACTGGACTAATTCAGAGGTTTGATTATAAAGTGAAGTGGGTTGCGAAGGAGAAAAATCAAGCACTACCACAATCCTAGGTTACAGTTACAGGAGGGAAAGGATATGTCAGGGCTACGTCATACAACTTCCTGTGTACAAGTGTCACTAAACCTTATCTAAGTGAATTGTAAAAAACGGTAAGAAAGATACAAATTTATCTCTCAGATGAAAGCCCCCAGCATAGCACCAAGAAGAGGGTAAATTCTAAACTGTGGGTTCCTTTCCACATTTTCTCTAATGGGCTGATGATATACCCTACTTCAGGCCCCAATGGGCTGGACCTAAGAATCCACTGGATTCTCCCCCAAAGATCTGGGTGCAAAGGATCTGTAGAGAAGTCTAGAAGTCTGCATCTTAAAGGGCTCTTAAGTTTCTATAGGGACTGTGACAGAGAGAGCTGGAAAGTAGTCATGCTAAGCTCTGCTCTGAATGTTGTTTTTGTTTGTTTTGTGTTTTTTTTTTGAAATGTGCCATCATAATTGACCTCCTCAGCCGCACTGTAAAGTAAAGTAAGTAGATCCACTTCTGTTTTCCACATGAGGAAGAGAAGCTCAAAAAGGCTAAAATGCCTTGCCCCTGGGGATCCAGTTTGGAAGGGGCGGGGCACCGTATCCCATGCAGTTCCCTGTAACTGTCATGCCGGGCTCCCTGTACCACAGTGACTCTCCAGCTCCAAACCTGCATAACCGCAGTCACCATACCTCCTGAGGAACTTTGAGAGGCACTTCATCTCTCTGTTAATTCCTTCATGTAGAATAATATTCCTGCCCACAGCTGTGCCTTAGTGAATGAATGAAAGTCAGGAAACAAGATTAACTGAGGTAGTGCATGGAAAAGATATGCTGTCAGTTGTGAAGCACTTTACTCATATTGGACGGTATAATTTGAGGAATTTGTTATTACTGAGGGGTTCGGGGCTTATCTGTTAGGTGATGAAGTCTGGATAATAATTGCCAATATAGATCTCAGTAAATTGCTTGAATGAGAATTCCCTCATTTCTGATTCCTGGGATAGGTCCAGTTTCTAGGCCTGTCCTTAGCATTTTCAGTGTTTAAGGAAAAAATTAGAGATAATGCCCATTGCATCTTGCATCTTTACTATATATAAAATATTGAATAAATCACTATAAAGGCAGAGTCCAAAGTGCTTATAGTTTGTTTGGGAAGACAAACTGTACAGGCATATAACAAATTAAGTGATGACAATGTTAATCCAAATGTATAACATCAACAGCAGTAACTGTGACAATGCTAAGGCACATAAGGAGAACACTAGAATCTTGTTTTCCTTCTTACATTACACACTCTCACTTGGCTTACTGGAGTTCTCTCTTTCTTCCCTCCTCTCATTTTTCTTCCTCCTCCTCTTTTTCTCCTATGTCTTCAAATTCCTAAAGATTTCTCTCACTCTCCGGTTCAAGTGACATCGATGCAATGTGAGTCTAATGCCATTCTCCTTTCCACATCACTTTCAGAATGGAGTCTAGACTCCACAGTAAGGCCTGCCTGGACCACAGCCAGGATTTCCATTCACACTATCTTCTTCTCTTGCCTAGCTAGCCCGAAAACACCAGTTCCTTCCCCTTGCTGCAATTTTGCAGCTGTCACTTTGTTTCATAAGAATGTCTCTTTTTCCCTTCCTGGCCTTGCTAGCTTCTTAATATACTTAAAAATCTCCTTGTCCCCTTTAAAGTGGATTCATTCCCCCATCTGCATCGTTGTATGACTCTGCATCATAGCACTTGCCAAATTTGGCAAGTAGAACATTTCCTCACAGTACTCACTGGTTTTGATCTTACCTATGAGAGAACAACTTGTTTAAAGAGCTTACCGCAGTGTCTGGCATGTGGAAGTATTTGACCAATATTAATGACTTCTGTTTCAGTTGCTGGCTTGTGCTGAGAAAGTTCAAGTGGAAGCAAGCAGAGGGCTATTGAGCAGAGATGAGAGGAAAGGGACCAATTGCTTAGAAGCCAAGTGTCCTAGAGAGCTCATGCTGAATGAAAGCAGTCCAATATTTGCTTAGCTGGTTTTTTACTTCTCTCCTTAGGGAGCATGTCCAAAGCTATTCTAAGAAGCTGTTTTAGGTAGAATTAATGAGCTGTACAAAGGGCAACAGGATGATATGGGCAATTTTTAAGGGGCGGGGGGGGGGTGGGCATCAGTCTGAAGAAAGACAGAGAAACACAGTTAAAATTGGTCTGAGGCATACTTCTCCCCACTAAAGAAAAAGATGAGCATAGACTACTAAAATTGATAACTATATAAGAAATCAAATGAAAGAAAATGCAGGTTGGCCCAGGAGATTTCAATAGGAATCAATTTGCTTGGCTGAAATGTGTGTCTAGGAGAGAAAAATCAGACAAACGAGGACATTTCTTTCATCATGAGGATTTGGCTTCTTTGTAAGTGCCACAAGTCTGGTCTTTTCTTCCCTTCAGAGCATTGAGTTCGACCAAGATGAGTTTGTGAGCACGGAATGTCTTAATCCTTAGCAGATATGATTGGGTTAAAGTTAGTACTATCAGCAATAATGTGCTTACCAAAACAACTGCAAAAAAATTATTTTCGATCTGCCAAGGGATCTTGGCAGAATTCTACAGTATTCACTGGGTTCTGGGCCTCCAATCTGGGCTGCTGGTGACATGCATACCCAGCTTGAAGTGTGAGTAAAGAGATGCTTTCCTAGTCTTGGCTGTCTTTTCACTGGGGGCTGTGGTGGGAAAGATAAGATGTTTGGCGGTTGTTCTTCAAGTCGTTGACTTTGCTTTCTCTTTGGAGATCATTCATCTGTGTTTGCTCAAACCTAGTGAAGAAATTCTCTGCTCACTTAGCTTTTGCTCCATTGAAAATCTCCTTGTGTTGCTTTGTATAGAAACCCTGAAAGTCTAAAATCTAAAGTCATCATAGGATAAATGAGACCACCAGCTTCTTCCAAAACCCCTGCTTCTGTAGCCAGAAGAGCCAGGACCATGTGGCACAAGTATACCACATTAGAAAATGACAAACCTTTGTCTTCCCCATCCCTACCTTACACACCAAACAGCAGCTTGGAAGAGAGGTTGTGACCAAGGGTCATAAATGTAGGTGGGCCACAAAGATGGGAAGAGCAGTTAGCTTTCCTGAGCTGAATTTGCTTTCGAAAAAGAATGTCCTCATCAGGGAGAGGTCTGGTTATAGGGCTCATTTCTTCCTTCTTTGTCCTCATGTACCATGGTCATGGTGTTCTAACCCTCTTCCATTTGCCTCATTTGCCCTCTTTTTTCTCTTTCTATTCTTTGATCCCTTCCGAATCCTTTTCCTCACTTACTACTTCCTTGATTTTTATGGGATATCTAGGTGTCTTTTTGTAGGGAGTCTTTCCCTTGGTGTCAATATCAACAACCTAGTTTGACATGGGGAACACTTTTTTGTTTTATTTATTAAGAGATTTTCTATTCATTTTACATATCAACTACAGATTCCCCTGTTCTCCAACCCCCCCAGCCTTTCCCCCCAGCCCCCCATCCCCACCTCCTCCAAGGCATGGTCTCCCCTGGGGAGTCAGCAGAGCCTGATGCATTCAGCTGAGGCAGGGCCAAGCCCCTCCTCCCTGCACCAAGGCTAAGCAAAGTGTCTCAGCATAGGCCCTAGGTTTCAAAAAGCCAGTTCATGCACCAAGTACAAGTCCCGATCCCACTGCCTAGGGGGCCCCTAAACAGTTCAAGCTAATCAACTGTCTCACTTATCCAGAGGGCCTGGTCCAGTACCATGGGAGGTCCTCAGCTATTGGTTCACAGTTCATGTGTTTCCATTAGCTTGGCTAGTTGACATGGGAAACACTGTTAAAGCTACCTGAGTTGGCTGACAAATAAAATTCTCTGTTCATCTATCTCCCTGATGTATACTGGAGATGAGGGTGAAGAAGATATGTCACTTTTTATTGTATACTTTCTTCCACATTTTTGTTCATCTCAAGCTAAAACACAACCTCTTCCATTTTCCAGTCCTTTGAGGCTATCAAATGGGGAAAGGAGATGTCAATTTTGTTCTCTGCAATCTGTCTGAAACACTTCCTCATTCCTCTGATGCCAAGAATCCTTACAATTTGGATTTCATTTTTTTGTTTTGTTTTATTTTGTTTTGATTTTGAGATAAGGTCTCACTATGTAGCTTTGGCTGGCTTGGAACTCACTTCACTATGTAGACCAGTCTAGCCTTGAACTCAGAAAAATCTGTATGCCTCTGCTACCCCACTGCTGGGATTAAAGGTATGTGTCACCACACTAAGATGGATTTCCTCTGTATAGAAACACAGATTGCTCCTTACATTCCTGAACTATTCACATTATCCAAACAGCTTAGTGCCTTTTTGTCCTATTCTGTATCTCCAATCTTCATTACAATATTATTCTTCCTGCTAGCCTCTCCCAGACCACAGCAATATCCAGGATACCTTACCACTGATGCTTGCTCACAATCATGGGTTTCCCGATATAGTAGTACTGCTCAGAGTTCTACTCTTAGTAACACATCAAGTCAACCTTTAATTTACCTGAAAGTTTCATATATCTCATAGCCCTCATCAGTTTGTAAAATATTTGTAGCTGAAGGTTTTCCTGTGCTCACCCGGCTCCAAGGGCCCCACAGCCACTTATAAAATAATCACTCAGAAACTTATATTAATTAAAACTGCTCAGCCATTAGCTCAGACTTATTACTGACTAGCTCTTACACTTAAATTAACCCATGATTGTTATTTATGTTTAGCCACATGGCTTGGTACCATTTCTCAGTTCTGCCTTCATATCTTGCTTCCTCTGTATCTGACTGGTGACTCCTGACTCAGCCTTCCTCTTCCCAGAATTCTCCTCTCTGCTTGTCCTGCTTATACTTCTTTCCTGGCTGCTGGTCAATCAGCATTTTATTTATTAACCAATCAGAGCAACACATTCACAGCATACAGAGTGATATCCACAGCACTTCCCCTTTTCTTTTATTGAAAAAGGAAGGTTTTAACTTTAACATAGTAAAATTACATATAACAAAACAATTATCAAGCAAGAATTATAGTTATAATATCTAGTCTATTTGTATTTGGCAAAATTAAAGAAGATATCCTATCTATCTTATATTTGTGAGTCTAAGGTTTCATATATAACTTATCTTTTATCATAACCAAGGAAATTATAACTATCTAGTCTTCAACTACATCAAAGACCTCAGAAGTATACAATATTACCTAAGTAAACAGGAAGTGCATTATAAGCAACTTTCAAAAATCTAGAATGACAGAGACAGCTGGCTGCCTGGACAGTTATCTAAAGTTCTCCTGTAAAGTTGGGGCATCTGTCTTTAGCCCACAGGTCTAGTGTCTCTCAGTCAATTCTCTCTGTGTCCTGTAGTATGTCTAGCAGTTTATTCTCCAAAGCAGGAACCTGAAGGACCATTTTACCAAGCAAAGTTCAGTGGTCACATTCCTATGTGTCCTTAATGTCCAGTCAATAAATCATTTTGTCAAGCAGTCCAAGCAAGAATAGTTTCTTGCCAAATGGCTATTTTTGCCAAGAAGAAGATAAATTTCATAGAGTGTCTTCAATGTCTATCATCCTCTCTGAAGTAAATTGGTGCTGCCAGGAACGGACATGTCTCACTGTCCAGAAAGTCTAAATTTTTAAAACATTTAAAATGCCATATTCTGTAGGTCTTTGAAGTGTTTGAAGATTACCTACTTAATTGAATTATATCCATGTATATCTAGAGAACTTAATATGACTACAAGTTTGACTATCATAGAAGACTATTAATCTGTATTTTTAATTATCTGTTACAATCTAAATAAGTTACATAAACATAATACCTCAAACAAGAGTAGAAATATATATATAGTATAACAAAATTAAGTTTAAACTTGTATCAATAAACTAAACTCCATAGCAATGCAAAACATTTCTAAACAAGTTGTTGCTCTTTAAAAGTAGATTCATTAATCTACCCTTTCATCCTATCATATCTATGCTATCCCCTTTTCTTGTTTAGAAAGAGATTGCATTTATAATCAACCTGTTTGTTGTTAAGTGCTTGCAATATTCCTGATGCTGTAGCTATTCCCCTAGTCTTTCAGGGCCTTGAAATAGCATCAGATGATTTTCTACAAGAGAAGACACAGAAAACTCAAAAGACAGACTTATCATGCTCAATTTGTATGTCTGTCACCATCACCACTCTTCCCTTCTCCTTCTATGAGCACATTCTTGAGATTTTATTTTTCACGTCTAAACTGGCATTCTGAATATGTCCCCTTGAAGGAGCAGACTTTCTCGCAGACTCTGTCCTGTTCTGATTCCAAAGTCTGATGCCCACACCATTAATCCATAATTCCCACTGTTAATCTACAGTACCAATGGCTAATCCACTGTACTCACTGCTAATCCACTGTATCCACTGCTGATCTACAGTACTCAGTGCTAATCCACAGTACCCAGTGCTAATCCATAGTACCCACTCCTAATCCACAGTACCCACAGCTAGTCCATAGTACCTACTGCTAATCCACAGTACCCATTGCTAATCCACAGTACCCACTGCTAATCTATACCACCTGCTGCTAATCCATAATACCCAGTTATTCCACAGTACATATTGCTAAACCATAGTACCCACCACTAATCTACAATACCCACTGCTAGTCTACACCACCTGATGCTAATCCACAGTACCTTTTGCTAATCTATAATACTTACTGCTAGTCTATAACACCCACTGCTAATCCACAATACCTACTGCTAAACCACAATACCCATTGCTGATCCATAGTACAAGCATTAGTTTTGGGCTAACTACTCCCAGGGGCTCATAACAACTCCTTGGCCACTAAAGAGCATAGTACTGGAGCTTTACAGAAGATGAACAGCAGACAGCGATAACTTAATGCTGAATCAAAGGAAACAGTCTCAAACTCCAATCCAAATTGATTTGCAACTTGGAATAAAAGCAACATGTCTTGATTTAAATGTCAGGCCCACTGTTGAGTGATGATTTAATAACTTTTATGAGGGTTTCTGTCACAGCAAATTCAACACTGGAATAGAATGACTCAGAAAGGGTGTAAGAACTGATGCAGGAGCACACAGAAAGGAACAGACTTATCTTAGTGCTCATCCGGAAATTGTGCATAAAGCTAATTTGCAGTAAGAGCCTATTCTCTTTCCTTATCCTGCCACCCAAGCTTCCTCTTTGCAGACACCCATGTATGGATGTGCAGAAAACCTCTAGGTGTGATGCCGACTCATTAGGGTTATTTTCTGAGGACACAGGCCTGGAACAAGTTTAGAACAGAGGTTCAGAGGCAGCACATTTGATTCAAGGGCAAGGAACAGTAAGCATCACTGTTTCTCAAGAGATTTTAAGAACTGATCTGGTTCCAGTGTCCTATCTTTAGGGAACTACTTAATTACTTTTCCCCATCTTAATGGGAAGTTTAGACCCAGAGGATTTAAAAGATATTTTCCTAAGTCTCCAGTTTCCTAGCTCCAAAGAAATTGGTATTTTTCCCTCAACACCTTTAGAAATTTCTTAACTTAGTGTTTCCCAGCATTCCTTCTTGTGCAGTTGCTTCCTAATCAAGAAGGAGCTAAGCAGAGTTATTCAGAACTGAGAACATCCCATCTTACTGGGTTAATCCCTCAGTTATCAAGAGGCATTTTGAAGAAAATTTAAATCATAAACGTCTGCTGTTTGCCAAGGTGAAGGCTCTTCAGTCTTGATAACATTGATATTTTGGCTAGACCATTTTTCTCATAGGGAATGGCTTTGTTTGTGCAGTGTGCTTGACTATAGGTCAATGGTTATTCTCTGAATTGCCACATACTTTCAGACTTTTCCATATAGCTTTAAGGTTCCCAAACTATGCTTTGAACATGAGGCATTTCAATGGGAAAGAACACTGTTCTATATATGTGTGTGTATGTACAAATATATATTTACAAATACATATTAAATATATTTATGCTTATATACTTACAAGTATATATATGCATGTGTGCATGTATATATATATATAATTTTGAAACAGAAGTGGGGGAAGTAAAAAGTTATTGTGTACAACTAGTAGGTAGATGCCAGAGAGGTGCAGTGACTAGAAAAAAGAATTTTTCTTCCTGAAATATAAACATATAAATATAAAATATAATTGAGAAAGCTTGCTCTATCTAATCATCCCTTGGCTTAAAAACACCACCAACTCCACCACCAACAAAACCAGTCCATTGTTTCACACTGCTTGTGAGAAAGGTCAGAGCTAGCTTCTTTCCTAATGTAGATTTGGCTTATCATATTAGTTATTTTTGCTTTGCTAGACCCAAGACACATGACAAAAATAAGTTAAGGGAATCAATACTGACTTTGGCTCACAGATTCAGTCCATCATGTTGGGAAAGTAGAGTTGCTATGCCAATGACAGCTGTTGTCAAGACCTAGAAATCAGGCAGAACAGGCAGAAAGTAGGTATGATAGCCTCCAAAATTCCACTATTAATAATAATTTGCCAGCCAGATCTTACTTCCTAATGACTCCACATTCTTCAAAATAGCACCATAATTTGGGGAGCACACACACCCAAGTCAGTGAGGGATATTACAGTTGTAATCCATAGCAGCATGTTATTTGCAATTTTGCCCTATGTCTGAATGGTAAACTAATTCTAAACACATTGTATTCCTTCTCATTCATGTAACTTTCTTCTCTCTGCCTAAAGTGCTTACTTCTCACTAGATGGAGGAGACAGAAACAGAAGGATCTCTAACTCTTTCCAAACTGACAAACTCCAGGTTCAATGGCAAGTGATTGAGGAAGGCACCTATGTTGACTTCTGGCCTCCATGCTCACTTTGGTGCCTACACACATGGCTACACACACACACACACACACACACACACACACACACACACACACACACCACACAAGGGATGGGTACTGGGCCCAGAAAATGACATGATTGATTGCTCCTTCCCATAAAATTTAGATCACAATAATTTGTATCTCCTAACTTTTTTCTCCTGGTATAAATGAAAGGCATCTATTGAACTTTAAATCAAGCCTGGTCTTGACACCTTACCTCTGAGACTTCGAAGGTGGCCAAGTCATTTGTCTTCCTGAAACTCATTTGAACAGACATGAGCATGCTAACTGTGAGTATCAAGTGAAATTGCAGTATTCAAAATATTGGGAGCTATCTAGGACTGATGGTGTATGCCTACAATCCAGCACTTGGATGATAGATGAAGAGGATTGCAAGTTTGAGGCAAGCTTGGTTTATATAAAGGGTTTGAAACTAGTACAGGCAACAAAGAGAGACCATGTTTTTAAAAAGTTGATACATAGTTGCTATTAGATAAAGAATTACTAGCAGAACACGAGTATCAACAGTACAACTAATAATAGGGTTTAGAGTTGATAGTCTGGTGGCCTTCCTTAAAAATGGTTAGAAGTGAAGAGTGGCATCCCATTGGTATTGCTCTCTGTTCTCCATCTTTCCATGTCAGTGTCTTCTATCATTGTCAAAGCACTTGCTGGAGTGCCTGACAGTGATTGTTAAAGTAGAACAATGGTTATAAAAAATGTTGTATATTTTTGCTCATTTCCTTTTGGCAATACCAGATATACAGCTGCCCTGTTCCCTCAACCAGATAACATGTAGGGTCATGAGGAGGGTATGGTATGAAAGATCTATTTCTTTTGTTTCTCTTTAGCTTCCTGTATAGCAGAAGGCTGAGACTTCAGTATTACTCAGTGGCTTAACTAGAGTGTTTGTGAGAGGAAATTCAGAATGCACTTGGTATGGCTATAGAAGGACCTTGGCATTGGCTTACTACCCAGTGGTAACTGGTTCTTCCTTTTGAAAGGCTTATTGAGGCCTTTATTAACATATATTTACTCTGTATAGCTGCTCACACTGTCCATTTGCTTCCTGATTAGGGCTTTGGAGTAAGGCCATGTTATGCATATATTCTTTTCATCTACAGAAACAAGTCTTTTTCTGGTCTCAGAGTGCATATACCTAATAAAAATATCCCTGCTGCTCTAATGAGGGGATGACCTGATAGGAGAGTGAAGGGACAGAAATGTGATACCCTTTCTATGCTAGAAAAAGAAATGCTGAGGGGCATGAAGTTGCTTAGCAATGGGTTCACCTCAGGGATGTCATTTCAGCAATGGCTCCTGCCTACTCTGCAATGTTAGCAGATTTTAATTGGACAAGCTAGAAGAGAGGTTCACTAGGAGCATTTGGTAAATTGATTCTGGGTCTCCTATTTAGAGCTGATCAAGCCATAAGAGGTAACCTGTGGTAGATTAAGAATAAGGCTAAGAAAACCATAAGGGAGCATAATATGAGACTGAGTATTTGAGATCTGGTCTAAATTCCTGACTCTGCCTCTCTGCACTTGAGATAATTCCTAAGCCTTATGTTTATTTCTAAGCCTTATATTCCACTCTATATCATGATAGCCAAAGAAGGTTTGCTCAGCTCCAGATTTCCCTGGGATTTCCAAAGCATTTGTTTAGAATGTAGGAATGAATTAGGAAAAGTGCCCGTCTCATATATATGGAAAAATAAGGTAAGAAATAATATAGAAATATTGGCAGATGACTTCAAATAGACTGCCATATCCACACTCCATTGTTTTTTCATGCTAAAGCCACATTAGAGATAGGTGCATTCTTTTCTCTAAGGAGGCATGTCTATCAAAACTATGCCCTATCAAGACATGGAGCATTGAGGAGGATAGTGGGGCTTGTGGACAAATTAAAACAAAGATTAATGATACATGCATACGAAAATATCATAATTCATAATAAAGCCAATTATTTTGTATGCTAGTGTCTTAGTTATTAGGTAACTTATAAAAGAAAGTATTTAATGTGGGCAGGATCATAATTCCAGAGGGTTAGAGTCCATGATCATTACAGTGAGAAGCATGGGTATAGCTATGTTGGCATGGTGCTGGAGCAGTAGCTGAAAACTTGCACCTGATCCTCAGGTATGAGTCACAGGAGTTAATTGAAAATGACACTGGCTTTTTTTTTTGTTTTTGTTTTTCGAGACAGGGTTTCCCTGTGTAACTTTGTGCCTTTTCCTGGAGCTCACTTGGTAGCCCAGGCTGGCCTCAAACTCACAGAGATCCACCTGGCTCTGCCTCCCAAGTGCTGGGATTAAAGGTGTGCACCAACACCACCCAGCTGACACTGGCTTTTGAAACCTCAAAGTCTAACCCCCCAGTGATACACATCCTCCAACAAGGTCACGCTTCTTAATCCTTCCCAAACAATACCACCAACTACAGACCAAACATTCAAATATATGAGCATTTGGGGGAAATGTCATTCAAACCACCATAGCTAATTTAAAATAGAAGTTTAAAAAAGTGTTTAAAAACCCTCAAGCTGGGTGGTGGTGGCACACGCCTTTAATCCCAGCACTTGGGAGGCAAAGACAGGTGGATCTCTGTGAGTTTAAGGCCACCCTGGTCTACAAAGCAAGTTCCGGGGAAGGCGCAAAGCTACACAGAGAAACCCTGTCTCAAAAACAAAAACAAAAACAAAAACAAAAACAAACAAACAAACAAAAACAAAAACAAAAAAAAGACCAAAACAAAACAGAAAAAGAACCCTGCCAAAAAAGAACATTAAGAAATGAGTCAACAAATTACACATCAAAATGCCCAACAGTCCAATTAGGAAATAGGCTATAGAACTAAACAGGGAATTCTCAACAGAGGAAGCTCAAATGGCTGAAAGACATTTAAGGAATTGCTCAACATCCCTAATTATCTGGGAAATGCAAATCAAAATGACTCTGAGATACCACCTTATACCTGTCAGAATGGCTAAGATCAAAAACACAGAAGACAGCTTATGCTGGAGAGGATGTGGAGCAAGGGGAACTCTCCTCCACTGCTGGTGGGAATGCAAGCTTGTACAGCCACTTTGGAAATCAATATGGCGCTTCCTTAGAAAATTGGGAATCCATCTCCCCCAAGCCCCAGCTGTAGCACTCTTGGGCATATACCCAAGAAATGCTCAATCATACCACAAGGGCATTTGCTCTGCTATGTTCATATCAGCATTGTTTGTAATAGCCAGAACCTGGAAACAACCTAGATGCCCTTCAACTGAAGGAAGGATAAAGAAAATATGGTACATATACACAATGGAGTACTACTCAGCAGAGAAAAACAATGACATCATGAGGTTTGCAGGCAAATGGATAGATCTAGAAAAAATCATCCTGAGTGAGGTAACCCAGACTCAGAAGGACGAACATGGTATGTACTCATTCATAGTAGGATACTAGATGTAAAACAAAGATGACTAGACTGCTACACAACTCCAGGGAGGCTAACTAGAAAATGGGACTCTAAGAAAGACCCAGGGATCACCCAATGACAGAGAAATGGATGAGATCTACATGAACAACCTGGATGACAGTGGGAGTAATGAAAGGCAAGGTTCGAGGGAAAGAAAGCTTAGGGGAGCAGGAGATCTCAGCTGGGTCAAGAACAGAAAGGGAGAACAAGGAATAACAGACCATGATAAATGATGACCACATGAGAACAGGAATAGGCAGAGTGCTGGAGAGGTCCCCAGAAATCCATAATGATACATCCTCTGTCGACTGCTGGCAGTGGTCGAGAGAAAGCCTGATCTGACCTAGTCTGGTGATCAGATGGCCAAACACCCTAATGGTCATGCTGGAACTCTCATCCAATAACTGATGGAAGTGGATGCAGAGATCCTTGGCCGGGCCCCAGGTGGAGCTCCAGGAGTCCAGTTGTTGAGAAAGAGGAGGGACTGTAACAGTGTGAATTGTTGAGACCAAGATTGGAAATGCACAGGGACAAATATCCAAACTAATGGAAGCACATGAATTATGAACCAAAGGCTGTGGAGCCCCCAGCTGGATCAGGCCCTCTGGATATGTGAGACAATTAAATAGCTTGAACTGTTTGGGAGGCATCCAGGCTATGAGACCGGGACCTGTCCTTAGTGCATGAGCTGGCTGTTTGGAACCTTGGGCTTACACAGGGACACTTTGCTCAGCCTGGGAGGAGGGGACTGGACCTGCCTGTACTGAATTCACCAGGTTGAATTGAATCCCCAGGGGAGTCTTGGCCCTGGAGAAGATGGGAATGGAGGGAGGGGCTGGGGGTGGGGGTGGAGTGGGGAGGACAGGGGAACCCATGGCTGATGTGTAAAATTAAACCACAAATATAATTAATTAATTAATACATAAATAAATAAATAAAACATTTTTAAAAAAGAAATCAGTCAAATACTTTGGCTGGGCGTTGATGGTGCACACCTTTAATCCCAGCACTTGGGAGGCAGAGCTAGGCGGATCTCTGTGAGTTCGAGGCCAACCTGGTCTCCAAAGTGAGTTCCAGGAAAGGTGCAAAGCTGCACAGAGAAACTCTGCCTCAAAACAACAACAACAAAAAATCCTCTCTCATCTCTCTGATAGCACTGGTAATCTGATTTTCATTATTCTTTTGGTTTGGGCCACAGGAGTTTAAGAAGTGTTCCATGACTCCCTAGGTCTATTGGCAAAGTACTACCCCTTGGAATGACTGACATTTGACACACGTCAGGATAAGAGATAAGGGAATGGCTATTCAAGAACAAAAGAAAGGAATGCTGGTAGTATGACACCCTCTTGTGAGGGAATTTGAGTTAGGTAGGTCAGAAAAAGTCCTAGGAAGTAATTAATGAGATCATATGATTTATACATATAGATTACACATGAAGGAAGCATTTTCAGGCAGAGGGAACACAATGTGCATAGACTTTATAGTAAAAGGGCCATGGAACATTCAAGACATCAATAGACTATTATTTTGAGTTTTCAACATCCCTTGAAAAATTAGACAAGCATATTTTGTGTTGATGTGTAAAAGTGAAAGTATATCCAGCTTTAAAACACTGTTAGAGTATATTTGACATAGCAGAATAATACTCATTATGGTAAAAACACTGGAATCATCAGCAAAAAAGGATCAAAGACCCCTTTACTATGAAGGGGAGAACTGGAGGATTGCAAACTATGTGAAATGCAAAGTTTCCTCCCAATATTTTCCCCATAGAAGTAGTCATGTATGAGATGCTCAGATGGATTCATAGAGGTTTATCAGTTGGAATGACTTGGGCCTACTGCAATGAATAAAAGGCTTCTAGTAGGTGGTAAGTCTTGAACAGTATTCTATGTAAGATATGAATCAGTGAACAGGAGGACAGAAGGTGGCATTTTAAGGAAGAGATGGTATGAGCAATGTCTTAGATATGGTTTCTATTGCTAGGATGGAACATCATGACCAAAAAGCAAGTTGGGGAAGAAAGGGTTTATTTGGTTTACATTTCCATACCACTGTTCATCATAGAAGGATGTCAGAACAGGAACTCAAACAGGGCAGGAGCTGATGCAGAGGCCACGGAGTGGTGCTGCTTACTGGTTTACTTCCCATGGGTTGCTCATCCTGCTTTCTTATAGAACCCAGGACCACCAGCCCAGGGATGGCACTACCCACCAAGGGCTGGGCCCTTTGCCATTGATCACTAATTGAGAAAAATATCTTACAGCTGGATCTGATGAAGACATCTCCTCAGCTGACTTCCTTCCTTTCTAATGACTCTAGCTTGTGGCAAGTTGACAGAAAAACAGCCAGTACAAGCAATGACTTGGTAGCATAAAGGCAATTGAGGTGGGAAATTTGGTAAAAACTAGAAGGCATGAATAGAAAAGCAAAGCATCATAGCTTGAACCCATCTGAAACTCTTTCCATATGACACATCAGCAATTTTGATGTGAAATTGAAGGTTTACTGGGTACCATGGGAATAAAAATAATTGTTCAGATGTAGGCTTGAAAATACAAGTTGTTATAAACATCAGTATGGGCATCTTTGACTTGATGCAGTCACACTAGCTTTCTGCAAGACTGTAGGACACAGAAAGATCATTGGCTGTTTTTCTCCTCAGGACCACACCACAAATTTGTATTATTAGGCACCTACTGCCATTTCTAGAGTCCTACTTGCACAAGTGCTTCCTTTTAGCAGTTAGTCATTCTAATAACTCATTAAATAATAGCTTTTTCTTAAAAGTATAGATCTGTCAAACAAGGTGACCTACTTTTATAAAATGGCAGGAGGTAAGGTGGATGTGTTTAAGCATGTGACATTTTTTTCTTATCTTTCAAATGGAAACTACTCCATTTTAAACATAACTTTGATTACAATGTATACTTTCTAATAAGTACTAAAAGGTTAAGATAAAATAGAGAAATATGATAAGAAGCAAGGGACTTGATTTTGTCTGCCTCATCGCCTAATGATTCAGGATGAGGGTCTTTTAGAGAAGCATATGTATGATAATATATCTCTTTGGTTAAAAATGTAGTGCTTGTGAAACATCATTAGGCATGGTCCATAGTCCAACTCTACTACTGTCTAGCTGTGTAAGTGTTCACAGCATGTGCCTTGTCTGCCACATTATTTATAACAAGAGTATCTGGGTCATGGGATTGCTGTGATGATCAATGAGGTATATGTGTAAAAAACTTAGTATAATGTTTGATATTCTATTTGCTTTCTCCTGTCGTCACTGCAATTAGTATTGCTACAATGTCACCACTTGCACAAGTCCCAGCTTCCTACTCTAATAAGAAAGATAGTTTCATAAGGTCTTGCTAAATCATGGACCAGCAAACAACAAAGGAGGAAACAGAAAAATTGGGTTACATCACTATTTTCTGTCCTTCCTTTAACCATCATATCCCAAAGAAGATATGTCGAGAACATACTTTTATAAGGAGAAAAACTCATGGGGCCCTACTCCTAGACAAAGAACTACAGGAACTAAAGGATGTTGAGAGTAGGGGAGAAATAATTTTCTCCCATGGAGGAATCCCTTAGCTGGTTATCTATTGGTGTAATTATTAAGGCCACTCCACGTAGTTAAAAGGGAGGTTTATTTTGTGGGGTAACTTACAAATGAAGGGGTAGGTTACAGGGTCTGGCAAGGGTATAGCGCAGTTCGGCGGTGTTCTCTGGAGAACTCTGCTCGGTCTACCTCCAGCGTCCAGAGTCCGGGAACCAAGAGACAGAGCTCTTCCCGATCCTTTGTCTTCCGCTTCCTCCTCTGCCCCGCCTTGTGGGCGTGACCATTACCGAAGCCTCAGTGGGGGTTGGAACTTCCAGGCCAATGCTGGGATGGCTACCCACTACAGTTATCTAATTCCAAGTGGTCATCCCTGAAATCATACACATAATACACACACACACACACACACACACACACACACATACACACACACCAATAGAAATTAGGGAAGAGGCCAGGAAGAAGTGTGTAAGTAGAACTCGGGAGAAAGGAAAGCTAATAGGTAATAGAGAAAATTGTGTGATTATATTTTAATTAAAATATACTTTCAGAGATTATTTTTATAGTTTATTACCAAAAAGGATATATATATATATGAAGACAAGTCAACTTTTATGCCTCTTTCCCTGTTTGTTTCCACAGGAACCTGTAGACTTGGTTGGGCCTATTACTGTGCTGGGGGCGGAGCTGCTGCAGCCATGTTGATCTGTACCTGGCTCTCTTGCTTTGCGGGAAGAAATCCCAAGCCCGTCATGTTGGTGGAGAGCATCATGAGGAATACCAATTCTTATGCCATGGAGCTTGATCACTGCCTCAAACCTTAAGCTTTGAAAGAAGATTTACTGAAGAGGGTGGGAGCGGGAGGGAAACAAGCCCTAGAAAGAGGTACTAAGCCAAGGCAGCCACCTACTAGCAGGATAGCTTAGTGCTTGCATGCTTTGGAATCACTTGCCTTTCATTTTCACATTCCCATAAAATTAGTCCATGCCGATTTATACAATTCACCTAGCACAATGATTCTCTCACTCACTTGCCAAGAGTTTCAACTGACCACACAAGTTCCATTGAGACCATTTATGCAAAACAAGATCCTTACTTGAAAAGGCACTGTATAAGCAAGAAATTCCTCAGAGTTCTATAATACTTCCTTCCCACTTACTTGAAACCTTAGATGCTGTTCAGGAGCAGTTGTATTAAGAGGCACTAGGAGATGGACTAAGCTGGTTCCCATCTGTTCATTTGCATGGCTCTCCCTGCAATATTATTGTTACCCATAAACATATCTCAAATATCACTATGCAAAACTTTTGTGACTTTCTCAGGCCTCTACTTTGTCCTGTTTTTCTCTCTCCTCATGCATGGGAAAGCTTGGTGGAAGGGTAACTTCAGAGGGGAAAACATTAATCATATTTGCTTGCATATAGTCTGGGGGCACCTTTTACATTATGCTTTAGAATATTTATAGAATTTTCTACTCTTTCTGGGCAATTGGTATCAAAATATAATGGCAAAGTGTTCCCTAATCCCTTCTAGATGCAGAAATGTTGTTCACTGACTATTTTGAGTCAAGGCTAACGTTAGTGAGGTGTTCAATAAATATGCAGTCACAGTGATGATGACAAGGATATTTTCGCTGTATTCTCCTTGAAAATTTTACCAGAGTTTATTATGTGACTAGGAAGTCTGCAATGACATTTGTCCCAGCAATCATCTGTAGTGTGATAGAAGTTTCTCTGTTTGCTTTAATGAGTGCTCTTCAAATCATCTTGCTTCCATCTGGAATGAGTTAGATAGGAAAGAATACAGCCATGATGTCATCTAGGGCTGAAGTATTTTTAGGCCTGGCTTTTATCCCATCTTTGATCAAGGCTGATGGATGATGGAGAATTTGGTGTCTCCCCAGGGGAAATTAGTCTCATCCCTCCCCTCAGCTCATTAAGGCCAGTGTTATTATTCCATAACTCCAGCTTTAGGGACAAGGGAGGATTGTAATTCAAAAGGCCAGCTCATCTGTTTTTACTCCTAAACATTCCACCATCGATTTGGTCCACCTAGGGGGAAAAACCTAACAAAGCTGGCCTGATTAATTGTAGACCACACCATAAAGAGTCAGAGTTCTTATGTTTGCCTCATGCATGTAACTGAATTCTAACATATACTCCATTCATAGTCATTCATAATTAATTCATTTAGTTATTCATTTAGGAAACATTTCTTAAATATTCAACACTCTGTGCCAAGCACTAGGCTTCAATGATGAAAATAGTTTCTCAGCCTAAAATTAGTAGTGGTGAGTTCTCAACAGGCATGTCAATAAAGAATTGTCAATGTGTTAAGTGCTAGGAAAGTTAAAGTGGGGGAGGAGGGGCTGAAGGATCACAAAACTAACTTGGTGGGTTAAGGGATGATAGGGAAGTCTTTTTTAAAGTGCTGACTAAGATGGGTTTGAAAAATGAAGAGAGGGAGCTAATCATCAAAGGGAAAGGTACACGGGAACAAAAGCCTGTGGACAGAGTGAGGATGAACCCCAAGCTTAAAAACGAACTGTCAAGGTGCCCTTGTCACTTGGACCTGCTGCAGCTGAATGTACCGGCTCTGCTGACGCCCCATGGAGCCTTACCTTTTCACTGGAGGGACTGGGGGTTGGATGAGGGGAAAGGCTGGGGGGGCAGGAGGAGGGAAGAGAGGGGGATCTGTGATTGGTATGTAAAATGAATAAAACATTTCTTAGTGAAAAAAGAAAAAAACCAAACTGACAAATATGGCACTGTAAGGGAACAGTAGCAATATTCTGTGTAACCCAAGGTAGTGAGTTCGAATTGTAACCTAAAGGATGGCCAGTGAAAAGGAAATCACATGAGTGCCTTTGTGTTCTTCCAAAGCTCTGCAGCAAATAATGAAAGTGGATAGGGAAAGGCTAGAGATGTTTATATAATGTAGGCACAAAATGAATAAATTGGGAACAAAGGATGGAAAAGGGGGATGAATACAACAAAAGGTATAGATTGAGACTTTCCACTTCAAAACGCTTCCAAATCTAAAGTAATTTAAAATTGTTGTCCTGAAAAATAAGTTCCAGAGCATTTCCCATCCTATGTTTTGTAGCTGAAGTTTTCTCCAGTCCTGGCTGGCCCACGGTCAGGACAAATCTCTCTCACCCACCAGTCCCACAGCTGCTCAGACCCAACCAAGTCAACACACAGAGACTTATATTACTTATAAACTGTATGGCTGTGGCAGGCTTCTTGCTAACTATTCTAATATCTTAAATCAACCAATTTCTATTACTATATAAGTTGCCATGTGGCTCGTGGCTTACCAGTATCTTAACATCTTCTCATGGCAGCGGCTAGCAGTGTCTCTCTGCTTCAGCCTTCCACTTCCCAGAATTCTCTTCTCTGCTTCTCCTGCCTATACTTCCTGCCTGGCTACTGGCCAATTAGCATTTTATTTATACAGAGTGATATCCACAGCAATGTTTCTTTTGGGGAATTAAGAATGAGGAATTTATATAATACATGCCAGCATTCCAAACCTAAACAATTCTGAAAATTCAAAGCCAGCTTCAGCTGTATAGTGAGTCCAAGACCAGCCTGAGATACATGAGAATTTGTCTCAAAAAAGAAAAATTACTCTGCAAAACAAAATATAATAACTTAAACATGTATATTTATTTGTTGTTTATTAACTTGGACATAAGTAATTTGGTTCTCACTGAAGTGAACTAGAAACATCTTAAAACATATGTGCAGTATTTTGGTTTCATATTTCAACAGTTTATATGGTTGTGTGTTTTTTATGATTTGCCATGTCACTAAAACATTTGACTAAATTTTTGTTCTCATAGTAGAAATTTCAAAGGGGATACAAAAATGCTAGACTTTTAAATGTACTTTTAGTGGGATTTAGCTTGTTGAATACGTAACATTTTAAATTGAAAAAAAAGGGGGGGGACACTTAATGGTTCCAAGCATTTTGAATAAGAGATACTCAATTCTGTTCCTAGAAAGTTAATTCTTTGTCAACACATGTAAATGAGGCCAAGTAAAAGTTTAGAATGATCATTCTGGAATATGGTGATATCAAGATGGGGATTATAGATCATAAGCAACTGATGTTCAAATTCATATCGAATATGAATTCCTCCTAGAATACAGATTCATTAAATGTTTAAGGTAAAGCATGTTGACAAAACTTTCTGGAAACAAGTGTATCTTGAGTTCATAGCATTAACTTACCCACATAAGATGACTCAGTATAGCTAAAACAAAACTATAAACAACTCAATCCTCACATTCATTTTATAATCATTGTAATGCAATCTTAATTTTAGAGGGCACAGTCTATGAAGAACATGTTAAATGGTCAGGAAAAGGCAATTCAGCTAGGTGATCTCACTTTTCAGGATATGGAAATTTCTGGAATTCTATGGAACAGAACTTGTGCAGGTGAATGCATACACTAGTATTCTGGGGGAAAACACCTGCAATACATAAGGAGTTTAGATAAGTGTAACAAAAGAACACATGATAGTATGTGTCAGGTAAAGGCCCCCTACAAGCAATAAAAATTGACAGGCATGAATATCTTAGGAACAGAAGGCTAGCCATTCACATTGTTAAGACTGAAGGAGCAAAGGGAAGAAATGGCATTATTGAAACCCAGCAATAACTGTATTAGCTGAAAAGGAAGAGGCCACCTGATAGGAGTTGTGGCTTTAGAGAGCACAGTGCAGTTTCTGCCTAAATGAAACACGAAGGGAAGAAGACAGGGTATGTCTCACTTTCTTCCTCTTCTGATAGTCATTCAATGTTCACCATTAGCCTGACTCAGCCAGATGCTAAATGGCAAGGAAATATTTGCTATTGTCCACTAAAGTCAACTTCCTTTGGTTACATGTGGGTAAATCGAAAATAACAACTCTCTATCATTTCCTATTATACTGCCTCCAAAGATGTGTCTATTTGGCTTCCCTTTAAGCCCAGATATCCAAACACTGTGAAGTAGTTGCATTGACTGGGGTAGGGATTGGGTGGCAGCGCTAAGGAGGAGGATGGTAATTTGAAAGAACCTTGAGAAGGGGGCACTACAAGGAATGGAGAGAGGGGAATTGGCAAAAAAAAAAAAGAAAGAAAAGAAAAAACTTTAAAAAACGAGTTGTAGGTAGAAGACAGAATGTTTCCATATGTTTTTAGGAAAATGGAACCATATTTGAAAAGGATTTTCCTCTTATGAAGCAAAGTCCTGAAAAACCACATTTTCAGCATGAATTTAATATTTCCTTCCATTTACCTGGTTCCATTCTACCAAGCCTTGTTTTGTCATAAATGTTGGAATAAATTAGTTTCTCCTTACTCGTTACCCACACCCTGTGGTCTGGATTATAATCTTGAATATGAAATTGGTGTCTTCTGGCTACAATGGTGTGGAAAGGAAGAAGAAACCATAGGTCTGGTGGGATTCTGAATGAGTGAAAAGGGGACCTCAGAGACCCCATTGTTTGAGCAAGAAGGCTTCTGTGAAACAGACACTTTACAAATTGTCAAAGGAGCCTCACTATAGAGGATGCTGATCCCTTCAGAATGTTCCAGGGATATAGTAGTAGTCAACATTTTGTCTCTACAGCAAGATGTCTGAGCCTATTTGTTAAGGAAAGATACTTATGTCACAGTTTTGACAACTGTGTTCAAGGTCATGATACCTGCATTGGCTCAGCTCTAGTCAAGGCTCTATTGGTGGTATCATATGTAGATGTATGGCAACAATTAAACTTAGTGTACCTTGGTACAGGATCCAGAGACTCAACATTTGGACTCAACTTTTTATAATATATTATTCTCCTGGGAACTGAAAGAGTATCATTTAAAACCCTTCCAAGAGTTTATATCACAACATCCAAGAACATCCCACTAGGTCCAACCCAGTAAAAGATCCCACTCTTTAAACCAAGTTTTCTATTCATGGACCTTTGGTTGAGAGAAAAAAAAAAAACCACATTGTAACCATGGCAAATATTTTCTTTAGAGTCTAGGATTCACTTCCCATAGCAATACAAATGTGTATCAGTTTCAAGATTAATTTTATTCCAAGACAGCTTAGTGATGGGAAAAAAGAAGTTTCAAAGAAAGTAATAGTGGATGTATTTTATAAGAGGTGGAAGATATCATACTTGGTGGCCTGGGGGGAAAGGTGTGCTATTTCTAGAGCTCACAATCAATCTCCAACCAGGCCCAGTAAGCAGGATCCTTCCAAGGGGTCATATCCACTCCATGTCCTTGGGTTGAGAATATTTTCAGAACTGGAGGGGGTAGAGCTGAAGGATAATTTATCCCTGGCCTGTCCCACAGATGTAGAGAGAAGCATTTTCAGCTTCAATTTTCTTTTTGTCTACTTATGAGATTAGACTCTCCCAGGGTTGTTCTCTTTTCTAAACGCATCAAACCCCCACTGGGTCCTTAAAGCTAACAGCAAATAAACAGTTGCTATGTGTGCACACAAATGATTTAAACTTTCATTATACAGAGCTGCTGATATGTAAGGAGGCAGAAGTAGGAGGAGACAAAAATGTTTGCCTGGTTTTGACTGCAGCACTATATGCTGCTGCTTCTCCTTCTCCAAAAGTAAGCCCTAGGTAACAGTACTCGGGAAGGGGACACTGATTCGAGGCTGTCTGCTCATGGACAGCACCCTGGTATTGGCCCCCTTTTATGTAGTCCCTCTACTATTTAAAAGGTGCAGAGTGGTTACAGATAGGAAGCAGAAAATATTCATGAGCAAGACAATAGGGTAAATGAAGAACTAAACATCTTCCTTTCAGAAAAACAGTGTGTCCTCAACTCTTGTCTACTAGATTCACATTTGGGGCAGTTTCCCTTAATAAGGTATCTCTTGTTATTATGTGCAGTTGAAAGACTGTCCTCTTAGAAAACAAAGGAGAGTGAATGTAGCTCAGGTTTTATAACCAGGCAGATCTAGGTCTAATCCAAAATATTTCTTAGTTGTGTGTCCTATGGTCAGTTTATTTAACTTATCTGAGTTTCTAAACTTTCTAAAACATGTGGCCTGCTATTAACTATCTTGATCTCCATTCCAGCAGCTCTAGGAAGTTCTAGTCACATAGTGGCATGCCATCAGGCTCTGCAATAGGTTATGTGCTTTAATGGGCACCCATAAATGAGAACCACTGAATAAAATATTGATGCTCAAACTACCATTTCAAGGGAAAATTTCTTTGAACTCCAGACTAATATGTCCAGCTTCCTATTCCACATGACTATTTGGATGCTTAGTAGGCTTGGTAAATTACATGTATTTACAAGCATGATCCAAGCCTCTGTCTTAGTTACAGTTTTATTGCTGTGAAGATACACCATGACCATGGCAACTCTTATAAAGGAAAACATTTAATTGGGACTGGCTTACAGTTCAGAGGTTTAGTCCATTATCATCATGGCAGGAACCATGGTGGCATGCAGCAGACATGGTGCTGGCAAGCTAGCTGAGAGCGCTACCTCTAGATCTGCAGTCAAGCAGAAAGAAACAGTGAACTACTAGGCTGGGCTTGAGCTTCTGAAGCCTCAAAGTCAACCTGGGTAGTATTTCCTGAGAGTCAGCACACAGACACTTTGTTACAGAGGTAGCCAAGGTTGTATCTCAAGCTGAATTTGGTAGTCTAAGAGTCACCAAAGTGGTACTTCTTCTGAAGTCATGAAGGGGTCATGGAGAGCTACTGAGGCTTGGCACTATGAGAGGCCAGGAAAGGCCATTGGTGAAGGCACAGCCTCAGTGGCAGTCGATGGTCCAAGACTGAAAGTGTCATGCAAAGAAGTTGAGACTCGGCACACGAGGAGAGCCTTTGAGAGGCTATTATTGGAAGTGCAGCCCACTTGCAGCAGAAGACCCCAGTGTTTTGGAGATGCCAGTACTATGGAGTGACCACCATGGACAGCAACAGCAGTGGTGTGAAGCCAGCCAGAGCCTAGAAGACAAGCTGTGTGTGCTGCAGAGGGCAGAGCCAGAGAAGTGACCCAAGCTCTTTGGAGGAGCCTGGGAGTGCATCCCAGACATTGGACATTGAGTTATTTATACTATTGGAGTTTGGTTTTGCTTGCATCAGATTGTGGCTGTGCCCTGGTTCTCCCTTTTAAAGTGAGAAAGTATTTAATTTAATTTTAATTCTGATTTTTTACAGGAGCCCACAGCTGAAAGACAAGAGATTTTGGATTTTGAGAGATCAGATATTTTAAAGACTGAAATTTTAATGTGTTTGAATCTGTAAAGACTATGAAACTTTTATTAAACTTATTTATGTTTTTAATGTGATATCTTGGGGATGAATAAGAAAGGAAAGGCTGTAGTGATATGCTTGTGTGTCAAACTGACAAAGGGTCAGTTGTGCTGAGCTAGTCTTATGTTAACATGACATAGAAATTCGAGTTTTCTGAGAGGAGAGGACCTCAATTGAGAAAATACCTCCCTAAGTTATAGCTGTTGGGTATTTTCTTAATTAGTGATTGATATGGGAGGGCCTAGCCCATTGTGGGTAGTTCCATCTCTGGGCTGTGATCCTGGGTTCTATAAGAAAGCAGGCTGAGCAAGCCATAAGGAACAAGTTAATAAGCAGCACCTCTCTATGGTCTCCATATCAGCTCCTGCCTCCAGATTCCTGCCTTGTTGGGATTCATGTCCTGACTTTCTTCAGTGATGAACAATAATACTGAAATGTATTCCAAATACAACTCTTTCCTCTTCAACTTGCCTTTTGGTCAGGGTGTTCATTGCAAGAATATAGAACTTAACTAATAGAAGGTAAGTTCCCTTCAGTGATTATGAGTCCCATGCTCCAGTTGATTGCCCTACATCCATGTACAAGAAGCTCTAAATTGTTTCAGAAAGAAAGAAAATGAAGGATGGGAAAGTAGTGGGATAGAAGAGGAATTATAGTGGAGGCAATAGGGTGAATTTCATCAAAACTCATTATATGTATGTATAAAATTCTCAATTTAAAAGTGCTTGGAGTAATTTATGAGTCCTCCATTTCCTAGGCTCCTACCTCCTATCCACATGCAAGTCTATCAATTTTTCTTTCAAGATATACTTCTTATCTGTCTACTTCTCTTATCTGTACTACTACCACCCTAAGACATGAGTGATAAAAAGAGGTCTTAGCTGAGCTCAGACTCAAATGGAGTATTCTATCCTGATAAAAATATATCTCTCAAGCCTTCAGGAAACATCAGACCAAGAAATACAATTTTAGAAACATTTTAATTTGAATAAGAGAAAAGGCATGATAAAACGTTTTCATTTACAATAGCTACAAAAACCTTAAGAGACCAAAGAGTAAATTTTATTCAAAATGCAGCAAAACTTATAAAACATTCACGATAAAGAAGAGGCTTCAAAATGGAAAGATTTGACATCTTAAAGCATATTTGTTATTTTTCAAAGGAATTTGTAAATTAAATCTAGTTTAAATAAATACCCTTTTTCTCTGGGTAATTTACATTCTAATCTCCACATCTGTGTTCAGACATCAAGACAACATAAAGCTTTAATGATTAGCAAGTGTAATATTTACCCAGGGATAAACAAATTGATGAAGAGATTAGAGGATCAGGAAACAGACTCATGATTACAGCAAAATATATCTATGAGAAAAATTGTTTAAATCAGCAAAGGAAGGATAGACAAATCAACAAATGATACTGGGATATTATTCATTTGGACAATAAAATAAAAAATATATATCCACAACATACCAACTTATAAAAATTTCAAATCCAGATGGATAGGAAAAGGACTATTTGTCTTTTCCCTCCATCACCTTTTCTTACTCCACTTCCTCCCTTTAGCATTCATGCGCCTCCTCAATAGTTCTCCTGCTTTTATGGCATGCATGTGAGTAGACATGCATGTGCGTGTACCTTTATGTGCGTGTGCATGTGTGTGTGTGTGCGTGTGTGCGTGTGTGCGTGTGTTTTAAATTTCACATATGAGAAAACAGATTATTTGTCTTTTGGAGTCTGGTTTATTTTGTTTGACATGATGATTACCACTTCTCACAATTAAACAACTCTGCAAATAATCCTCAATTTACAAAGAAAATATAAGAAAACACATTTGTTAGGGTCTGGGAAGATAATTCAGTTGGTAAAGTGCTTGCTGGAAGAGTATGAGGTCCCAGGTTCAGATCCTCATCATGCATGTAAAATTTGGGCATAGTGGTACATGCCTGCAATCCCAGTGCTGGGTAATTGGAAATAAGAGGGCAGCTGGTCAGCCAGTTTAACTTAATGGCCAAACCACAGGTTCAGTAAGAGATTCTGTCTCAATAGTGAGGTTAAGAACAATCAAGGGAGACATACGATGTCTGAGCTGCATACACAAGTGCACATGTGTGCATGGCTACACACACACAAATACAGAGAAACAGGAAAATACACACAGATATGTACATATACAAACAAATCACTAAATAAAAAGAAAATACATTTATAATTGTCAGTAGAAAAGATTTCCAAATAAGACATAAAAAGCAGAAGCTAAGGAACAGTATGCCTAATTCTGTTAAATAAATAAAAAAAAAGTCCCTTCAATGACAATGGCTGATTGATTTTGCTGGCCCCTGTGCTGAGGGGGGGAAACGTGATTAGTTATGGCCAGTGTGCTGTGCGGAATTGTGACACATGTCACTTCCAAACTGAAGTGTTTGCAATTTGCCAGTATGAGCCCTTGCAAAGCTTTCTTTCCCTTCTCTCATGTTGCTAGGCAGCATTCTGCTTCAGGCAGCCTGAGGCAATGAGGATGAGATAGAGGAGCACTTCTAGCCAACCAGTACTGCATATTCATAAACAAAAAGAAAGGGCCCACCAGAGACTGGAAATGATATTTGTAAAGAAGATATTTACAACAAGGGTTTAATCTGCCTAAAATATTTAAAGAACTACATATCAAGAAGGAAAAATGAACAATTCAATAAAAAGCACAGGCAAAGGATATGATCAAGGAGTTTAGTGATGAGAAACCCATATAGGTTTTAACTGTCAAAAACCCAGGAAATACAAATTAATGGAACAGTCATTTTGTGAGTAACACAACTGATTTATTTGCAAGGAAACATTATTTTATAATCACTCATTTGGTAAATTAGTGAAAATATAGTGATATTATTGGTGAGAAACAACAATTAGCCAAATTATTTGGAATATAAATTGGTTTTCGATTTGCTTTTCTGGTCTGTGATAAAATAATGTGACCCAAAGTAAGTTGGGGAAGGAAAGGGTTTATTTGTCTTACTTGTTCAGGTCAAAGTCATTCAGTGATGGAAGTCAAAGCAGAAATTTGGAGGAAAGCTGCTTGTTGACTTACAGACCCATGCACTGCTATCCTTATGCAGCCCAAGACTAACTTCTTGGTATGGTTACCTTCTTGTAGGGAATCGTACCACCTACAGTGGGGCTGGGCACTTCTACATTAGAGGACGATCAAGTAAAATCTCCATGAATATGTTTCAGGCCAAACTGATTTGGGAAATCCCTCAATAGATACTTTCCTCTCAGGTGACTCTAGGCTGCGTCAAATTAATTGCAAAAGCTAACAACAATTGCTGTAGTCCTTCAACAGGAAAAAGGTCAATATTGAGTAAGTTGGAAATGCAGGTACAAAAATACTTAAAGCTGGAAATTTTATCTTCATAAATATGCTGTAAAAATTTAGTAGAAGAGGCCAAAAACACATGAAATAATGATTGGTAATGCTATTAATTTTTGAAATGGATTTATCAAATATATAGGTAAAGGAATAGGAAAGTAAATTTGATATAGTATTTGATGGAAGTTAAAAATGAATAACTTGGAGTCACATGCTGGGGTAGCTCTAAACATTATTTTCAGCAAGGCAACTTGAAAAATGGCTTCAGTGCATCTTTTACACAAAGTTTGGAAATACATAAAAATACTGTTTGTTAGTCATAGATTTTATTTTTTCAGAGGATTTGTGCATCAAATATTTCACCACTTTTATTGGAATAATATGATCAAACTTAGCAGAGTATATTATTTGATGATGTTATTGATATTGTTTCAATAGAGAAACCTAACATTCAGAAGAAAGAAGCCACATACATGTATGAAAGAGGGAATACAGACAAATATACACATGAAAATGGAAAAGAGTTTTTGAAGATTGTTTTAGTAAAATAGGACCTTGGATACCAGCTTGTCGTTTTGATTTTGAATGTCACTATTGTTAAACTACTCTTTATGTCTCATCTATTTCAGATGCTAATCAACTTCATTGGTATACTTCCTTTTGGGCTTAGTGAGACCAATTTTACATGCTTTCTTGTTTGTCTCTAGTTCTAGGCAGATGTTGAACTTTAGAGCTCCAGAAAGGGTTAAGAAAAGTGAAAATAGTAGTCCCAAAGGCTGTATTGACCTATTTTCCTCAAACATGGCTCTAGTCATGCTTTGCTTATAGTTTTTGCCCTGTTTTCTGTTGCTTATGTTAGTGAGATTGGATATTTGTGAAACGTGTTGCAAGGTAGGATCACCCAGTATTCCATGTTCTGAGGACTAGCTTTAACTCTTCTAGACACAATCATCTCTTCCAATTTTGGTAGGTCTGTCATGATATCAAGCTCAAGTGTTACACAGGTACTATTAATTAGCATCATGTGTTTTTAGGGCAGAGAACATTATAACACAGTTCTCATGATTATAAGGCTGAATATTTTATTGTCCTTTGCTTAGGATTCTTTGAGGTGAATTTAAGAATAACTCTGATTCACAAACATTATGAAAGTCTGTAAGAATGCTCATGCATGGTTGATTTAAAAAATAAAATCACATATGAATTTACATAGACTGTGACAGCACTTATAACACTGCATGGGTTCAAACCAGACAAAATCCCAACACTGAGGAGGAAGTGAACACAAAATCCCACCCCTAACTCAGAATCTATTTGCAATTGATATTTACTGGGAAAACCCTTTTTTCTACAATGAAGTGTCACTGGGTATTTCAACCTCATCCCAGTGCAGGTCCCATGCCCAGGAATAATTAGCCAACATCAAAAGGATCCCATGTGGTTTTTGTGGGGGTGTTTTGTTTTTGTATATTTCTTTGTCTTTTTTATTTTCATTTTTGTGAGTGATTTTTAAGAGAGAGGGAGTATAAAATTGGGTTGGTAGGAAGATGTGGAAGATCTAGAAAAAACTGGGAGAAGGGAAAGAATATGATCAAAGTACACTGTATAAAATTTAAATAAAAAGAAAAATATGTAATTTAATTGTGTTTTCTTAAAACTTTTTTGAGGTTGTACTCTAATTACAATATTTTTCCATTCACTTTCCTCCCTCCAAATCCACCCTTATGAACTTCTCTACTCTCCTTTAAATTCTTTGCCCTTTTCATTAATTGTTACTGCATGCACATATGTACACTCACATATAAATACATATATATTACTAAATATAACATGTCCCTTCCATGTAATGTTAGTTGGATGTATGTTTTCAAGGTTGACTTGCTGTGGAAGGACCCTTATGTATGCTGTGAATGTATGTTGCTGGTAGCTGGGCAGGAAGTTATGCAGGAAAGCCAAATGGAGAATGCTGCGAAGAGGAAGTATGGAGTCAGGAGTTCCAAGCCAGATGTAGAGGAAGCAAGATGCGAATGCCATACTGAGAAAAGCTACCAAGCCACATGGTTAAATACAGATAAGAATTATGGGTTAATTTAAGTAATAAAGTAAGAGCTAGTTAGTAATAAGCCTGAACTACAGGCTGATCACTTATGATATTAAGCCTCTGAGTGGTTATTTGGGAATTGGTGGGCAGGAGAGAACTATCTGTTTACATTGACTGACCAGCACTGGACAAACAATTTGTGTGCTCATATCTTGGGAAGACCAATTCTCCCTTTCTCAGCTCTCTTCAATTGCCTTTAATGTTTTGTATAGAGTTGAGGCTATTGGTGGTGTCCTTGTCCAGCTCCTTTTGGGGCAGTTATACTAGTGAGATTGTACAAGTGTGGCTTCTGATGTTAATAGAATCTCACAGCACAATTTCATAGCAAACTCCTTGATCTTCTGTCTCTTATAGTCTTTCTGCCCCCTCTTCTGCTGTATTCCTAGAGCCTCAGGTGTAAGAGTGTTTTGTAAATGTATCCATTGGGACAGGCCTCCACAACTCTGCATTTTGTTTGGTTGTGGTTTTTTTGTAATTCTGAAATTCTCTTGATTTAACTGCTATTTTCAAGCAGGCAGCCTCTGCAGTGACATTATAAGTTCAGGATTTCTCCACTCAAACAAATTTGTGTTTTCACAAGCCTTTAAACAGTATCTTCTTGCCTTCAAGGTACCATTCCTACTGTCCCAATGACAAGGGTGAACTTTCTTTTTAGCCATTTCAATAAAATGACCCTTGATGATATAATGATATACCTACAGAGTGGTGTCTGACTCAACCTCCATCAGAGAAGCTTCTTCGTACAATAGATGAGAACTAACATAGAGTCCCACTCAACTGAACAACATGCAGAGTGTAAGACACATTGGAACACTCAGATACTTTGCCTGTTCACTCTCCTTGTCTAAGATTTAAAAGTTTCTCCCATAAATTTCCTCATTAAGCATCACATTTTCATTTTATTTTGCCCTTTCTTACCACAGACATGAATCAGAACACTGGCTATAGCCCTGCCACAGCATAAATGCTATGTTTTCTTTAAACTTTAATTCCTAAAGAAAATAGTTCATTAATGTTTCATTTACCCTCATATGTCTTCTAAGGACACTAAGAGATTGCAACCAGGTTCTTTGCCATAAAGTAGCCAGAATGTAGCCAGAATGGCCTCAATCTCAGTTTCCAATAACCTCATGAAGCAGGCCTTTATTGTTTTAGCATTCTGATCTTCCAGTCTCCCACAGAACAGCCTATTAAGGTCTGCTACAGTATTCAAGGGCATTTTAGTCTGAAGTTTGAAGCTTTTCCACATTCCTCCCATAAACCGGGTCCAAAAGTCTAGATTTATCACAATAGAGGTACCACTTCCAGTATCAATTTTCTGTATTGGTTACTTTATATACAGCTGAGACAAAATGCCTGATGAAAGTAACTTAAGGAAGGGTGCATTTCCCCTTACATTTCAGATAAAACCCACTACAGAAAGAAAGTCATGGGGTCAGGAGCTTGAGGCAGCTGGTCACCTTGCATCCACATTCAGGAAACAGAGAGTGATGTATGCTGGTGCTCAGCTAGCTTTCTCCTTTTTATTCCAGTCCTAGAATCCAGCCAATGTAATGGTGCCACCTAAATTTATGGTAGATATTCCTACCTCAATTAACTCAGTGTAGACAATTCTCATATATGACTAGAGTTTTGTTTCCATGGTGAGTATAGATCAAATTAACAATCAGTATTAACTACCCATCAAAACTACCAAGCTCAATACATCCAATGATTGGGTTCACTAATTCATCCCCTACATGTAGTATATCTGACAAACTTAATTGAGGGGTCTCTTTCCTTCTTTTAATGTTCTCAATCATTGCAATATTCATCAATACTTTACAATAAAATATGCTCAAGACAGTGGGTCTCCAAATGAAAATGTCTTTCAAGAACGACAGTAAACAACTCTGGTTCTCACTAATTAGATGTGGCTTTGGGTAAGCTTTTTAACAACTCTGTGTCTTTACTTTATTACCTGAAAAGAAAAACAATGATACCTGGCTGTGAAAATGAGTGACCAGCTGGCCTCCACTCAACTGCTTTAAAGCCTCCCTTCTAAGGTACTGCTTATTTCCTGTGTTCCTGAGATTTCTGCTTCTTGGAGAACCATGCTCCTGGGGCTCAGCCCTTGTCTCAGTTGCTATGGTGTTTCTGTTAAAGAATGTTTGTGGAGTTCCAATGCCTAGGTCTATAGCACATCCTAGAAATCGGCATTTTAATACATTTCCAAAGGATTTTGGACCACAGGACATATGTAACTGGCAGATTATCATAGAGTATACACAGTTCATTTCCTTTTCTTCTCCCTCATCTTTTCTTTTTCTCTTTCTTTCTTTCTTTCTTTCTTTCTTTCTTTCTTTCTTTCTTTCTTTCTTTCTTTTCTTCCTTCCTTCCTTCCTTCCTTTGTTCTTTCCTTCTTTTCTTTCTTTCCTTCCTTCCGGTCTTTATTTTTCTTTGAGGCAGTCTAAGCTAGAACTAGTAATTCTCCCATTTCAGCCTTCCACTAAATGCTGGAACTGCAGGTGTGTGCCACCATCCAGGGTTCAAATTACACTTCTCTTCTCTTATATTTTGGTTGTGAGCCTAGCCTTTAATGGCTGAGCCATCTCTCCAGCCCTACACTTCTCTTCTCAATAAGAATGTCCAAGGTAAATATCAATTAATGAAGTTAGAGACAATTGAGTAGCATTTTGTCTTTAGGTTACTGTAGATTGAGATATGATAATATTCTAACAGTTTTCATTGTTTTTTTTAAAATTTCCTTGTGTGCCTTCCCCAACTCTTGTCTCATCTATATTATCCTGTGAATGCAAAGTCCCTTTTGTCTGAACTTTGTGTAATTCACTTTTCATTTCTAGGTCAGACATGCTCTCATTATTTGTACAGAATTCTGACTCAGTTGCATTCCAGGAGCCTGAAGCAAAGGAACCTTTGGCCCACATCCACAGAAGAGGGGCCTTTCTCATGGTTCTCTTCTCTAACGCTCTGATTCCCTTAAGTCTCCAAGCTCTTTCATACTCTGCATTCCCAGCCAGCAATAGCACATGGTCTTCTAGTGCTATCTTTTCAAGTCTGGGTCAGCAGATGTGTAGAACATTAACTCATTAACAATGCAATTATCTTTCTTTAGTTTAAACTCTTGCCAAACTAGGTTGTTTTCAATTAGCAAATTTGGAAAGAGATTGTTCGAATTTGCATTAGCTTTCTTTTCATAGGCTAGGGCAGAAGATCAAAGGACTCCATAAAATGCACCCTTCCCCCCTTTACCTTTGGTTCTACCTCTTCCTCCTCACCTTTCTTCTTCCCCCTACTCTTCCTGTTTTTCCTCTTCCACTTCTGCCCTCTCCCAATATTTTTTTGAGGAAGACTGGGCTGAAACTCACAATCTTTCTATCTCAAATTGTGCTAAGTGTAAAGCATAATATAAATATAGGGTGGAAGCATAATGGAGGTTAGATTCTGTAATTTATACCTTTGCTTTTGGAAAGGAAATGGCAAGGATTCTCCTATAACCCAATTTTTCATACTGCCACACAAGCATCATCATATTTATTTTTCATCTTAGGTTCTGAAGAATAAGCCATACTATTTATTCTTCTGTAACTCTTCATCACAGTGCATAAATTTTAGTCCCACATAACCTCATTTTTAGCCACATCACTAACTACCTCTACTCCATCTTAACTGGTATCTTCAGCCATGTATACTGTCATCCTCTACATTAATATTTTAGACTATCAAGTGAGACCATACTCAAGAACTAATTTATTCCTAAATTACTAGGAAACAATGAGCATTTTGATAAATAAAAATATCAGCAACTGAAAGAGATTTGTGATTTCAGATAGTTTATCATGCATGAATGAGTTCCATACCAGCACTACGTATGGTTGAACAATTTCATAAAAAGCAAGCAAAGAAAATGCTTTTTTAAATTATTTTGAACAACTATAAAGGAGAATATGTTTTTAAAAATAGTGTTGTGCATCAGTTGTAATGCAGTCACTCAAATGTTTCAAATTCAAGGGAACAGTAAGACCTAGTACATTTCCAGAATCATTAAAAAAAAATGAGAGGTTGGGGATAATTCTAACTTGGAGAGGTTAAAGACCATGCAAGTTTACATACATGCATATATGCAAGTTTCTTCTTATTACTTGTTGTGGCAAAATTCTAAAAATGCACCCTCATACTCCTGGACAAATGTTACTCCACAATATGATAAAATATTACTTCCATAGTTATGTCATGTAGCACAGTTACTTTTGAAATAGGAATATTATTCCAGGTGGAATATTATTCACACAGACCCTTAAAACACTTTCTGGTGGCAGAAAGGGGAAGAAGATATGTAAATCAACTTTACAAATTGAGAAGGACATAAGTACTGTTATCAGTTTGAATATGGAAGAGTTTATATGAGAAAAAAATGCTGCTGCCCTCTGAGAACTGAGAGTGGCCCATTGGCTGACAGCCAGCAAAGAAAACTTACACCTGGAAGAAGCTGAATTCCCCCATTGCTACCCTTCTGAGCTTTAGAGAACCCTAGGTCTTCTAGTGAAAAGGCAGGTCAGCTGACAACTTGATTCTGGCCTTCTAAGATGCTAATACTGCTCACACCGTCCTGCACTTTTGGTTGTAATAATTTTATATTACATTATTTTTTAGATAAATTTATTTATTTTTTATCTATCTATCTATCTATCTATCTATCTATCTATTTATGTATGTTTGTTTGTTTTACACCCAGGCCCCAGTTTCCCCTCCCTTTTCTCCTCCCAGTCCCCCCATCTGTCTGTTCCCACTGCCCAATCTACTCCTCCTCTGTTTGTGTCCAGGAAAGGGCAGGTCTCCCATGAGTATCAACAAAACAGGCATATCAAGTTTCAGTAAGACAAAGCATCTCCCCATGTACTAAGGCTGGGCAAGGTGACCAAGTATGAGGAGTAGGGTCCCAAAAGTCTGTAAAAGAGTCTGAGACAGCCTCTACTCCCACTGTTAGGAGTTCCACAATAGGACCAAGCTAAACAACTGTAACATATATTCAGAGTTCCTAGGTCAGTCCCATGTAGGCTCCTTGGTTTTTTGTTTCGTTTTGTTTTGTTTTTCGTTTTTTGTTTTTTGTTTTGTTTTGTTTTGTTTTGGGTTTTTTTTTTTTTTGGTTTTTCGAGACAAGGTTTCTCTGTGTAACTTTGTGCCTTACTTGGAACTCACTTGGTAGCCCAGGCTGGCCTTGAACTCACAGAGATCCACCTGCCTCTGCCTCCCGAATGCTTGGATTAAAGGCATGTGCCACCACCACCCAGCTCCTTGGCTGTTGGTTCAGTATCCATGAGGCCCTATGACGCCAGGTTTTTCCACTTTTTGTTTCTCTGAAAATTTCTGTTTTACGTACATGTATGTATTGTACTGTTGTTTTCCAACTTTCATCTTGCACTTTTGAACTACAGATATATGAGCTCATACATGGATGCAATTTTGAGCCACATTTGTCACAATGTGTTAAATAGCAATCAAATACATTCCTGATTTGTCTTGTCGTAAGATCATGGAGATCTTGGAATGATAGATTATGTCCTCTGTGGCATAGGTATACAGTTCCCCAATTCAAAGTTTTGGTGTTTAGTTAGTATTCCAGATTGTTAAATGATGATGAATGAGTGAGAATCAATTGCTTAATGTGGAAGAGGGCCATGGAGATGCCATATTTGGCTTAGCTTCTCTCTTCCCCCTTCAATGGATAGGAAAGGTCCCTCAGGCACACACGAGTTTAACAGTCACTTCGTGTGGTCTTAAATAAGCCATGCTGGGCTCCCCCTGGGATCAGGAAGATGATATCAGAAATAAAAATAAACCACTAGGCACTTGCTGACCTCATTCTTGGGCTGATTAGGAGCCAGATGATGAAATTATACTTTTAATACAACCATGAGAGTAGTTCCCATTAGGGTCTTTGTCCAGAGAAAGGCTATCTTTATGTATGCTCTGCAAAATTCAGCCAGGTTCCTTCCTGTTCTCACAAAGGAGGGCACCAGCAGTCTCTGTAATCTTTGCTCAAGCTTTCCTTCCACCTCCCTTTTTCCTCCTTCTGCTCTTTGCCTCTTTATACCTAATTTCATTGCTTCCTTTTTATACCTTTTCAGAGCTGTTTAGTTTGGAGAGTGAGAGTTCCAGAGCAGCACTGGAAAAAAAAAAGCCCAGCCTCTCAAAGTGAGATAAATGCCCTTTATTCTTATTTGAGTTTCTCACTGCTTAGAGTGTAAGAGTAGAAAATAGAACAGTCTAACAGAAACAGAGAGCAAGACCTTTTCCATGGTATTTGAAAAAGACTATGAAAGGGGGACAGAGAGGAGAATGAAGTGACCCTGTTTCTGTCCCTTGACAGCGCTCAGTCAACAGTTCTGGATTACCATGACATTTGCTGTCATTGCATGCCATTAAACAGCATAAAGGTGCTTCAGGATAGGGGTCCATTGCACCTAATCTATTTTGTCTGTTTTCAGGAAGATTTTCTCCTTGCCTTTGAATGAGTAACAAGGCTGCTGGAGAACATTAGATTCACATATTAAAAAGGTATGAAGAAAACAGGAGTAGCTACAGAATCATTGGAAAAACCTACGAGGACAGGGAGTAGTAGAGTTGGGGGAAAATGGAGAAGACACATGCCTTAGTGGGAGTTTATCAGGGGTTTGGGAGGAAATCCTTTATGCCACAAAGATGGGAAGAAAGAATGAAATGTTCTGTGGATGTAGATGGTGTTGTGTATTCATTATTGAGACTTATAATGGTTTTCATATTGAGATAGACTAAACTGTACCCATCACTCAAATTCCTATGTTGAATTCCTGACTCCTGCAACCCCAGGATGCGAATGCATTTTGGATACAGGACTTTAACAAGGTAACTAACCTCAGGGATGAGGGTGTAGCTCAGTGGGGGGAGTCTTTGCTTAGCATGCTTGAGACCTTGTTTCAAACAACAAAAATTACCTAATGTTAAAAATGACATAAATGAACCTGGCAGTGGTGGCACACACCTTTAATCCCAGCACTGGGGAGGCATAGGCAGGCAGATCTCTGTGAGTTCAAGGCCAGCCTGGTCTACAGGGTGAGTTCCAGGACAGGCTCTAAATCTACACAGAGAAACCTTGTCTCAAACACCCACGACCAAAAAAAAAAAAAAAATGACATAAATGAGAGTATCTAATTCAGTATGATTGACTGATATCCTTAAAAGAAGTTAACAAGAGGGAGATAGGGATATAGTTGCCCCAGAAAAAGGCCAAATGAAGACATAGTGAGTGAAGGAGAAAAGCCACAGGAGAAATGAGATATGTTAGCTTCTTGTTCTTGGACTTCCAGATGCCAAGGCCGTGACAGATAGATGGTGTTCAAGCAACTAGACTGCAGTACTATGTATGCTGCAGCAGCTTGAGCAAACCAATAGCCACACAGAAGCCTCTGCCCTATGATGGGTGGTTTTTTAATTACTGATGTTCTTGCTCAAAGTATTAAGTAGGCTAAGTTTGGGTGTGTCAGCACTTGAGGAGCCTGGAAGATTTTGGCATGACTCTCAGCTGGGTGACCTTTAGTAGGTCATGTTACTTATCTGGGCCATTTTTGCTTCTACAGTGAATTAGGAAATTAATAAGAATGACTTGCTAATTTAAGGATATTAAGTTCAAGGTGGGGATAATTATAACTTTGGTAATTTTTCTATACTCTTCTGCTTTGCTCCATGCTCCTGTTGAGAATCTTTGTGTTTTTATTTTGTTGTTTTATTATGGTAGGGAAAACAGGGCGAGATCAGAACAAATTTTAATCTAAGTAAAATATAACAGACTCAGAGATTTTATTTATATGGGGTAGCAAAAATAATCAAACTCAAGTAATAAACTAGAAGGATTATTATCAGGGGTGAGAGGGAAATGGAGAATTATTTATCAAGAGCTATAAAGTGTCAGTTGTTAAGAATAACAAGCTCTAGAAAAGCTGGCTTTTCTGTTGCAGGCCATTTAAAATCTATTATTCTGAAAGTCTGCTAATCTTACACACCAATATACTCTATGCCCTGTAATCAGTAATTCTTCTAGTAGTGAGAGGAAAGCAGTACCTCATATCTTTTCCATAAATAGACACTAGAACTTAATTCATCTTGTGTTTCTAGCATCAGTTGCTAAGTAAGAGATGAAAATTGAGAGGATTGAGGTAGTTCTCAGTGGGGGCCTTCAGTTCTATCTCAGATTATTTATCAGAAAAGCGTTGATTTAGCAAGGGCCAATTTTTACCTACTTCTTTGGATTCACTTATAGTAAAGGACTATCCCTATCTCAGGAGAAGGTGGTATGGAGTCATACTTTTTATAGTCAGAGACAACCCTGATCCTTAGTGCTCTCTATTTCCCATTAGTCAGACATGCATGTCTTGGCTGTTGTCCATTCAGAGCATTTAAACATTTAAGTATGTGTAAGGACCAGGGACCTGAATATAAAAACAGAGTTCCTAGTTTGTCAGCATGGTCCTCCTTGCCATGTCCTTCTTACTAAGCCCAGCTATCTTTCCTGCCCTGTTCCTCATTGCCATTACTCAAATGAATGTGCCATGCACCTGAAGCTTGGCAGCTCATACCAGAGCACTGGTGTATAACTAAATGGCAGAGTGATAAACATCTAATTCTTCTGCTTTGATGAACCCTAACCAACCAAGGAGATTGATTTCTATTGTTAATGTTATTTCAGGGCTCAGGGACCAGTTATGTACCTGCCTTTTCAGCCAATCATAGGCAATAATAAATAGGGAGATGATAGGCAGTAAGGTCCACTGGGGATAGTGTGGGTTATTTTGAGGTTATCTTATTCTTAGCCAGCATCCTGGGGCAGTGATGTCAGTATTGCCTGGTGGTGGTGGCAGCAGGACATTTCAGGTGCTTGGTGTTCCAGATTACATAAATATAAATGGGAAAACACAGCTTCCTGATACCAGCTCAGCCTCTAGGTAGATTTCTGAAGGGTCAGGTTGAAGACTTTATACAGATAGTCTACTTTGTTGTTAGATACAGATAAAACAGTGCCCACAAGGGAGCCTGGTACACTAACAAGAAAACAATTTACCTGGAATTCTAGTCTGCTATGATTTAAAGGGGCAAGACAATAGGACCATCATTTTAGAGTCTAGCCAGTGACACAATAATGGTAAAGAATGGTTAAGAGAAGAAGCACTGGTCAGCCTAGGGCAGTATTCCCTTCTCTCTTGGTGTTCCACATTGTGATAGAACAGTGATGGAGAGCCAGTTCCTTGATCATCTCAGTGCATCTAATACTAGGTGATGAGTTATTCTGATAACCAGAAAGGTCTTTACCATTATGTGTACCTATCCAAATCCTTAGTGTATAAAAGTCCTCTCTCAGGGATGATGAGTGGAGTGCTGACTACATAACTGCTCAGCAACTGTTAGAACAAATGGTCTACATTAATGGCTTTCATACTCCAGAACTCAACAGAATTCTTTTAAGAATAGCTTTAATCTGAAACTCAGCAGAGCAGAACTTTGTTTATTTTAGGGACAGGAGGTGGGAATGGGGGGTGTTAGGGAGTTAGACCTCTCAATCTTGCTTAAATGTGAGAGCAGTCAAAATTTCTAAGATTCCTTCAACAACTATTTACTAATATTAAGATTTCAAAGCCTTGTAAGTATTCTTCAAGGATGAAAGGAGAGTAAAAGCTTTAATGTGGAGATGACAGAGTTAAAAGTGGACAATAAAATGATTACATTATACATATATGAGAAGCAATGATACAAAATTTCTTAGTACAGAAGCAGGAAATAGGTTCCAGGATGCAACTGTGCTATAAACCAAAGTATAAAATTAGGAATGAGCAAGAATTGACTTTAAAGTAGAAAAAAAAGGATATTTCTTAATATATTTTTTGTTATTGAGATAAAACACTCAGACAAAAAAGCAACTTAAAGGAGAAAGGATTTATTTGGCTCACAACTCCAATTTATAGTCCTTCATAGTGACAAAGTCAAGGTGGTGCCAGGTATGGATTTTATCTTGTGGCTCAAGATTTGAATTCAATCAGAAATTGATGGGTTATTCCCATGTGGTCCATGTCATTATTGTACCAGTGGGGACATCATTCTAGGCCTGTCAATATTGTAGTTCAGAACACACAGCTGGCTAAAATTGATGATTACACTGATGGTTACTTTTCTTCTGTGACAGCATTCTTAACACCTTTTAGTACTATGAAAGGTCACCCCAAATGATGGCACTTTAAGGTCATCTGCTTGATTTCTCAATTTCTATGACTCAAGTATTTGATATCTTCATCAGTAAGATCTTATCACTTAATTCTTAATGGTAACTAACAACACTGGCAATGGCCTGTCATGTTTGCGGAGGTGGCAGGGGGCGGGGGGGGGGGGGTCTATAGGTCTTCAGTAGCCAACAACTCCAAAAGAAGTAACACATTTCTAGTAGTGGACTTTTTATTTGTTAGTCTGTTGTGCTAGTGGGAAAATTACTGCCCTATTATAGGGTAACTCAATTTTAACTCTTTTGATATATGTATTACACACACACACACACACACACACACACACACACACGCACCAAATATCTCAGGAAATTTCTACAATAAGTTTTACATAGATTTCCATATTAATTTCAAGAGATTTTTAGTGTTATTTATGTCTCCTCATATTCCCTCATTTGCCCTGCTCTTCATTCCTTCTCCACCCAAATTTACAACATTATTTTCCATTTATTCCCTGTTAAACCTTTATACCAGTACATTCCATCTCCCTTCCCTTGGGGGCTGACACTCATGGCCCTCTAGTGATTTCCTGATCTCTATGAGTATTTCAAATGAAACACACATATCTGAAGATTCAAAGCTAACATCCCCATATGAGAGAAAGCTGCTGTGGATATCGCTCTGTGTAAATAAAGTTCTGCCTTCCTTAAAAAAAAAAAAAAGAAAAGGGGAAGTGCTGTGGATATTGCTCTGTGTAAATAAAGTTCTGATTGGCCAGTGGCCAGGCAGGAAGTATAGGCGGGACAGGAGAGGAGAGAATTCTGGGAAGTAGAAGGCTGGAGAGAGACACCGCCAGCCGCCGCCATGAAAAGTGACATGTAAAGACACTGGTAAGCCACAAGCCATGTGGCAAAGTATAGACTAACAGAAATGGGTTAATTTAAGATAGAAGAAGCAGATAACAAGAAGCCTGCCACGGCCATACAGTTTCTAAACAATGTAAGTTTCTGTGTACTTTCTTGGTTGGGTCTGAGCGACTGTGGGACTGGCGGGTGAGAGAGATTTGTCCTGACTGGGCCAGGCAGGTAAACTCCTAACTACAAATGGCGTCCAACGAGTTGGCAAGAGTTTCCACCTAAAACCTGAGAAAAAAGACTCTAAACGGAGCTAAAAACAGCTTCCTAGTTGTCTCTCTCAAGTTAGCAGCAGCCTACAGGTTTGAGCTACTATGGCGGGTTCCTGGCGTGTGCGTCTGACCTGCAGTGTGGCGGGAATGAGGAATCTATAAGCGACACTTTACTCTGCTGTGTGGTGGATTTAGCCTTTGATAGTTAAAAAAAAAAAAAAGATTTCTGGGCTATGCGCTGCTTTGATAGAACTGCTTCTGATAGTTGATGGTACACATGGCTCCAGACCCAGAGCTGGCAGTAAACTGTACCACCGCCATGTTGGGAAGCTGAGGTGGGCGGAGCCAGCAGCCACAGCAGCATTTCAGTCTTAAAAAGATGGATATTACACAGAGAATCTGGTTTATGTTGTCTTTGGGATTTTTAACTACAGAAAAAGATTTGATCATAAAAGCTGTTGAGTTAAACAAATATGTAAATTTTAAAGGTACCTTGAGTTCAAAATTTGGATATAACGATATGTTGCTTTGGAAAGGAGTCTCTGCTTTTGTTTCCACAGAAAGCCAGAGGCTATGGATTTGTTCCAGATTAAGATACATCAGGTTTGATCAGCCAAGACCACCTGAAAGGTCTCTAATGACACCATAGCCCAGATGATCTGACATCCAGAATGGTTTCAAGGCAACTGGCTCAGAGGTTCACCCTAATGGACTACTCCATAATCCTAAAATTTTCTTTGTGTCCCCATAAGATACAGCGCCCCCCTCCAGCAGGAAGTAGTAAGAAAAACTACGCCCACATTCCCAAAATTATCAAGCTGGCTTTGGAGATGGAATTGGCTCACTCCTTCTCTAAACCCAGACATATTGCTAAAAGAAAAGGTTAAGAGATTCTTGTGTCCCAAATCAGAAGAGCCCTCTGGTGTGGGACAGAGAAAAACCAATATTTTTCTTTAAAGCAGGTTGATTATAAATGAGATCTCTTTCTAAAGAAGAAAGGGGGATATGATATAGATATAATAGGATGAAAGGGTAGATTAGGGAACTTCTAAAGAACAACAACTTGTTTAAAATGTTTTACATTGGTTTAGATTTTAGTCTATTGATACAAACAGTTAATTTTGTTATATTGTGTGTATATTTCTACTCTTGTTTAAGGTATTATGTTCATATAGCTCATTTAAAATTGTAAAGGATAATTAAAAATAGATTAATAACTGGTCATCTATGATAATCATACTCATAGCCATGTTAGTTAAGTCTTCTAGGTATACACAGAGATATTTCAGATAGACAGGTAATCTTCAAATACTTCAAAGGTCTACAGAATATGGCATTTAAAATATTTTTAAAATTTAGACTTTTTGGACAGTGAGACATGTCTGCTCCTGGCAACACCGATTTACTTCAGAGAGGAGAATGGGCATTGAAGACACTTCGTATCTTATCTTCACCTTGGCAAAAATAGCCATTTGTGCAAGAAACTGTTCTTGCCTAGACTGTTTGATCAACTGGACATGCAGGACCCATAGAAAGGTGACCACTAAACGTTGTTTGACAAAATGGTCCTTCAGGTTCCTGCTTCGTAGAGGAAACTGCCAGACATTCTACAGGACACTGAGAGAAGTGACCAAGAGACTCTAGCCCCGTGGGCTGAAAACAGATGCCCCAACTTTACAAAGGAACATTAGGTGACTGTCCAGGCTGCCAGCTGTCTCTGTCTACTTTTGCAAGACTCCTGAAAAATGTTTACATCCTTCTCCTGGTTCTCAGGTAATATTATATCCTTCTGAGGTCTTTGATGTGGTTGAAGACTAGATAGTTATAATTTCCTCAGTTATGATACAAGGTAAGTTAGATATAAAACCTTAGACTCACAAATATAAGATAGATAGGATATCTTCTTTAATATTGTAACTGTAATTCTTGCTAGATAATTGTTTTGTTATATGTAATTGTACTATGTAAAAGTTAAAACCTTCCTTTAAAAAAAAAGAAAAGGGGAAGTGCTGTGGATATCGCTCTGTGTAAATAAAGTTCTGATTGGCCAGTGGCCAGGCAGGAAGTATAGGCGGGACAGGAGAGGAGAGAATTCTGGGAAGTAGAAGGCTGGGGAGAGACACCGCCAGTCGCCGCCATGAAAAGCGACATGTAAAGACACTGGTAAGCCATAAGCCATGTGGCAAAGTATAGACTAACAGAAATGGGTTAATTTAAGATAGAAGAAGCAGATAACAAGAAGCCTGCCATGGCCATACAGTTTCTAAACAATGTAAGTTTCTGTGTACTTTCTTGGTTGGGTCTGAGCAACTGTGGGACTGGCGGGTAAGAGAGATTTGTCCTGACTGGGCCAGGCAGGAAAACTCCTAACTACAGAAAGCATATGATGTTTGTCTTTCTGTGTCTGAGTTACCTCACTGAAAATTCCTGTTTCCAGTTTCATCAATTTACATGTAAATTACATAAACAGCTGAATAATTTTACATTGTATAAATATACCATATTTTATTATCCATTCATTAACTGGTAGATATCTAAACTTTTTTCATTTCTTCTTTATTGAGAATCTCAGCAATGAACATGGAAAAGCAGTTATCTCTTTACTAGGCTATGATGTCCTTTGGATATATGCACAAGTGGTATAGCTGGGTCATGCGATAGATTTATTTTCAGATTTTTGAGGAACCTCCATACTGATTTCCACAATGGCTGTACCAGTTTGTATTCTCACCAGCAGTGAATAAATGTACCCCCTTCCCCACATCCCCACCAGCATTTGCTCTCTCTTTTTTAAAATCTCAACCATTCTAACTGGGGTAAGAAAAAATGTCAAAGCTGAGGTCTATATTGTTTTACTCACTGTCTCATTGATTTTTGCTAAGTACAGCCAATTCTGTTAGTTGCTCAGGTCAAGGCCTAGGAATGACCCTTGATTACTCCCTTTCCTGTCTTCATTCCCAGTAAATCTTATCACTTCCACCAGTTTAGCCCTCACTGTTTCTGAGCATTCTTTACCAATCCCATTCCTGCCTTACCTCTGCCTCATAATTCCAGTTTATCAGCTTTTAACTGATCGTTCTGCCTCTACTCTTTCCTCGTGGAAGTCAGTTTTCCACTAGCAGCCAGAATAAATTTTCACAATGTGTGTCAGCTCACATCATTTCCCTATTTCAAATGCAAGCCAATTCCATGATTACATGACTCTGTGAATTAAATGAACACAGAATTTCAAGAACACAGACAAAATTTCCAGGCTTCCTCCCACCCACCTCCATTGCTAACCTCAAGTCTTTCCACTGGTTGAACCAACATAATCTCACCAACCCCCATCTTTGGCACTTTTACTACCTCTGTGCCTAGATTATTAATTCTCTGGCTTTTCATATAGTTTGTTCCTACCTATCTTCCTACTGTAACAATCTCAGAGAATATTTTTGTTTGGGCTCACAATTTTGAAAGTTTCAGACAATGGTTGGCTTGTCCTTTTGTCTTTGGTCTGTGGCAAGGCAGCACAATGCCCTTGAAGCACTGTGTCACAAAATTGTCCACCTCACGACAAAGATGAAAATGAGAGAGAACAAGGACCTGTGGTTCAAATGTCCCCTTCAATGCCAATCTCACAAAGACCAGGGGTGTCCTACTGGTCTCCATCTCCTGATGAGTCTACAGCTTCCCACAGAAGTAGTTATCATGCCTAGAACACATAAGCCTTTTTTGGTAGACACTTATTCAAAGGATAGAAGAAGTCTTGACTCACTGTCTAAATTACTTTATATTTTTGTCACATGAAACTCTATTTCATTCACCATACTTACACAACTAGAAATCACTTCACTCACTTATCTATGTACAAAATGGCAGTGTATGTGTGCAATACTCAGCCACAAATAGAGGACATCTCCTTATCCTGCCACTCCATACCCAGGAGTACACAGACAACTCAAACCTACACTGCTATTTTTTTTTTGTTTAGTCTCTTCCATTAAACTTCAAGTTCCACAAATGTATGAGCAATATCTATGCATTTTAGTTCGAACTGGAAAATGTTTTAATGGGTGAATAAGCAGAGAACAGTTCTTGATTTAGCTCTAAAAACACTTTAACTATGAATTTTCTGGACTCTATACCTCCATATCAAGGACTATTGAGCTAGACACAAATTTTGAGGACAGAGTCAAAGCCAGGTATTGTGCTGAAGGACTACAGTGAGGACCAGAATGGTGATGTGTATGTATCAGATCAATAAGAAAAAAGTTTAAGAACAAACTGGAATCCTCAATACAAAAAACAATGCAGTTTTCTTCATTAGTGTCAGAATACTGCATAAGAGTAAAAATAAATGTTTGATTTGAATGTAGCTGAAACATTGGTAAGCTGGGCATGCTAATTAGTTTTTTGTTAAATTGGCACAGGCTAGAGTTATTTGGGAAGAGGAACCAAAATTGAGAAAATGCTTCCATCAGAATGCTTATATGCAAGTCTGTAGGGCATTTTCTTGATTAATTCTTGATGTTGCCTGGCCCAGCCTGGGGGTGGTACTACCCCTGGGCAACTGGTCCCGACTTGTATAAGATAGCAGACTGCACAAGCCATGAGGAACAAGCCAGTTGGCATCACTTCTCCATAGTCCCTGCTTAGATTTCTACACGCAGGTTCTTGCCTTCAGTCTCTGCCCCAACTTCCCTCAGTGATTGGGTATGACCAGACTAGAAACAGACATAAACTCATTCCTCCACAAGTTACATTTGTTCATGGTGTTTTATCATAGCAATAGAAACACTAAGACACTGGGTGAATTTGGACAATTTATTTTATCTATCCATCTATGAGGGTTCTCTTCAGTAAAATGTATGATAATATTGTGTATTGAGTAGAACTTATCACACAATATGCATGTATGATGAATAAAAGGAAAAGGAAAATAGAGAGGGAGAAAGAAAAAGGAAAGAAGTGAACTGTTGACAGTTTATTCGGACTTAGGATTGTCTCTCTTTCTCTCTCTGTGTTTACCTTGACCTGCTATATAGGACAAAACAGTTTTTCTTCTCTTCTCACACTCTGAAAACACAGATCATTTTTGTGTCCTCAAGAGATATGAGGATTTTTTTTTTTTTTTACTGCCAGCAGGTAAGCAATCAGTTCTCTAACTCAATTCAGCTCCGTCTAACTGGATATAATATCAGAGCCCATAAACTGAGGTCTTAGTTCCCCTAGACTATGTCACACACATTTTACATACCAATCACAAACCCTGTGAGAAGTACCTGTACTTGTCACTAACTGATTATAAATCAGAGTTCTTATATCCCTTCCCTTGGTTTTGATTAATATGTTGTAATGGTTCCTAGGACGCAGGAAATGTTTACTGCTTCATTATAAAGCATATTACACCTTGGACCTGCCTCAACTGAATATACCAGGCTTTGGAGGAGGACATGGGTGTGGCCTTGGGAGGGGATGGATGGGGGGGAGTGGGAGAAGGGATGGGAAGGTGATCTTTGGTTGCTATGTAAAATGAGTAAAAATTCTTAATAAAAATAAAGGATATTATGAAGGAAACAGTTTGAGCAAAGGTTGATGGATGAGGACAAAGCACTGAATTTCTTTGCCCTCTCCTGGTGATCCACCTTTTATGAACCTCCACATGTTCAGCTATCTGGAGGTATTTGAACTCCAATATTTGGGGTTTTCTATTAGTTACTTTTCTTGTTTTCATGACAAGAAGACATTTATGCAAGGGCTTATTCTCTCTGACTATTTTGCCTGCTCTTGGAACCCTTTTCCTATTGGGTGGCCTCATCCAGCCTTGATAGGAGGGTTTGTGCCTAGTCTTCCTGTAACTTGTTATGTCATGTTCAGTTAATATTCTTTGCAGGAAACAGAGGAGCAGTGGATCTGGGGAGGAGGGAGTGAAAACCATGGTCAGGATACAATAAATAAGAGAATAAAAACAAAACACAAAGGGCTGAAGAAAGAAAAAACTAGTCAATTCACTGGGAAAAAATAAATTATTCAAGGAAATTACCTTCCCCAAGGCCTAAATCATGAGCCAATAGTAGCGTTCCAGTCCAGCATTTTCATACTATCCATATCCACACTGGTCACTTTAGAAAGCTCCTCTTACCAGAGTGTGAGGCCAAATAAGATGTATTGACATAACATAGAATCTCACATGGCTCAAGATACAAGTAAGGCTTCAACATGGGTTTCTTCAAGGATTCCACAAATACAATATCCTGATGGAGTTGGGGCAAACAATTTTGAGAGATAATCAGACCAGTAGTTAGTCTTGGTGCACAAAATGAATAGAAGTAGCTGTGAATCACTAATTTTAAAATTAGAAAATAATATTTTCTATGAATATTTTTATTTCATTGTTGCCTTCCAAGGCTCATTATACATGTACTAAAATATGGAATTTTATGATTACTTTGTGTAATTATGCATACATGAGGAGTGCCAAACTCTTTAAAGTTGTGGGAGATGTGCATGAGGAATGAGAGATAAAATTGGTCCTCCATTTATTTTTCAACTTTGCTTAATGTAGAACTCAGTGTTTCAAATTGGTAAAAGACTCATTTTGTTTTGCAATTGAACGGGAAGCTCAACATTGTACTTTATTTACATAGTTGCATTCTTCTGGGATATCGAAACATTTTGAAGGTATTCAATTATTTTCATAATGGAGGGGGTAAACAGTGTTGAGCCCTACTTTTTTCCATACACAGAAACTGGAGGGGGTGGCCAAATTATTTATTAACAGTGGTACAATAGATTATTGTACAGTTGTCTTTCCCAAATGGGATTAATAATGACGTTTTCTATGTTTCACAGTGTTGCTATGAGGGCATGCATAAGATAGTTCTCAAGTCACCTCTAATCACAAAAGTTTAACAAATAATGCATAAATTGATTCCTTTCATACTTCATCCAGTTTGCTAACAGTGCTTCACTTCAAACTCTCTAGTTAGCTGATGATCCTGTGATTTCAGCAATACCATCAAATTGGATGTCTTTCAGCCAACCCTTGTTCAATGGAAGCCAAAACTGATACATAAATGCCTCTTACTCCCCTCCATGCTGACAGTTCCTTTAGAGATTCTCAACATAATAATTTCTTAGATGCATTTAATTTTCTTCTTTTCTCATCATGCTTTGCTAAACCATCCTCCTATTTCCCGAAATCACTTCTGAAATACAGTATGTGCATCCAAGCCTTTCCTTCAGGTATAGTTTTCAATATAAATAAAGCCAGGACAGAATGATAAGAAGCTACACAGGAGAATTTGATAACCAAAAAGTGCTATTCAATGCAAGCACTATTACAACTAACATAATGTTAGTAGTACTCATACAATTATAAAATCATAATTAACATCTATAATTAAATTAAGTTATTACAAGATGAAAAAATTGGCAGAGCATTCTGAGACCTCAAATCAACCATACATCAACAGTATTCCTCTCCACAGAGGAGTGCAGTATTTTTTCAGCAAAATTCAAGCATAGAGTGCAACTAAGAGACTTAATTGCTAACACTATTTTCATTTCTTCAGGTATCAATTCTTAAAATTCTTTCCCCATGTACACAGATGAAGCAAAGGTGGCCTCTACAGTTTTCCTTTCCACTATCTCTGTTACCGTTATGCTACCAGATACATTAAAGAAAGCAGAACATGAATTCTGAACTTTACAATGTTTATTCTTTTATTCATTCACCATACTAATATTTAAAAATAATAGCAATATTGCTGAGGAAGCATCCTATGAGAGTCAAACACAGAGAGCACTGTTCGATTTTATGGTCCTCTTACATATCAATGGCTCTGCAGCTTGTCTCCATGAGTAGTTAGTTTCCTCAAAGAGAAAACAAATGCCATCATAACAGTATAACATGCATTTATATAAAAGTGTAGCATAAAATGATTCTAAAATACTACTAAGAATGTGGTGCCCAGAACTCTAGAAAACCAGTTTAATTGGTGGATGGGAAAGTTTCTCACTCTACTGATTCTCTGAACTAATTATGTCAAATGTGTAACTATACAGAATGATATTAAATAATAAAAGATAATTACTAATGTATTTATGCATATTAATTGTCAGATACCTTTACCTTTGTCTAGGATGACACTTCGACAAGATTTAGATTAGAAACTAAAATATGCCATGTGTGTTGTCTCTGTATTTATATATTTAAATTCATAGAATGTCAAGAGCATCACTTCCAATTCTTTCATTTGCTTTAAACATTTTTATTATCATGTCAACTATACAAAGTAATACATTTTATCATAACACTCCACATGTATAAAATGTAACTTTTTTGTATTCTTTACCAATAACATTTTTGTAATTAATATATATTGTATTCATCATAGTTCTCCATAGAAAGAGAACCAATAGGTTTTAAACATGCATTTAAAAAGATTTTTTTATTTCTTTATAAGGGACTGACTCATGTGATTATATAAGCTAGGAATTCCTATATACTCTTGTCTGTAAGCTGAGAGAAAAGCTGTATATGGATGAAAGACATTTAAGGAATTGTTCAATATCCTTAGTGATCAGGGAAATACAACTCAAAATGACTCTGAGATACCATCTTACACTTGTCAGAATGGCTAAGATTAAAAAAACATTGATGGCAGCTTATGTTGCAGGGGATGTGGAGCAACGGGAACACTCTTTCACTGCTGGTGGGAGTGCAAACTTGCACAGCCACTATGGAAATCAGTATGGTGACTTCTCAGAAAATTGGGAATCAATCTACCTCAAGACCCAATGATATAACTCTTGGGCACATACCCAAGTGATGCTCAATCATACCACAAGGACACTTGCTCAACTATGTTCATAGCAGCATTATTTGTAATAGCCAGAACCTGGAAACAACCTAGATGTCCCTCAACCAAAGAATGGATAAAGAAAATATGGTAGACATACACAATGGAGTATTACTCAGCTGTTAAAAATGATACATGAATTTTGTAGGCAAATGGATGGAACTAAAATGTAGTCTAGGTAACCCAGACTCAGAAAGACAAACATGGTATGTACTTATTCGTAAGTGGATACTAGATGTAAAGCAAAGGATAATCAGAATACAACCCACAGCTCCAGAGAAGCTAAGAAACAAGGAGGACCCTAAAAGGGATGCATGGATCAATGTGAAAAGGGGAAACAGATGATATCTCCATGAGTAAACATAGGATGGGGGGGGCAATGAGGAAAGGGCATGGAGGATGAGAATATGAGGGAACAGGATGGTTGAGCTGGGGGACAGACAGAGTGGGAGAGCAATGACAGAGATATCTTGATAGAGGGAAACATTATGGGATAAGGGAGAAATCTGGTGCTAGGGAAATTCCCAGCAATCCACAAGGATAATTCCAGATTAGACTACCAGCAATAGTGGAGAGGGTGCCTGAGCTGGCCTACCCTGATAATCAGATTGGTAAGTACCCTGTCACCATAGAGCCTTCATCCAGAAACTGATGGAAGCAGATGCAGTGATTCACAGCAAAACATCAGGCCACGATCCAGGAGTCTAGTCAAAGAGAGAGAAGAGGGATTATATGGGTAAGGAGTGGGGGAGTCATGATCATGATGGGGAAATCTCCAGAGACAACTGAATCAAGCACGTAGGATCTCATGAACTTTAGACTGACAGCTTTGGAACCTGCAGGGGACTAGACTAGGGCCTCTGCATACTGGAAACAGTTGTGTAGTTTGGTCTGTTTGAGGGGCCCCTCGAAGTGTGATTGGGATCTATCACTGGTACATGAGCTGGCTTTCTGGAGCCTATTACCTATGGTGGGATGCCTTGCTCAGCCTTGATGCAGAGGGGAGGGGCTTGGTTGTGCCTCAACTGAATGTACCAAGAATTGATGACTCTCCATGGGAGGCTGTACCCTTTTGGAGAAAGGAATGGGGGGGGGCTGGAATTCTGGGGGGGGGGAGTTGGAAGAGGAATGAGAGGGGGATCTGTGGTTGGTATCTAAAATGAATAAAAATGTTTTAAAATATAAGTTCATTAAATTGAAATTTTCACATACTTCAAAAACATGATAGATTAACTATAAAATGCCAATTTGCTATTTTTCATTATTTACTAAGTTAATTTTTTACTATTACAGTTATTATGTTTAAATTTTTCATTCCAATTTGTATTCTTTTCTCTCCCCAAAGTCCTCCCAGATCTCTCCACCTCCCTATCCACCAAAATTCACGTTCTTTCCCTCTCCCTCTCTCTTGCTCTCTAATAATAACAAATAATAAATCAAAACCTCAACAAAACAAAGCCAAAAATATTTTTAAAAATCCCTAAATCTATGTTTTTTGCTTTGTTTCTCAAAGTTTTCTAGCATTGATTGTTGGGACCTCTAATTGAGAAAGAAATCCATTTGAAAATCAAATGGTTTAAATTATTTGCTATTTCTAAACTGAGGAAATACTTTAGTTACATCAGTTCATTGATTACTCCAAAGAATATCTATAACCCTGTATAATGTTTACATATAACACATGTATTAGAATAATTGTGTAACACTGTATGAAGAGGATTTCAATTGCTGTATATCTAGGTGAAAAAAATAGTTCTCAGGTTCTTTCTGTATTTTTTAATGTTTTTGTTTTGCTTGGGATTGAATCCAGGGCTTTGTGCATGGTATGAAAGTGTTCTGCCACTGAGTTTCATTCTCAGTCCCTGAAATTATGTCTATATCCATGACATTTAAAATTATTTTCACATTTATGCATTTTATTTTGTGTACTTGAGTGTTTAGCCTGCATGTGTGGATTTTCACCATGTGCGTGCCCTGTGCCTCTGGAGCTCAGAGGACAGCATTAGATCCCTTGGAACCGGAGTTACAGTTTTGAGTTGTTATGTGGATGCTGGGACCGGACTTGTGTCCTCTAAAAGAGAAATAAATGCTCTACTAAACTGTTGATTGATCTCTTCAGCCCCAATATAAGGTATTTTAAGTTCTAACATGCTTTACAAGCCCTATAACTGGCATATTAATACATCTCAGTTTCTCTAACAAAACTATGAATTTTAGGTAAATATGGTAGTACATACCTATAATCCTAAAACTAGGGAGGGTGAGATAGGATGATAGTTGAGTTTAATGTCAACATAGGCAACATAATGAAATTGAGGCCATCTTTGGCTATATATTAAGACCCCATATCAAAAAACCTCAATTGATGAATTAGACTTGACAATTATTTTTTCTTTGAGATTTTCATACAATGTATTTTGATCATATTCTTTCTTCTGCCAACTCTTTCCAGATCCTCCTCCACATATCTACCCACCCAACTTACCCTCTTTTAAAAATATTCACAAAAACATTAAGTCTGATTTGTGCTGTTCTATTATTTCTGAGTATGTGGGTTGCTGGAGTATGGCTGATATACCTAGTGTCAGTGAATTGATGAAATCTGATTTTACCTCTCCCCATATCTATCAATTGCAATAGCTTCTTGGTTAGGGGTGGAACCCTGTGTCCACTTCCTCCTCTCACTGCTGAGCCTTGTTTGGCTTGAACCCATTCAGGTCTTGTGTTGCCAACGTCTCTGTGACTTCAAAAGGGTGTCAGTCCCATTGCATTTGGAAGATACTGTTTCCTTGGAGTCATCCATTACCTCTGGCTCTTACAATATTTCCACTTCATCTTGTAAATGGACTCCTGAGCCTTGGGAGAGGTACTTAATGGAGGCATCTCACTTAAGACTGAGTACTCCAAAGTCTCTCAATCTTTGCATATTGTCTAGTTGTAGATATCATTAGGTTCAAAGTGCATCACCCCAAAATGGCAGTGCTGTTGACAATGTACCAAATAACCTTCTAGGCTCAGCTCAGGCTATATTCTAACCAGGTAAACAGAAGAATTGCTATCAAATAAACAAATGCCTAAGCTCTGTATTCCTCAGAAACACTTTGAAGTAGATTTCCATTTGTCAGGAAAAATTACTTCCTTCATCTACCCCCTATAGCTAGCTACTTCTGCCAATGGTCCATCTATGTTGTTATTAACTCAAACAAGTCTGCAAGAGATCAAAGTCCCTATGCTAGTTTCCAGGCTGTTCCAGGGTGGCTGACTGGCTAACCCCCACAACCCCATGCACTGCAACATACCTACCACCATCATAAATGGCAAGAAGTTTCCTCCTTTTTGCTGCTCCCCTCCAGCCACCCACTCTGGACACAGCTCTAGACATTTGAATTTCCAAATAAACCTTTCTTTCTACCAACAGAGTGGTCTAGTTTAGTGGTTTCACTGTGCACTCCCTTACAGGTATCTGCATTAATTCCCATCTACTGCAAGTAGCTTCTCTGATGAGAGTTGAGTAATTATGTATTGACTCATGGCTATAGCAACATGTCATTAGGAGTCATTTTATTGCTACTTTCCTATAGCAGAATAATATTAGGTTTTCCTGTAGGGACCATAACTGCCTCCCAAGTGCTGAGATTAAAGGCATGTGCCACCACTACTCATCATGTTTACACTATTTTACAAGTTACATACTGCTCATATCTATAATAGTGAATTACTTAAGTATAAAAAGGTCACTATTAAGAGACATAAGAAATAAGAAAAATCATATATGTGATAGGGTAAACAGCAAAATACTTTTATAAATGTTAACATATGATGATAGAATAGATATTAAAGCTCAAGAGAAGTTTTATATTGAAATAATTTAATGTTAAATTTTTAATCATAGCAAGTGATTTATTCCAGAGAACGTTTTGTGTACTCTTCAAAGAAATGTATTCATTATTCTTATTTATAGAATGCTTTCTCTGTGTATGTTTGGACCGATATGAAGTATTATACATATTTATTTATTATTAATTTTTTGGATAGATAAACTTTTCATTATTGAAGTTAGGGTATGGAAATCTCTACCACTATTGTATCACTATTGGGGGGTATAACCAATTCATACTGAAAAGAATAACCTTTAGGTAAAGACGATACTATATTTTGTTAATTTTAAGCCTGTTTAGTATCTCTTTCCATGTAATCTTTCTTTGTGGTTTGATTATTGATACACTTTATTTTTTCTAATCCTTTCTGTGTCTATTACAAATTCTGTTATATTTACATAACTTTATGAAAAGTCTGTGTCTCTCTAGCCACAACATAGCTTATGTTGTTTATATTTATTTCTTCTTATTCTGTGCTTTAATTAAATTTTTGTGATTATCGTTATACTTAATAAGTTGATTTATGTGCCATCATGATAGCATCATGATCTTTTAGATTTTCCTATGCATTTTCTTTCACTAGTGCTACTTGTACACATTTTGTTGTTCTTGTTCTTTGTTATCCTAGAAGTGTGTCCACCCTGGTACCTCTAGTCTTCCTGAAGAGGTGAGATAGAAGCAGGGCTCATGAGCAATGTGTACCAAAAATGCCAGAGAGTTTGCATACATACCTTATTCTCTATTTCCCCCACTGGAGAAATTGCAAGCCAGTTGTATTGTGTCCAACATTGTGTTGTGACAGTTTGTGGGAATGGCAAGGTGAATAAAGAAAAGGTCTCTCTCTTCCCTTTCTTAATGTGAATTTTCTCAATTTTTGAACTCTACTATGATACTATAACGAAGTCTTTCTACTTCATGGACAATTGATAAGATGATATTTCTGAGGTGGAATGAGAACAGTGGACCTTGTATTCCATCACTTCCATCACTGATATTCCACATACTTGTGACTGAAGGTAGATAGCAAATCTTTTTGAGGGATTCCACTGAGCCAATTTATGGGTATAAAATAGTAGCATTACATAAAAGTGTAGTATTTTCAGTACGCTTTCAAAGATATCCTTTCTAGGTAAATTTATGTTTCAAATTGGATGCTGGGTCTAAATATGTACCAAGTTGTACATTTTAAAATTTTTATTTGGGTATCTCATGAGAAATAAGAATAGCTGTTATAAATGATTAGAACCTTGCCATGCCAGATACAGAGATCCATGGCCAGGCACCAGGCTGAGCTTTGGGAATCAAATTGATGAGAGAGAGGAGAGATACTGCAGGAGAGGGACATTGCGATCATGATGGGAGGATGTGCAGAGATGACTGGCCACACTAGTGGAGGCCCATGAACTGTGGACTGGTGGCTGTGGAGCCCCCATGGGACTGGACTAGGCCCTCTGGATATGGAAGACAGTTGTTTGGCTTGAACCATTTTGGGGTCACACAGGCAGGGGATCAGGATCTGTCCCTGGTCTATGGGCAGGCTTCTGGAATCTGGTGCCTGTGGTGTGACACCTTTCACAGCCTTGGTGCAGTGGGAAGGGGCTTGGACCTGCCTAGGCTCAGTGTGCTGGGCTCTGCTGACTCCCCATGGGAGACCTTGATTTGGGGGATGTGGGGATGCGGGGTGGCTTGGCAAGAGGGCTGGGGGTGGGAGGAGGGAGGAGGGGGTGTCTGTGGGTAGCATTGGAGTAAGTAGTAAATATCTTAGTAAAGAAAAATGAGAAAAAACAAACTTTGCCATGCGTTGAAATTATGCATTTCCTCCCCAAAGTGCATAGATTCACTAATGATTGGTAATATAGTGTGTGCTCATAGACATGCTTGTAAACAGCACAGAATGAAGGCTCCAAGTAACTATTGTGGTTGGTTTGTGGCATATCTGGACTGCTTTGCTTTTTTCTGCCAGTGCCTATGAATTCACAACTTTTACCAAATCTTGAGAGAATATTGTAACATTGGCTATGGATGGCTTTCCTAGTGATAACTTTGTTCATTAGAAGCTTTTGTTCTTATTCCCTTCCTTAACTGCATATATCCAAAAGCTGATCCTGTAAAGGGAGCTACTTTCCTCTCGGCCACTGAATAAGAGCCTGAGTAGCTCTAGTAGCTCACACAAGATCAACACCAGTCTCTGCTTCCAAAGAAAGAATGGGTTGGCTTTAGCAGGAACATGTGCGTAAAGTGATAGTGAGTCATTCCAAGGATCATGCACTAGCAAGACTTGACTTCTCAATCTTTCCCCTAGTTCTGTCTCTACACTCTGATGTTAGATCTAGTATGTTTGCAGTTAGACTTATTGCTGCCCTGATATTAAAATACACATTACTACCCTTGTCCATTTCCACAAGACTAAGAGGAGAATTTCCAGAGAGCGGACTTGAGCAAAATATATAGGTGCCTCAAATGAGATATGGCTGTTCTTTGAAATCCAAAAACTACCATATAATATAATTTGTGCTACAAATGTTGCAACACCTTCTATATACTGGGAAATCTTTAGGTGCTTGTGAGAGTTATTGCAGGGGAAAATAGGTCAAAACTCCTGCTTCCTTGAAATTTACACTTTAATTAATAATCACTATTAACACATTATTTAGTAAGAAAATAGTAGCTAGCATGCCAGTCCCCATTTTAAGGGCTTCATGTAAATTAACTCTTTTCATGCTTCCTACAATTCTGAGAAGTATGAAACAGTGTCATCCCCATTTTATAGATGACAAAAACTGAAGTCTACAACATTGCAGCAACTTGTCCAGGACATTTATACAGTTTTTATTATGAATATCATGTCTCATTTGTCTGACTTATGCTATTTTTCATAGATAGACTTCAGAATATGAACTACTTTTTACAAATGTGGCTCCATGCTCTATGTTTCACCTTTTGTGTCAACTGGACTGGACCATGGAGTACCCAGACATTTGGTCAAATAATATGTTTGGTATTTCAAGGAGGGTGCCTTCAAATGAATATGTCACCGGTACAACTAGTAGAAAAGGTTGATTTCCGTAATGTTGGTGGTCTGCATCAATAAGCAGAAGGCCTATATATAACAACAAGGCTGAGTGTCCCTTGAGTAAGGGAATTTCTCTTATCTGACTAACTTTATGCTGAGGTATGGGCTTTTCTCATTACCCACACTCAAACTGAAGTACTAACTTGTCCTTGGTCTTGAGTCTGCACTTACACTTCAAACGTGGTAGAAGCTCCATAGAAGATGGTAAGACTTCAGGTTAATTTTTATTTGGGGGGAATTTATATGTAACCTTACTAGTTTTTAATTAAAAATATTTTGTGCTTATTGTAACATGGTAAACTAAACAGTTAACATTCTTCTATGACACCAACAATAGTTTGAGTTTAAAATGAGTATAGTATAGTTTCTATTTTCTTTGACATTACCTTATTACTAGTGACATTTTTCAATGGATAGACTTTATCTTTTAAAGCAGGCCTTTCTTACTTGTCCCACATATAACCTTTTATATAATACATGTATTGAACATTTTTCTTAGGTGCTATTCCCTATATTCTCTTACTTTTCTTGTGATATAATTTACATGACATAATATGAACACATCCTAGGATAGTTTGGACAAAAATGTACACTCTTGTAACTACTACTAGAATCAGGACAGAGGATACTGATAGCACCCCAGAAGGTTCTCTTGAGCCAATGTTGTCCCTAACTTGCAACCATGACTCTTCAGTTCTATAATCACAAATTGAATTTAGCATGGTCCTGAACTTGATATAAATAGAATCATTCAGTGTGTACTCTTTTATATGATGTATTTCATTACATAGGATGCTTTTAGGTTCTTCCACAGTTTGATGTTTATTAGTTATTTAAAAATGCTGTTTTCTACTGTGTATGAATATATATTATATAATATACATACATACATATATATATATATATATATATATATATACAGTTCACCAAAGTATGCCTAGATTTTTGAGTTTCGAGCCTTTATAAATAAATTGGAAATAAATATTTACTGCAAGTCTAGATGTATGTGTCCATTTCTCTAGGGAAAATATCTAGCATCAAAATGGCTGTGCATTACAATAGGCAAATTTGTACTTTACCAGAAAATATCCAACTGTTTCCAGAGCAGTTGAAGTAATTTATAATTCCAACAGAAGAATATGGAAATTTCAGTTGTTCTGCATCTTGCTCATGACTGAGCTTGTCTCTCCTTCTGGATTTTAGTTATCTGTTGGATATATAATGGTGTTTCACTGCAGTTTTAATTTATCTCTGTTATCTTTTGACATCCTGTTTGTATCTTTGCTTGTTAAATGACCTAATTTAGGATTAGTGGCATTTTCCTTATGCAAGAAAAAACAGAGTGTGGGAAGTTATGCAAAAACTAGGCTGAGAGGAGGAAATTCAGGAAGAAGCAACTACCTACTCCTATACTTCATAGACTTATGAAAACTTTACTACCAGACACCAAGGGAGGAATCACAGTGTTAGATTCTATACAGAGCATCTACAGCCACCACTTTCTAAATAAGCCTCTTACTTACTGTTTCCCCAATAGAGTGCTGGGGATTGAATCCAGGGATTCAATAGAATCCCTGCATTCTAAACAAACAGTCAAACACCGACCTTTATTATCAACTATACAGATATTAATAGGTAGCTTCTACATGTAGATTGTACAACATAGCTGAAGATATGTGCATTGTTTGGAAAGTAAGATATATACTTTGGTTTGACTGAAGACAGTCAATGTTTTGAAACAGTATCTGTATCACTCAGTTTAAAGCAGAAATCCAAACTGGATGACTCACAAGCTGAAATATTTCACTTTGCTTTCATTGTATTGTAGATTTTAATCAGGCAAACACTTTTAAAAACAAACAAACCAGACTTTCACTAAACATCATTTACATCTATATATTGTCCATTGGAACTGAGCATTAGCCAGCCTTACTAGATTGTTTTGCTCTCTCGTGGAGGCTCAGTTTCATGTTTTCTGTTGCCAGATTCACTTTACTCATTTGTCTTGTCCATGTAACAATTAAACTTGTGTCCTGATATAAAAGGTTTTGTAACAAATGTATAGCCTCAACACTTTTCAGAGTATTATTTACTAATTGTTTACACAAATGGGAGTGAGGAGGGGGAGTAAAGGGTGAGGGAGGATGTTTATGTGTCCTAATGTGTTTGTGTGCAAGTAAGTGTTATGGGTGCTTGTGGGGATAAGAAAGGGAAAATCCTTGGATTGCTTTTCTTAACAGTTCCTTAATACTGTGAAGTTACTAATAACCTTGGTATAATTTTACATGGAACAAATATGCAGAACTAATATTTTAACTGATGGAAAGCAGTCCCTTCCCAAGTAAAGGATCAGCAGTGCATTGTAAGAAAGAATTTTGGAAAGTGTTAGAACATAGGGAAACTATGGCAGTAGGTGCTTATGCAAGGGACAAGTAAGTGTAGCCAGTCTTTTGTCTTTTTTCAAATAAAGGCAGATTTTTGGAAAGCATTCCGTTCTTGGAACTCTCAATGGGTATCATTTCTTTGTCCATTCATTTAAAGGTCACTCACCTCCCCAGCTAACATCTGGGTGAGGCAATAGTATTGGCTGAGCTGGATGATTTTTAAATCGAAGAGCAGGGGATCAGTAGTTCAGTGTTCAGAAGCCCACAGAGGGCAAGTTGATAGCAAGATCTATGATCATCATCTACTGAGATTCTATTTAGAAATTTTGCATCCCAAATTTAAATATCTATAAGTTCTCAGATAATTACCAAGGTAGCTGTGTCAAAGATCACACTTTGAGAACCAATAGTGAAAGTTTTAAGTGCTGATGAAAAGGTGCAATTCACTGGATTTAATGTTTTGTGCTCAGGAGGGTTAGACATAAATAATAATCTAGTGAACTTAATTGCATATTCTTAACATATGCTTCCTTTTGCTAATTGCCCTGATTTTTTTTCTATAAACAACTTAGGAGCTGAAAGTTTTTAATTCTGAGACTTTTTGGAGACATCAAAACAGTCAGTGGAGAATGAGCTCAACTGAATGAGATCTAAGTCCTTTATTTCTCTTTGACTACTCACTGCATCAGCCAGTTGTAAATGGTTCATTCTGAGGTTTTGTGAACCAAACTCTGAGGTAGAACAGGAAATACAGTCCTTGCAAGCCATTGCTTGCCACTGGTATATACCATAACCACACTGACTCTCAGAGTAGACAGGGGAAGTTTGTGGAACAGCAGAGAGATTCATTTCACTTCTTGGTGAGTTCCAAGGCAGGGCTTTGGTGTGCTCAAGAATCTGTTCCCAAGAATTCTTTTCTTTCTCCTTTTTGGTCCTTCATATTTTTACTATAGTCAACCATCATAAGGTAAGCAATGTTTAACCTTTTGTCTGTATATGTTTACAAAATCTCTATAGATTTTGGACTTACACAAATGTTATCTATCTGACTAGTCTTCTCTTTCTCTTCAGTTGCATAATTTCATGACTCATGTACTCTGCCAGATATGCCTCTTCAGTGAGAATAGGAAATTTCACAGGAAGCTAAGATGATACAGATTTCAGAGTTTCAAGTCAAGAGCTTTTGGTGTAGTGGGTCTGGTTCAGGACCTAGAAATCTGCATTTTAAAATATTTACTGAAATATAATTATATTAATTCTACCCATTTAAATAAACCATTTGATAATTTTCATTCAGTTCGAGTAAGAGTAGAATAATCACTATGATTGGATTAGAAATCTTCATTTTACTAAGCTCCCTGAAACCTTGCAATGAAGCAGATCCTCATAGTGCAGCTTTGGTGATGTAGATACCAAGTGCTTGGGGGTCACAACAAAACAGGTTTTCTAAGCCCAGCTCTGTCTCTTTTTGTTAGCTCTGTTCACAGTGCTCATCTCCATGTTCTTTAACTTTCTCATTCCTTCCCTCTAGCCCACAGTGTCTTTTTAGAGAATGTGAACTCATGGCTCTAACTCAAATCAGTTTTCTTTTCTCTTTGATTCTCTCCCTGTCTGTCTCTGTCTCTCTCTCTTTGTTCCATCCCTATCACTACCATCTTCCTCACTCCATCCTCCATTCTCCCTACCTCACAGAAAAACATCATTATCTTCCTGTGCTTCCATTCTTATTCATGCAGCTGTTCATTCTCCAACTCATAGTGTTAAATCTCATTTTAAAACTTGATTATTGTGATTGTCAATTGCTCATCAGGCAGGGGCAAAGACCTTATGAGTCACTCCTCCATCCATGATGGAGTGATGATTACTCCCATCTTCTGCAGGGGACCACAATTTCTCTGAGTTCATGAGTGCAGTGGCCATACCACACTGAAAAGACAACTTTCATAGCACTTCTGCCCATCCTCTGGTTCTTACATCTTTCTTCTAATTTTCAGTGACATTCTCTAAGTCTTGAAGGGAATGGTATAGTGATTTCACCAGCTTTGAATTTCTGCATTTATTGTCACCCTCCATAAACAGAAGCTTCTCTGACCAAGGGTGAGGAAGCAGTTTGACATCATGTCAATTTTAATGAAGGGATAATAGGAGGTTTGACTCTCACTTCTCCAGCCAGCCAAGAGTTTTTGATCAGTATCTGTTGTCAGTTAATAATTGCTATGGGATAAAGAGTCATTGCCTTCATTGTTATAGCCATGTGTATATTGCCCACACTCTAGTAAGGATCCCTGTGACATCTGTGGTGATATTTTATTTGATCACCCCAATAAAGCTTATCAGGAGATCAGAGGAAAAGGTTAACCACTATTAAACATAGAAATCAGGCAATGGTAGCAATGCCTTTAATCTTAGCATTTGGGAGGCAGAGATTTATCTGGATCTCTGTGAGTTCAAGACCACACTGGGAACAGAGATAGGTGTGGTGGCACATAACTTTAATTCCCAGCACTAGTTAACCATAGAGGTCTGGAGGTCTATACAGACAGACAGGAAGTGACAGGGCTGGGCAGAAAGAAGAAGTGAGATGGCAGGGCAGAGAAAGGATATAGGCATGAGTATACAGGAAGTAGCTCTCTCTTTGGCTGGGGATTTCCTAGCAGTAATAACATGGCTGGCTTCTTTCTGCTTTTCTCATCTCTCAGTTTTCACATCAATACCAGACTTTGGGTTTTTTATCAATAAGTCCATTTAGCAATTCATCTTACAGCCATCATATTCATACAAGCCACCCTAATTCAACTCAGTGGGTCTTACAAAAACAAAACAAACAAGAAAAACAAACAAAAATACATGAAAACTAGAAAAATAGAACACTGACTAGGGCAGTACACAAAGTAACATCTGTCAAAATACAAGCAAGGTATCTCAAGTTCTGTATGAAGTCCATCCCAGGAACAAAACCAAAATGTGGGTGACAGTTGTGTGACTTGATCTCTTGTGAGGCACCTGTCAGTGGGACCAGAACTTATCCTAGGTGCATGAATTTGTTTTTTAAAGCCCATTCCCTATGGTGGGATACCTTGCTCAGCCTTGATGCAGGAGGGAGGGGGTAGGCCCTTCCTCAACTTGGTATGCCAGATTTTGTTGACTACCCAAGGGAGACCTTACCCCTCTGAGGAATGGATAGAGGGTAAGATAGGGAAGAGGTGGAGATCAGGAGAAGGGGAGGGAGGGAGAACTGGGGTTGGTATGTAAAATATATATAAAAAAGAATGTTCTCCACAAGCTCACATATTGGAATGCTTACTCGTTAGAGAGTGACACTTTTTTGAGAAGAATTAGGTGTGGCCTTACTGGAGTAGGTATGACCTTGTCGGTGGTAGTGTGTCCCTAGGGGTGGGTTCTGAGGTTTCAAAAGCTCAAAGTCAAGCCCAGTGTCTCTCTTTTATCCTGTGGATCAAGATGTAGCTGCCCATCATGATAATGGAATTAACCTTTGAAACTGTAAGCAAGCTCCCAATGAAATGCTTTCTTTTATAAGAGTAGCCTTGGTCATGATGCCTCTTCACAGCAATAGAACACTGACTAAGACAGATCGTGAATTTCCATGTTTTAAAAATTCCAAATTTCTTTGGAATTAATCATGCCATTTATTTACCATGGGCTGTCTTTGTGTCAGGCACTGTGTGAGTTTAAAGTTTACTATTATATCCCCAGATCCTAGTGAAGTATGTAGTATATAATATATGCTCATTGTTTGCTAAAAATGGATTAATCACACTAGTATAGTATGCTGATTATTTACTTGCTTATTTTTCCCTTGAAATTTTGAGCTCATCAAAGTCTCATAAACATACCTTGTTCATATCTTTATCACCAGTATCTCTGACAGGTCCTGACATTTAATGTGCATTTAATATTTATTGAATGATTGAGTGCACACAAACTGGCATAAAATATACAGACTACATCTAGTAGATTGAGAAATAGAACTGGCAGTTACTCTTTTTGTACTTCTTGAAGAAACTATAAGACATCCTTTATGGTGCTTAATCTTTTTCCAAAATTGTTTTGTTAATTTCTATGTATGCAGGTTTAGCCTGCAGGTATGTCTGTGAACTATGTGTGTGTGTGCCTGGTGCCTAGAAGAGTAGGTGGTAGATTTCCTGGAACTGGAGTTACAGATGGTTGGGAGCTGCCCTGTAGGTGCTGGTAATTGAACACAGTTCATCTGCAAGAGTAGCCGGTGCTCCTAAATATCAAGCCATCTTTTTGGCTCCCTAGAATGTTTAATGTTGATTTTCAACTTGACTGAATCTGTAAGTAATTAAGAGACACCCATCTTGGTGCATCTGTGATGGTATTGCCAAGAAAGACTAACTGAAAAGAGAAGCCCCTTCCCCAGTGGGCAGCAGCTTTCATAGTGGCCTAGATATAAAGAAGCCCAAGGAAAAAGCAATGCTGTTTGCTTACACTTCTTAGATTCTGTCTGGGGACTCTGAACATCTGTCATTCTTCAGGAACATCAGAAACCAGCCTTTTCAGGCTCCAATGGATTAAAGAGTGCAGACTCTATGAATCTTCCAGGCTTTCAATGCCAGATTGGGACTACTAATGCATTGAGAATCATGGACTGAGAAGCTACAAGGTTCTCAGCCTCTTCATGGTACAAATGACCATTGCTACAACTCATCTCCTATATGCTATGAACCCTAATTAATATTGTCTAAAACAATGAGACGCTTTCAGTTCTTGGGGGCTGGTCAAAGTATGAGCTAAAACTCCTACTTTCAGATAATCTATGTGACCTCATCCTTCTGGTTCAGTGTCTTTGTGGACTTAGATTGCAAGGATTACAGAAGAATTTGCTGGGCTTTTGTTTTTTAAGTAGCAAATGGTTACACAAAATATTTGTGGTTGGAACCCAAAAAGGACACTAAAATGCTACAGGACCTTCTCTTTAAATACAAATATCATCACTGGGTAGGCGAAGTCTTAATTTGCCAGTTTTCATTCACAGTCTTGGTGGTTTGAAAAATAATGGCCTCTATAGGCTCATATACTTAAATATTTAGTACATATATGAGTGGCACTATTTGACAGGGATTAGAAGGTGTGGCCTTGTTGAGTCACTGGGGTAAACTTTGGATTTTAAAAAGCTCAAGCCAATCCCAGTGGCTTTTTTCCTGATGCCTATGGGTCTGGATACAGAACTCTAGCTACTTCTCCAGTACCAGGTGTGTTTGCATGCTTCCAGTCATGATGAGAATAGACTAAACCTCTGAAACTGTAAGCAAGCCCCAATTAAATGTTTCCTTATAAGAGTTGCTGTGGTCATGATGTCTCTTCACAGCAAAGAACACTAAGACAACAGTGAATAACTTAAATTAGAAAACAAGTCCCTTTTATTTGCTGCCTTATATTATCTTCATTTCTTTGATAATCAATGCTTAATGAGAGGAATCATAGGTTTTGTTTTGTTCTTGTTTGTTTGGAGAGGTATATTGGGAGTACAGTCAGAAACATGATGAGAACAGGATCCAAAGACAGTGTGGGCTTAGAAGGGTATTTTCACAGAAGGTGCCAGTCTTGATGCCAAAGTCTCCACTGTTCACACTTTACCGAAAGTCTCCACTGTTCACACTTTACTGAACATCTACTTGTACCTGTACTCAGTCAAGGAACCAGCATGTTGGGCTAAATATTTGGCATGAACTTTGTCATACAGGCTTGGACACTGATTAGAGCTGGCATAGTCTTAGTAGACAGCATGCCTATAGGAGCCTTATACACTCTCTTATTTTACAATGCAGAGAATCTGATTTTTACTATTCATAGGTATGTATAAATCATGTTTCTTGTTATAGGTCAGAAATCAAAGAGCTAAATATTATATATTGTCTACTATGGTAACCTTATGATGATTGCTCAGGATATTAAAGTTGAACATGTTTTGAGAGCTAATGGAGAAAATAAAGAAAAGGAATTGGAAAAAACACATGGCTTTTAATCAGGGTGCTCTGTTTTACTATTTATTTGCCTAGAGGAAACAGTTAATTGTGCCTTCAGTTTTCTTATCTGTTAAAAAGGCTATGCTTATCCTATAAAATTGTTGTTAAGAGGAAATATAAATGACAATAAAGCCTGAACATTTTGGTGATCATCAGGTATTCTGGGACTAGAGAGATGGCTTGGCAGGTAAGAGTACTTGCTACTCTTTCAGATGATTGAGTTCAGTTCCTAGCATCATGTAGGGAGCCTAACAATAGCCTGTAACTCCAACCCCAGAATACCTGATTATCTCTTCTGGCCTCTGCAGATGCCCTCCCCACATCCACATACTCACACACAGACACATCTGTATACACACCACCACCACCACCACAACAACAACAATAATAATAAAAATACTAAAAACAGAGGGAAACACAAGGTTTATATCTTAAAATACTGGGCTTACATTGTTATACAGTGTTATATGTAGGTTTGTGTACATAAAATATACAAATTATATAATTTCCTTCAAAAATAAGTTTAATACTGGATTATATCTAAAATTGTTGATGTCATTAGTTGGTCTACTAACAGCATAAAATTAAGATGTTCTAAGGAAATTCATATTATGTTCATCTGTGAATTTACTTTTACTTCATTCTATTTATTGAAGTTACCTTTCCACTTAGCTCTTCACTCTCTTCTATGTTTTATCTTTTAGCCCAAGCATCATGTCAATGGAGAACAAGAAAATTTATGAGCATGTTTGTGTATGTATTCTTTAAAAATTCAGAAAAAAAGTTGGGCCACAAAGAATCATGTCACTATTACAACCTAAAGGAAGGTTTGATCCAAGAGTGATTCCTTGAATGGGTTTCAGATTTCCTCTGAATTCTTTTTGTTTCCTTTTTTCCTCAATGGCAGTACCACCAGGTATTGTATGGACAGTGTTCTCAACTGAATGTCCAGAGACAGAAGTTTGAAGTATATCTAAGATGTACACCATCAAAGGAGAATAAGTAAGAGGATGCCTTTGTTTAAACTCATGGTGTATGGGGTGATCTTGCTTATTCTAGATGTGGTTTTCTCCAGGATTATCCACTTAGAGCAGGAGAAGGAGCTTATTTACCTTTTGGGAAATGAGAAGTCTATGCTCAAATGGAAGTAGCTGAAGAATAATAAAGCCAATCACCAGCTGATTGCTAAATTTTCACTTTCCCACTCTCTTTATAATAAATACCAAATCTGGAAGACCAAGTGAGCATATGTGTATAAAATGAATTGGCCAAAGCAATTTTGAAATTTATAGTAAAATTAACCTGAGGCATCTTTAATAGTATATGCCTGTTATGTTGTTATTGTATCATATGAACTAAAGCCACTTACAGAAGTGAAAGTACTTTAGTTGCTTTTACAGTTATACAAATATTTCTGAGATTGTTTTTTATTATCATCAAAAATTTTTTTAGTTCCATGAAAATTTCATGTAGTGCATTATGATTATGTTATCCCCCCCCTTACATCCTTCCAGAGCTACCACAGATTCCCTATTGTTTTCAAAATATCCGTCAAGTCTAATTTGTGCTACCCATACATTCTTGGATATATAGTCTCCCATTGAAGCAGTGGCTATCCTCTCAAAGAAAACTGACTCTCCTTCTAGCAGCTATCAATTTCCCTATAGCTCCTTGGTGAGGCATGGAACTTCATATCCAAATCCCCTCTCCATGGTGAGATTTAGTCTGACCTGTGTTGCAGAAGTCTTGTGTATGCTGTCACAGCAGCTCTGGTTTCATATATGTAGCTTATCTTCTCTACCCAGAAGATTGCTGTGTTCTTGTAGTCATCCACAACTTCTGGTTCTCATACTCTTTTCTCTCTTGTGCAATTGTTTCTGAACTTTGGGAGGGGGACCTTGATGAAGATGTTTCATTTAGGGCCAAGCTTTCCATAGTCCATTATTCTCCACACCTTAACCAGTCATAGGTCTCTGTTAATCAGCATCTACTGAAAATAGAAGCTTTAATGAAATCTGACATTACCTATTGGTATAACAATAATGCATTTGCAGTCAGTCTAATACTATGTATTAGTATCATAACTAGTAGGTTCTCTTCTGGGGCCAATGACCTATCTAGCCACAGATTCTTTCCCCGGCAATTGTATTGCTTATGGGTTTTATCAGAATTGGACTTAATTCTAATCAGAAAATGGTTTATGACTCCATTCACATCCATGCCACTATTGCATTAGTAGGCATGTTTTGTCAGGCCAGATGTTAATGTAGCTTTCAGGCTGACTGTTGGATTAAGATTGATGGTTAGTTTTCTCCTCTGATATCATGTTCTTGTTCTCTCTCTCTCTCTCTCTCTCTCTCTCTCTCTCTCTCTCTCTCTCTCTCCGGGAGATCATTTTTAACAGGATCAAATTTAAGGAAAAAATGATTCCTGAAGAATAAAATGTACCCACAGTATTTATTCTGCAATGCATATTATGATGGTCATTTGTATGGGTGCCTTATTTAATGCACTCGTTCTTTCATTCAGGACATATTTTTAAGTACTTACTGTATGCCATTATATTGCTGTTAGGAACTCAGTGAAGAGAACTGATTGCCTACCTTCATAATGTTTATATTGTAATACTGATGAAAGGTAAACAAAAATAACTGATAAGTAGAAAACTGCTGTTTAAGAGAAAACATACATAACCCGTGGGGGGGAAAACTATGTACTTTAGGTCAGATGCCTGAAGAAGCTCTTTCTGAGCTTAATCTTATTTGACTTAAACAATCCAAGGAGGGAAAGAGAAAACACATTGATAGTAACGAAAGGATAAGCTTAGTGTGTTCAATGAGCTGAATGAGGATAGGTGCCCTCGTGAAAAGTGGTCTAGAATGAGGTGAAGGAGGCTAGTCAGAGAATATAAAACTAGTCATCATGGGAAATCCACTTGTCTGAAAACCTTTTGAGGCAAGATGATATTTATTTCTGTAACCCACAGCCTATATTTTGTGAATGTGTGTAAGTGTGTATGGTTGGAAATAGGACTTTACAGTTCCTATTTTAACATCCGTAGGCAAGAAAAGCTTCTGGTAATTTATCTCAGTTGTTGCCTAGATGGAACTTTCCAGTCTAATTTTCCATCATGATCTCCATTTTCCTGGGTCTTGAAATATCTCACCAACCAGCATATTTTGTTTCTTGCCTATTTTGTTTTCCCCTTTGGCTGATGTTAATACCTTAAAGATCAAAGTCTTTGAAAAGGTAAGATATTGCTAATCTTTTTATATATTAAGAGATGACCATTGATACAATTGTTCACACACAAAATGATTTTCCAGCAGCTTGAGTATCCTAGTGTCAGATAACTCAAAAGTTCTTTAAGCACAGGAAAGGCTCAAGATCACGTTCAGATGATTTGTATTAATCACAGGGAACTTCTACTCTGCTCAGAATTCATGGAAATAAGAGTGGGGGGTTTCCACAATTTCTCAGGCATAGGTTAACCTCTTCATATAATTGCAGCATTAACTACCTTCTGTATCTCTGGGTGGGTTTTTTAAAGCCATGCTTGGTAGAAAACAGTGGGCTTTCACTTGACCTGGGAATTCCATGCTGACACATTTCTCCACGTTTCCATTTACACAAAGGTATTCTAAAAAAGAAGGCCCAGCTTTAAAATTCGGGAGTCTCTCCAACTTACAAAGGCCGTCACTTGAATTGCAATCTGTTAGCTGAGCTCCCAAAATAAGCATTCAAAAAAATGTATTTGTGATTTGCGGAGTTGGAGATATCAGAGGAAGGAAGAAAGAAAAGAGTTAAAAAGGAATATGTGGGAAGAAGAGCTTCCATTTTAGCCCCAATCTATCATTTAAGGTTCCTAAGAAAGATGTGAATGACAAATGATGAGGTGGGGGATGGAGGTTTCTTCTGAATATTCTCTCCAATCATCACACATTCATTGAGAGTCTGCCCTGGGATCTTCCCTGGGAAACTTAACTATGTTGACAGAGGGAACATTCATCTATCCAGAAAGGGAAATGGTAATGTTAAATGGTTAATGCCACTAAATAAAAAGTGACAACATGCTTGACTCTACTTTGGAAGTCCTTATTTGGGTTGTACTCTTGACAAAGCAGACTCCAAACAATTAGTCTGGAGCTAGGGTCACACGTACCATGTGTCTATCCAGGTACATATGAGAAATATAATAGTTAAGAAGATATGCATGGGCCTCTATACAAAGCTCCACTCCACCTCAGGAGTATTCACTGGGTGACATCAGATCATAATGTTCCTTGCCAAGCTCTGGAGATAGAAGCTTCCAGAGCTGCCTGTCTATGGAGATGAGGGTTGTAACCGCAGAAGGAATGACTCAACCACAGGAGGTTTTCAGTTGAACTGCTTACCTCATTTATTCAAGTAACATGCTTGGAGTACCTATTATATAAGAAACACTGGAATAGACACTATGAATATAGACATGAACATGATACACAGGATAATTAATGAAGGAAAGGTTCATAGGAGTTTCAGTTCATGGATGACTGGTTAAATTGCATCTGGGCCTGTGATGAGATAGGCTGTGATGGCAGAAAGGACTGGTTGTACAGAACTATTCACCACATGGCAGGTGTTCATACTGTAGAAAGAACAGAGGATACAGGACAAGATACTATCTCCAAAGACATTCCCCCAGGGACCTAGTTCATCTACCTAGGTTCTACCTTACATAGTTCTAATTTTGAATCTATTGACAGATTAATTAGTAAAGGAACAACCTTATAATCTAATCATGTCCCTCAGGCATCACTTCTCAATACACTTAAATCAAGAATAAACCTTAAATATTCAAGCTTTGGGGAGGTGACACTGTATATCCAAATGTGAGCAATCACTTAAATATATCATTGTCATGCACGGTATTAAATATTCAAAGGTCAAAAGGCCCAAAGACAAGAGACCTTAGGAAAATTAAGTCACCAAATATAGTGAATATGTGGCATTATAAAAAAAATAAGAAAGTTCATTTTCATTTCATTATTTAATGTACCTTGGGTATCTTTTAGGAATGACATTGAAAAGGACTATTGCAATGACCTCCCTGGAATGCATTTATTCATTTGTCTGGTTTATTCTATGTTAAACCCTATGCAAAGTCTTAGTGATAAAAACTCAGATAAGATATTTGTGACCTCAGCCCTTGAGTGGCTCATAGTAAAATGAGAAAATATGAGTAAATAAAGATATATTTATATGGGTCGTTGAAGTACCATCATGGATGATGGGTTGAAGGACTAAGTCTACAGGTGATAGTAACAGATGAAAGATACTAATGACCTAAACTCTAATGCTAAGAACGAGTATAGGGAAAATATAAACAGGCATTTAAAGCAGAATAGATAAAATGTAGCATATTATTTGAATGGTAGTATGAGATGGCAGAGAGTGAAAAAAAAAGTTTAGGTCATCTTGCACCACTAGGGAACAGTTGCTGTCATGAAAATAGAAAGAAATCATTTAAAAAGATAACGACATTTGAGATAAAGTTAGCAGAGAATAACAAGAGCTCAATTATGGAACTATTGAACTTATTTCAAAGAAGATATTTAAGTACAAATGTCCAATAAACTTTTAAACAGTTGTGACTGTACTCAGGGGGAAGAAATCTGAGGAACTCATGAAACTCGGGACTTTTCAGTTTATTTGTAATAGTTAGGGCTGTATGAGTTGATGTGATAGCCCAAGATTATATAGCAGCAGATATAAACCTGAGGAAAGAGCAATATGTAAAGATAGAGAAACATAAAATAGAAACTCAGGAGAGGACACTAAGAAAATAGCCACATTCTTTTTAGAAAATGTGTTTTCACTCTGTAGAATGGTGGGGTAGTAGTTATGAGGCATCAGTTGCTCTCTACTACTTGGCATTTAGTCTGATGCTACATGGTTTGGTCTGCAATATATGTTACTCCTACATCTTTGGTACTGAATTGAGTTGAATCTAATTCCCACTAACAATATTGTGGGAGACTGGGTGAACCCAAGGACACATCCTGAGCAATTTTCTGATGAACAGATTCTTTTTTTCTGGTACAAAAATTGTTTTCACTACTCAAAAGTAGATAATGAGAATTTAAACCATAATTGTGACAGATGGCTGGAAGTTACAAACACATGACTTGGCATACAGATCAAATGTCCTTAAGATCTCAAAAGGCCAGAACTTTTTTCTCATTTTAGCAGCGTGTGTGTATGTATGCATGTATGTATGTTTTTGTGTTTGCTTGTGTTTGGGCACATTTGCACAGCCTATTCAGCTTCTCTTTAATATTAGTTAAAGATTTTGCCCATTATTTATACACAATTTGATAGTCTGAGAGCCATCTGGATGTCTGCAAAAATGCACTTGAATCACTAAAGGGTTGTTATACCAGTTTCAGTTGCAAAACCTCCAGTGAACACGTAAACAAACAGACATGATAGAAACACTTCAGACATTGCCTTTGACTTCTGAATAACTGATACCTCTTTAGCAAACTTGAACCTTACCAAGTTAAATTTTTCTACTATAATTTTAGTAGAACATTATTATGTTCACTTCCTATTTCTCCCAGGATAGTACTATTGGTTAAGACAAATTGTCCTAATGTGTTGTTTTAATTTTTATGACGAACTGATACACAATCAAATGAGTGACCCTTAAATTTTACTTCTGTGAATTAAACGTTGAGTACACCTAAGTCGGATTAAATTTGTCAGCGTCTTCAATTTTCGGTGAGTGCCCTATCACAGGACTCCTGGGATCATTCTTCACATGTTAAGGGTCTTCTAATTCAAAGCTTTGATTTATCTATAAAAATAAATATATCTCAGGGTGTGTCTGTTGCTTGATCTGTCTTCTCTTGATCTAGCTTCCTCATTTACCTAAACTCCAATGGCTCAGTCTTCCTGCATTTTAACTCTGCCTACATCTGTTTGAATAATTCTTAAGAAATATACATGTATATTATGTTTCTGTTACACAGCATGTTTTTATACAATATAATATTTTGTTATATTTTTCTCCTTCATAGCAAAATGGGTTTTTAATAATATGTAAAAAATTTATATTTTTCCATTTATTTTTAAATCTCCAATACTTGCTACATAGAAATTTAGAAAAAAAATGTTGATTGAAGGCATCCATTTGCTCTAATTTCATTGACAAGTTCTCAACCTGAAGCTTGACTGTTGCCTTCTTTTAATACATTCATATCTGTAGTCAGAATGATCTTTGAGAAATGTATAGTTGATTCTGGCATTCTTCCCGCCTAAAGTCCTTCAGAAGCTTTATATTTAAATGAATTTCAAATTTCTTCCTCTTTTTATGATTTACTTTTATGTGTGTTGGGGCTTTGTCTGCATGTATGTCTGTGTGAGGAAGCCAGATCCCCTGGAAACAGAGTTAAAGACAGTTGTGAACTGCCATATGGGTTCTGGGATTTGAGCCCAGGTCCTTTGGATAAACCACCAGTGCTCATACCTACTGAACCATCACTCCGGCTCCTCAAATTTCTTAATGTGATTTATTTTCTTCTGCTACAGTAAGTTGTGCTGTGATAACAAATTAATCACACCTGAGTTTTGACAAAGAAGCCAAAATTATACAATTGAAAAAAAAAAGCATCTTCAACAAATGGTGCTGGCACAACTGGATGTTGGCATGTAGAAGAAGGCAAGTAGATCCATTCCTATCACTCTGCACAAAACTCAAGTCCAAGTGGATCAAGAACCTCAACATAAATCCAGCTACACTGAACTTGATAGAAGAGAAACCAGGAAGTAGCCTAGATCACATTGGCACAGGAGACCACTTCCTAAATATAACACCAATAGCACAGACACAGGGAAACAATCAATAAATGGGACCTCCAGAAACTGAGAAGTTTCTGTAAGGCAAAGGACATGGTAAATAAGATGTAGCCAAAAGTTTTCCTGTGTCCCACCTGATCTGCAGTTGTTCAGACCCAAGTAAACACATAGAGGCTCATGCTAATTAAAACTGCTTGGCCATTAGCTCAGGCTAACTACTGACTAACTCTTACACTTAAACTCAGCCCATTTCCATTAATCTACATGTTGCCATTTTTTTTTTGTGGCTTTACCCATGTGCCATTACATTCTGCTCCCTGGACAGTGGGCTGCCATCTCCCAACTCAGTCTTCCTCATCCCAGAATTCCCCTTGTCTGCTTATCCCACCTATACTTCCTGCCTGGTTACTGGCCAATCAGCATTTTATTAAACCACTGTACAAAAACATTATTCCACAGCAGTAAGACAAAACAAGAGCCTACAGAACAAGAAACGATCTTCACTAACCCCACATCTGACAGAGGGCTTATCTCCAAAATATACAAAGAACTCAAGAAACTAGATATCAAAATACCTAACAATTCCAATTAAAAAATGAGCTACAGAGCTAAACAGAGAATTCTCAACAAAAGAATTTCAAATGCCTAAAAGACATTTAAGGAATTGCTCAACATCCTTAGTCATCAGGGCAATGCAAATAAAAATGACTCTGAGATATTATCCTACACCTCTCAGAATGGCTAAGATAAAAAACATTGATGACAGTTTATGTTGGAGAGGATGTGGAGTAAGAGAACACCCCTTCACTGCTGATGGGAGTACAAAATTATACAGCCACTTTGGAAATCAGTATGGTGGTTTCTCAGAAAATTGGGAATCAATCTACCTCAAGACCCACCTATACTACTCTCAGATATATACCCAAAGGATGCCCAATCATACCACAAGGACACTTGCTCAACTATGTTCATAGCAGCATTATTTGTCATAGTCAGAACTGGTAAACAAACTAGATGCCCCTCAACCAAAGGATGGATAAAGAAAATGAGGTACATATACACAATGGAATACTACTCAGCTGTTAAAATAATGACATCAGGAAACTTGAAGGCAAATGGAGGGAATCAGGAAAAAAAAACTATCTTGAGTGAGGTAACACAAACCCAGAAAGACAAACATGGTATGTACTTACTCATAAGTGAACATTAACTGTAAAGTAAAGGATAACTATGCTATAATTCACAGACTCAGGGAGGCTAGGTAACAAGGAGGGCCCAAGGGGAGGACACATGGATCTTCCTGGAAAGGAGAAATAGAAGAGATCTCCTGGGTGGACTAGGAGCAAGTGGGGTGGTAAATTGAGGGACTGGGTTGGGAGGAGTTGTTTAGAGATGACTGAAATGGGGGCACATTGGGGAGTCAGATAGAAACCTGACACAAGGGAAACTCCCACAAATCTACAAAAATGACCCGAGCTAAGACACCTAAGCAATAGTGGATATGTAGCCTGAACTGGCCATCTCCATCAGCATCATTAGATTGGTGACTACCCCAATTGTCATGAGAGAGGCTTCATCCAGTAACTGATGGAAACAGATGCAGAGACCCACAGCCAAACATTAGGCCAAGCCCAGGGGATCCTGCTGAAGAGAAAGAGGAAGAATTATAGGAACCAGATGGGTCAAGGACATCACAAGAAAACCCATAGAAACAACTAACCTGGCTCATAAGAACTCACAGAGTCTAAACCAACAACCAGGGAGCCTGAATGGGACCAACCCAAGACCTCTACATATATGTGACAGTTGTGTTGCATGGTCTATTTGTGGGACTCCTAACAGTGGGAGCAGGGGCTGTCCCTAATCCTTTGGCTAGCTTTTGGGAACCTATTACTCATCCTGGATTGCCTTGCCCAGTCTTAATATAAGGAAAAGTGCTTGGCCTTACTGCAGTTCAATATGCCATCCTTTGTTGATGCCCCTGGGAGGCCTGCCCCTTTCTGAACAGAAACAAAAGAGGAGTTGATTGAGGTAGGGCAGAGGGGAGGTTGTTAGTGGAAGGAATGGGAGAAGAAAAGGGAGGGGAAACTGCAGTATGTAAAATAAATAAATAATAAAAATAAAAACAAAAACATATTAATCTCCAAATCTCAGCAGTGTTGTCTTTTTTACTACTATGTATCTTTGATGTGACTGTTGGAAATATAGACTTGTTTTACATAGTCACTGACATGTGTGAATACACACATACACATATATATATGCATACGTATATACATATATATGCATACATGTGCTATATATATATATAAATGTATTCAAGTTGATGCAGACTCAGGCATAAACTATCCTGGTAGACTTTTGAAGGTACTGTCTTAGAGATAAGCCATTTGCAGCTTTGCTGTATAGGAATTTCCTTCAAATTCAAATGTTACATCTTGGAGGGAGGCTCCCTAAAATACAGGACATAAATGAAACTTGTAACACTTAGGATGTGAACAATAAGAAATGTCTGGAAGGTCCTAAGAATGACAAGACTCCCAATATTCTTTCCCAAGTTTGTATGATCAGTAAGAACTGCTAGAGGAGGGTGACTCTCCAACATATCAAACTTCCTTCAAGTTTTACAAGGAGATACAGGATACAGCGTTCAAGAGTCCTCACCCATGCTGAGGTAGAGATTTTAAGTGATGCTGCTGCCTTGAAGCCTTCATGTTCCCATCACTAACCCTAATAAGCTCACTGGTTCACTAACTTAGACTTAGCAGGAATCATTACTTTGGTCTGTGGTTGGTACACTATCTGCTCTGAGTAGACATTTGCTCACATCTCAATGAAAAGTGACATGATATATTTGGATTTTTAGATATTTCATCTGTCCTTCACAAAATATTTTGTATTAGTAATTTTTATTAACTACCAAGAGAACTAAACCTTAAAACCTCAAGGCAATCATTGTATATAGTGTAGGCCTTTCATTCTTACACATGTAAAAAGGTATGTTATACACCATAGTCAAAATATTGCTAAGACTGTCAAGGAAATCATTTTTAGTTCTTTGATTCAGATGAGAAAACTCAATTGAATGAAAATCTAAGTGTATAGCATATAATAGATGTTAGATGCATGTTTATTTTTTGCTTCCAATAACACTTAGTTTTGCTACCAGTTAAACAAAACAATTGGTTTCATATGATATTTCCATATGTGCATACACTATTGTTTGACCATATTCCTCCCCATCATGTTCTTTAATATTCCATCCCACCTGTTACTTTATTTCCTCCTAAAGAGATTCCTTCTACACATTCATGATTGGTTTTCATCTAGAGTCTGCATGTAAGAAACAAAGCAAGAACTTCCATAAAAGGGAGAGTGGGTTTTCTTTAAGGGTGTGGTCCCTAGTCAGTTACCAATCCAGTGGGTGATCACACACCTGTGGGTTAAAAAAATAGCTAAGGACACAAAATTGGATAGTGTGGGGTAGTAATTGAGTCTGGGAGCATAAAATCATCAAAATGCACTATATCAAATCCTCAAATTAAAAAAAATTAAAAGAAAAAAGAGACAAAGCAATAATAGTCGTTCAGAGTATTGCTTACTTTGCTTAACACAATCACTTTCAGTTCCATAAACGGAAACAAAATTCTACCCTTACAGGAACACAGAGACAATTGCTTTCCTATTTTACCTCCTATTGTTGTGATAAACCATGACCTAAAGCAACTTATGGAATAAAGGGTTTATTTCATCTTACACCTTACAATCTACCATGAAGGTAAGTCAGGGCACAACTCAAAGCAGGAATCTGGAGGCAAAAATTGAAGCAGAGGCTATGGAGGAACACTACTGACTTGCTTCCCATAGCTTGCTTGCCCTGATTTCTTATACAGTGCAGCACTGCTTGCCCAGGAGTGGCATTATATAGATAGGCCCTCTCTCCTCATCATTAATCAAACAAATGTCCTACAGTTAAGGTTTTCTCATTTCAAATGACTCCAGCTTGTGTCAAAGTGAAATAAATGTACACATATCAGAACTATGTTGCCCTCTTTAAAAATACAGGAGTCTCTAAAGGTCTAGAAGTGATCCTTTGATCCATTTGGTTGACTAGTTCTCCAACCTGGATAGACATTTGAATCACTGGAAGAGCTTAAGGTGTGGAAGGCAGATAACATGAATGTATACCTTTCAACAATTACCTCAGCTTATTTTTATCCAGTCATTTAGCTCCTGATGTTGGCCCATAGGCAATCATCTGAGTATCATCATTATAGTTTAAGCATTTCCATTTTCATATTTGGCAGAAGTTATTAGTTCTTAGAGAAAGGAAGACTCAGTGTCCAAGCTTGTATCACATGCTCTTACCCTTAAGTTTTAAAAACATTTCCTCTCGGGATTAAATTGGGACATAACAAAGTTGTATGTTTTCTGCAGTCTCTCTGAGCTGTAATATTCTGGAAATCACATTTGTAAGTTGAAGTTTTGTACTCGAGTCATTGAAAAAGTGGGGGACAATTGCTATAACGAATTGGAATACCTCTTCAAAAAGATGAGACTGAAAGCAGAAGTACAGCTGGCTGCATTGGAAACACCTGTGGCCTCTCCTTCCCCTGAGCTCTCATTCAAGCTAGAATGGGAACAGAGAGGGAGAACAAGGAAATAGATAACATGATAAATGACGGCACCATGAGAATAGGGAGAAGTAGAGTGCTAGGAAAGTTCCCAGGAATCCACAATGACTCCACTATAGACTACTGGCAATGGTTGAGAGGGTGTCTGAGCTGGCCTACTCTGGTGATTGTATGTCTGAACACCCTAACTGTCATGATAGAACCCTCATCCAGTGTCTGATGGAAGCAGATGCAGAGATCCATGGGTCCCAGGCAGAGCTCCAGGAGCCCAATCGATGAGAGAGAGGAGGGATTCTATGAGCAAGAGACATCTAGATCATGATTGGAAAAAGTACAGAGAAAACTAGCCAAACTAGTGGAAACACATGAACTGTGGACCAGTAGCTGAGGAGCCCCCGTGGTACTGGACTAGGCCCTCTGGATAAGCGAGACAATTGCTTACCTGGAACTGTTTAGGGCGCCCCCAGGCAGTGGGATCAGGACCTGTCCCTAGTGCATGAACTGGCTTTTTGGAAACTAGTGCCTGTGGTAAGACACTTTGTGCAGCCTTGGTGCAGGAAGGAGGGCCTTGGACCTGCCTCAACAGAATGTGCTAGGCTCTGCTGACTCCACCTTGTCTTGGAGGAGGTGGGGATGGGGGTCAGTTGGCAGGGAAGGCTGGGGGCTGCAAGGAGGGAGGAGAGGGGAATCTGTGGTTGGTATGTAAATGAACAGGAAGTCTCTTAATAAGAAAAAAGGGGAAAAAAGAAGAGGAAAATAAAAAGAAACCATTGGGGAATTATGTTTGTATCCAAACTCAGATGAACCCAGAGTCCCAGGAAATTGATGGAGACTTTGCAGAGGTCCCTGTATTTCCTTCCTTGACCCCCATTCTCCCTCTCTTATCAAAATATACCAAGCTTAGCAGATACATTTAACTGGAGTCTTTAACTGGAATCTAGAACTCCTGGAGTTACCAAGCAAATAATAGGTCACAACTTAGCATTAATGTCTATGAGCTACACATAGGACTCAAATAACATTCTGGGATAGACAAGACAGTTCATTAGAGAAACAAAGTGTTTACCTCACATTCCCAAAACAGTACTGTTTTACTTGTAGTTAGAATGGCTTTTCTTTACTATTGGAAATTATAAATAAGTATTGCCAAAAATAGTTCCAAAATGCATTTTTCCCACTGCTCTCAGCAACCCACATAGTCTAAAAGGTTTGACAAATGTTAAGGTCAATTTATTTTCAATATAATCTCTTGAAGTGAAGACATACATATTAGTAGTAAGACATTTATAATATGTATGGTTTATAGACCAACATTTTATGGTTTATGAACAATATTCTGATGTATATTAATAGCATAAAACCCTTTTAGACAAATGGATTCCATTGTAAAATGTATTTCAGAGAGCTGCATATTGTAGGCTTTTATTATACACAATCTTGTTAAGGGATTTGGAAAGTCCTGTATTTTCAATGTTTACCTATCTTAGTTAGACCAAGCATATGCAAACAGTATGAGCATGATACTTTTTCTTACATGAACATCTTTTGATATCTTGTCGGTCACCATTTGACAATTGTTTTAAAAAAACTGAATTATTGTTAAAGGTTCTTTGAACCAATGCAAAAGAACACTTATGTTTAGGAATTATTTGTATTGTATATGTGAGGCCATTATATCTTTACTATAGGTCAGAAAGGAAAAGTAAAATTTTCATTTTTGAAAGAGCTCATATATGTATGCAGTAATTATTAGTGACATTTCTAACACTTTCTTCTCTAAGTATTCCTGAAATATCACAGAATGAATTTTCTAAAGGCTATTTCATTAGGAATCCAAAGAGACAGTTTCCCCAAGAGCTCTGCCATTGACTGGATTTTATGCCTTTATATTACTTGATTAAATTCCTTAACTCTCAGTTTCTTCATGCATAAAGTGGCAATAACAATGGCTGTATTATCTATGTCATGACACTGTTGTAAGGCTCCTACAATAAAAATCCATAGGATACTTATACCTTGGCATGGTGGAAAAGCACAAATGACAATGTGACAGGATTAGGTTACTCTTACAAATAGTAAAGGGAAAGGACTGTTACAGTACTAGAGTCTTCAAATATGTTCCATAAAATCATTGTACCATGAAATCATTATTTGGAAGGCTGAGGAAGTATGTAAGTTAGAGTTCAACTTCCACAAATGTCTCCCCATTTCCATTTTGACAGAACAAGCTCAGAGCCAAGGCCAGCTAGAGCACAGGGAAAAGGAGTACATTCCTGATATTTCAGCTCTCGTTATCATGCTACTCCGTGTTACCACCCACAATTCTTGTCCAGAAAACAAAGAACAAGGTTATCAAACTTTTGCAGCCATTCTGCCTTCCCCTTACCACACTGCTCACTTTAATACTCCATACTAAACTACTCATACGTTTTATTTAACATTTACCCAGCGTGAATGTATCTATTTTACCCTTCCCATCCAAGTTCTTATCATTCAAGTGAAGGCTTTGAAAGGAGGTCATAAAGGAGATTAATGTCCCCCAAGGTCTCTGGTAAAGAGAAATGTCTTAGCTGATTAAACTAAGAGATTCTACAAGGCTGCCAGTTGGGTTTCTAACCTCTGGCCCTTGGTTGAAAATCTGTTCTCTGTCCTTGATACTATTTAATTATGTATCCTTGGTAACAATAGGACAAAGGACCTTTCTAAGTCCTTGTTTGAAAGCAGTTTTCCCTTTTCTGCTGGCATGTAATGGTCATCATTATTATCTAATACTTGTTGTCACTTGTATTCTCAAAATGGTATGCATTGCACATTGTTGTTATCCTTGTGAGGTATCAGTGAGCCCAGAGGTTATGTACTTTATTATATCAACTGTATATTATACATTTCAAGGTACCCCAAGTGTCAATGGCACACAACATTGCACCATTATTTGCATGGTACAATTGGGTGAGATATCTGGGGATGCCATTATTTGGCTCTCTGGCTCATAATATCTCATAAATCTACAAACGAAGTAACAGCCAAGAACACAGTCACTTCCAGGTTCCATTGGAACTGGATTTGGCTGTTGACAGAATTAAGCTTCTTGAGGTTTATTACACAGAAGGGCTCAGCTCCCTGCATATTGTTGGGGAAAAGACGCTGTTGTAATAGTATAGTCAGAAGGTTCCTCTGATCCCACCCAGCCCAAGGTCCTGCAGCTGCTGAGACCCAAGTAAAAATACAGATGCTTATATAATTTACAAACTGTATGGCCTATGGCAGGCCTCTTGCTAGCCAACTCTAATATCTTAAATTAACCCATTTCTATTAATCTATGCATTGCCACATGGCTTACTGGTACTTTTACATCTTGCTTCTCCTGGCAGTGGCTCCCAGCCTCTCCCTACACTCTGCCTTTCTCTTTCCTGTCCCTCTCAGATTTCCCACCTGCCTCTAAGATGCCTCACCATAGGCCAAATCAGCTTATTTACTAACCAATGGGAACAACATATATTCACAGCATACAGAAAGACATCCCCCAACAACTTAGGAAGAGGGAACCTCGGCTGATGAATTGCCTCCATCAGACTGGCCAGTGGACATGTCTGTAGGGCATTATTTATTAATTGACATAGGAGGGCACAGCCCCCTTTGAGAGGCACCGCCATGGCCAGGTGGTCTTGGGTTGTATAAAAAGGCAGGTTGATCAAGCCACAAGAAGTAGGTCACTAAGCACTATTGCCTCAAGGTCTCTGGTTCAGTTCCTGTTTTCAAGTTCCTGCCTTGTCTTCCTTTGAGGCTGGACTGAAATCTGTAAGCCAAGTCAGTTCTTTCCTCTTAAAGTTTGCTTCTGGTCAAGTTGTTGGACACAGCAACAGAAAGCAAACTAGAACAGTAGAACAGGCCTTTGTTCCTTGCCATGTGGACCACTCCATAGAACATGGAGGATAGTTTCATCAATGTGAAAAAGTGAAAGAAAAGTATTAAAGACTACAAATTTGAATAAATAAAATTTTGAAATGATATACATTTCTGGTGCTGTTCCTTAATTTTTATTTAAAACTACATTATTTTGTAAATCTGGCTGAGAATCTGTAGTTGTGGAGCTCATGGGTCCTAGAGGTGATCCTACTATCATGTTTTGGTAAACGGACATAATATAAAACTGTCCTTTAACATTTGTAGATTAAAGCAGCTCTCGGACTGCAAAAGAGAAGTTTCTTTCTGCACTGTGTGATGGTTAATATATAAAAAAAAATCACAGCAGGTCAAAGTGCAAAGAATAAGTGTCTGTGACTACTCAACCACAAATAGGACATCTGCATCTCCCACCACCCCACACCCAGGAGTACACAGGTGACTCAAACTGGAGTCGATGAATTACTAAATAAAGAGATGATCCAGCGTTGGGAAGTAGGGAGCTGTGAGCTGGTCTGTGATCAATATACATTTAATGAATAAAATGCCACATTAAAATGTTTTTATTTTTAAAATTAGCTTAAAAAGTAAAAGATTTCCCAAGGAATTTACATACCTATTTAATAATTGTTGAATCTCATGGCCCTCATACTCCCTCCTTATCTCTGTTCCTTCCCTTTCTCCCCTGTACCCATAGACCCCTATATCCTTTCTTCTACTTTTTCTACTTTCTTCCTTAGCCCATCTCTAAAAGCCCTTTGTCCAGTCTTGCAGGCCTGTTTCTAGTTTTCTGGCCTTTCCCTATATTCACTTATAGCAGGATATGCATATTTAATAGAAGATAGGCTCTATATAATGAGATAAAATTATAGTGTTTGTTTTGGGAGTCTGAATACCTCAATATAATGTTTTCTAGTACCATTCTTTTTCTACAAATAACTTAACTTTCCCTTACAGATTGCATATATATAATGCTTCCATTATCCATTTATCTGATAGGGTCATCTAGGCTGATTCCATTTTCTTCCTTTTATGAAAGCACATGAATGTGCAAGTATCTCTATATTGTGATGTACAGTTCTTTGGCTACTGGGCCATATTGCAATTCTATTTCAAGTTTTCTGAGAAACTTCTACATGATTTTCATAGTTCTATACTAGTTTGTACTCCCACCAACATCCTTGGCAGTATGTGTTGGACTAGTTTACACTACTGCCAACATTTTACCATCCTCACCTGAATCTGTTGTCATTTGTTTCCTTTATGGTGTCTATTTGACTAGAATGGGATGGAATTTGAAAGTAGTCTTAATTTTCATTCTGGTGGCTAGAAATGTTGAATATTTTAAAATATATTTTACTCTTTTTACTTCCTCTTTTAAGAACTGTCTATTCAAATTATTGGCCTATATAATGGCTGCTGCTTTACTCATGTCACTTGTGGCCTAGATTTAGTGAATTATTCAGAGGAGCTCTCACAAAGATATCAACAGTGGAAGGCAGGGATCAGAAGAGCAATTGGAAAATCTTGGAAATTCTGGAATTTGGAGTTTCTTCTTGAAAAAGAACCTGAATCTCAGGAGAATTTCTTCCTACTGCCTCTAAGGATTTTTGTTGTTGTTGTTGTTGTTTCAAATAGCAACTTCCTTTTAGGTCAATAATATAGCAATCCCATTTACCTCATCTACAAATGTCCTAAGTTTATAGATTTGGAAGTTTTAATATTTCTGCCACAATTTTTTACCCTATGAGCTCTACTTCCTTTACAAGATTCTTCATCCCCACTGTTGATTAGTTGCTCTCTGAACATGTTCTATTCTCTACTTTCTTTCCATCTGCTAGTAACTCACCATCGTGTGTGGCCTTTTACAACTTTTGAAATATTCCAGATTCCTGATACTGTTTCTTAACAATCAAGGAATAGAGAATTTCAAGTTTCTTCTATAGCTTGTTATTCTTGATTTGAAAACAATCAGTCAGCTCACAAAGGAGTTTTATGTCACTCATTTCAAATTTTTACTTCAGAAGTTGATGCATTTTTTATTCTTTAATCATGGAATGTTTACTTTTCCACCAGGCAGTGAAAAACTATCCCCAAAGGATAATTTGCCTATTTGACAGGAGCCAGACCTAGCTATGTATTTTGAACTATTTCCTCAAGAAATGGATCAACTCCAGCATTCTGTGGAGTTTGTTTTTTGTTCTTTTCTTTTCAGTGTGTTATTTTATTTTATATTTTAATTTATGTGTGTGGGTGTTTTCCCAATTGGGTCTGAGATATCTGTAGGTTCTGAGAATTCAGTCCAGGTCCTCTGCAAGAATAGCCAGTGCTCCTGATTGCTGAGTCATCTCTCTAATCCTAAAAGTTGGTTTTCTGGTCACCATAAATTAGAAAATCAACTAATACTGTTACGTCTCTATAGTGAGCCAAACATTATTCTAGGTCTTTGGAGAAATAAGAAATGTATTGCTATCAGAGACCTGGTAGCCAGTGGTTCCTGGAGATAAGGCTTACTTTAATGGATAGAACATACAACACAACTTTCAACCAGATTGTGGATACCTGTGGAATTTTCCACTTATGTTCTGTAGACATGATTTCATAAGCAGAGGTAGAAAGGGGAAATAGCAAAAAGGCAGATGTAGAACCAAACAAGAATTCCAATAATACTTTCCTTTTCACTTGACTTTTACTAATGTCTTTTTATTTAAAACAAATCTTCTCACTGGCAGGGTAACAAAAAGGGCTTGAATTTTTCTGATTCTTACTGGTATAGGAAGTCTACTTTCTGCTCAAACATTGACCAAATCTGTAGTCTACTCATTTTATATTCTTTTGTTACCATTTATGTAGTGTATATGTGTTTTGAATTTAACCGTTGCTGCTAGTCCAGATTTAAAACTTGCCCTATGCTTCCTGTGCTGCTGGTCATCTGTAGTTGTATTTCCCTGGTCTCTCTAAGGCTTTAACCCAAATTTCTGGCTCTATATTCTGCCAGTACTTTTATAAGCACTTGTAAAATTCTTTTAAAACAAAGCCTTATATTGACTTTTGTAAGTTAGAAACTGAGAGGAATAAGACATGGATCATGCCTTCAATGAGTGCAGAGTTCACAAAGATGTGAGGAAAAAGATGAGGATACCAATAACTCATGCTGGCCCAATTGGTCAATATGCTGCAGAATTATAAAGCACCTTAGTGTGAGAAGTGTTTGTTATGTATATGTTTTCCACTTGTGCAATTCTGTCACACATTCTGAAATTTTAAAATGTGCTTGCCTGTATTTCTTTTATGTATGCTTTCATCCTGCTTAGTGATTTCATTATTTCCATTATTTACTACTAGTAGCCAATTAATCTCTGGAATGCTTGGATTGTCACTTCACCATAAACTGACAGTGTAGACTGTTCCATTCTCCAAAGGGCTTTGGTTGTGATGGAGGATGGAGTTGGAAAAGTAACTAAGACAAAAATTTCCTTATTGACTAGAGAATGTCTGACTCTATGCCTGGGATTTGTGTTGAGTACAATTGGTGGGACATAGTAATTAAACCAAACCTTTGGCACCAATGTTCTGTCAATCTTTCTATTAAAAGACATTCCTTTTATCCTTGTAAGACTGAGAATTGAAGTCTCATTAGAATAAGTAGCTTCTTAATCCATCAGAAAATAAACTCTTCTGTGCTGACATTTAGGTCATAATGAAAATGTGATAAGTCACTAGCCAGGAAGCAGAGCTGGGCTGCGCTGTGTTGATAACAGTGCAGTACAATTGATGATGTGTGGCACTGGAAAACAAGACCTGCAAATACAGCTCACAGTTGGCATTATGACAAAAAGGAAATTTCAGAATATATTCTTATCACCCAAATGGACTCAGCTCTCCAGTCTTCTCAAGCTATTAAGCATGCTTTAATAACTATCCAGGTTAGGGGCACTAGTGCCTAATGAGACCCTGGCAATAGTCCTGATGAACCAGAATGGTCACAGGACTACAATGGTTGTAGAATTGCCTGCTGTTTGTACAAATACAGAGAAAAGCATGTTGGGTAGGAGTGGAAAGGGGCTAGCTACCTTGGAGTAAAGAAACATACTATCTGCTGAGTCAGGGTAGAGACAATCATTGCCTGTTAAAATGACCTTTATTATGGTAGCTCTAATAATGGGTACAGAGATTGGAATTGGATAAACATGCGACGCTTTTTTAAGAGAAGAACTTACTCCTGAATCCTTCTTTTATGATTTGCCACTTCTCTAGAGGGTGGGACCTGGGAGAATGGAGCTGACAAATGGAGTAGGCTAAAGTCTCATATAATAGCCAGCTTTATTTAGAGCATCAGACAATTTATCACCCGAGTGTTAAGAGGAGTCACATGAGTAAAGTGTACAATAACAAGGGCAAGCCATACATGATAGACAAGCCACATGCAGCAAAAACATGTTTTTCTATAGAGGCATATAAACCAATAAAAATAGCCAGTTGTAATGAATAATATTAAGTAAACTCACTCCTATCTGCTACACCTGGGAGGGGTACTAAAACATATCCCAAGAACAATTTCATGTTTTTGAAGAAACTGAGTTCACAAAACACTTTTCGTTTTGTTTTCTTGGAGTTTTCTCTCACTCACTCAGAATTCTCCTCAAATGACTCCATTCTCGGACTACATTCCAACAGTGATTCAATTGTTGAGGCCCTGTAACATATACTTTTGGAAAGTTACCCTTAGCAACCACAGTGAGAACAATTGGTATGGGAAAAATTCTAGATCATTGAGCTAGTTTAAATATTCCTAGTTTAAGCAGTTCTATTTATCATGCCAACATGGAACATGAAGTCCTCTAAGGTCCCATTGTTACATGAAGAACTTACAGGCAGCCAATGGGAGCTAAGCGAAGTATCAGCTTTTTTACAGAGACAAGCCCCTGATATAATAACAAATCCCAAATAGTCAGTCTGTGTGTGTGTGTGTGTGTGTGTGTGTGTGTGTGTGTGTGTGTGTATGTGTGTGTGTAAAACAATACAAATTGAAGAACAGGTCATAAATTTGAGATTGATTGGCAGAGGACACAGGAGTTTGACAAGGGAGAGGGGATGGAAAAATACAAGGGAGCACTCAAGTTTGATATTCTCAAAATAATTTTAAAAATTAAATAAAAATGATTCCTCTTCAGTTGACTTTAAGTTATCTGGCTCTGCCTTGTAGTCTGCCATGATTATATTATAGTGACAGTGAAGTAGGTACTTTGATCTTTCTCTGACCAAGGAGTGGCTTCACACTCTAGTTCCAATAACTACACTCATTTCCAAATTCCCCGACACTGATTCTTATACAGACAGCTTTCCCAGAAGTGGAGTCTCTCTAATAGGGTGGCTCTCTAACCTCAGAGGATATTAGATTTGGGTGTTGAACTTGAGTTAAAAAACAAATGTTACAAGACTAGCACACCACTCACAATAATAAAAAAAAAACTCATTTGAACATCAAATTTATTGGACATCTTGTACTATTATTTTCTAAATCTGACAGCCCAACATGGATAATTTTGGAAAATTCATATTCTTGAGCCCTACCCCTATTAATTCTAATTTGACATGTCTGGCATAGAAACTTTTAATAGGTTGCTGCACAGCATTATCATCCTAGCCAAACCATAACCATCTTCATATGACCAGATGTTTCTGCATGCAAAATATCATCACAGCAGGACTTGTTGCTGTTGACATCTCCTTCTAGAAGGAGGGGTTGGGAGGTTCATTGGACCCCAACCTGAGTATTCAACTACTCCTCCCAGTCTATTAGATGTAATTTTGCCCAAATTTTTAAGGCCTTGGGGGTCTTAAGGTTGGAGGCTAGAATATATAGGCTAGAGAAGACTAAAGGAGGAGATATCCACTATGTAGTAATGGGGAAGCCATAATTGATGTTGGGCTAAGGCTCCAATGTTGTTGCTTTGAGGTCACAGTTAGAACCTTCACCTGGGTTCCATAACTAAGCATAATAAACTCATTGGTTCCCCAGGTTGAACTTTGGCAGAATCAAACCTTTTTGTCCTTATGACTTTAGTAGGAAAAGGGAGACGTTCACATCTCTCCCAGGTCAGGAACACAGGTACACACTGAAGTTGAAAGAGGTAGCAAAATAATTTATTTGTGATAACTATATACAATATTATAGACTTGTATGTGGCCCTTGCTTCCTGGAACACATACAGCCTAGAATTCTTAAGTAGAATTAGGAACCTGTACTGAGACTCTTTTCCAAGTATAGATAACCCAAATTCCAAGCACCTTTTCTATGCATAAAGAACTGGTCTGTAACACCAGGAAGGAGAGGGACATGACATGAATGGTTTAAACTACAGTCAGGTAAAAATAAATTATGGTATCTATGACTTACTTAGCACTTCCTTTATACCAGGCATGACCGTAGGTACTTTGAAATATGTCAATCCCTTTTGACCTCACAATAAAAAATAAGGTAGATACTATTATTACCATTTTAGGATGAGTAAACTGAAATACAAAGATTTGAAGTGAGTTGCCCAAGATCATATAGTAAGCAAATGCCAGAGCCAGGGAGTTTTATATATTTAAACATATAAAATGAAATATGTAAATGACAGTGTCTGGTAGTGCAGCTGAACAAAACTGAGGAAAAAAAAGGAGGGCCCAAATAAGGATGAATGGATCACCCTGGGAAGGAAAAATAGATGAAATTTCCATGAGTAAATTGTGGATGAGAGTGGGCAATGGAGGGTTGGGGGTGGTGGATGAGAACGTAAAGGAATGGGATGGTTGAGCTTGAACAGGGGTGGAGTAGGAGAGAAGTGAAAGAGATACCATGATAGAGGGAGACATCATGGGGAAGGGGGAACCGGGTGCTAGGGAAGTTCCCAGGAATCCACAAGGATGACCCCAGCGCGCGCGCGCGCGCACACACACACACACACACACACACACACACACACACACACACACACACCATGCACATGCACACACATAACAAGCTGTATGTATGTGTTTTGAGGCAAGTGGGTGGTATTAGCAAAATAAAGTATTTTGTGTAAACATAGACAAGTTTAAGAAAAATAGATGGCCTGTTCTTTATTACTGTTCTGGGAGTACTTTTACATAGGTTAAGCAAAATGCCTCCCTCTGACACGTACACACACACACACACACACACACACACACACACACACACATGAATTGGAGGAAAATTCATTTATTGACCATGAGATTAGACTTGAGTCTATTAAATGAAGCTCTGTGTATATCATCTCTGTTCCCTGGAAATAGGGTCTGACTCAGAGGAAATGTTCCTTAATTGCAGTGTCTGAATGAGGCACTTCCTGTCTATATTCCAGCTGATACTTCAGTTCAGCTAAGTGTAATTGGCAGACCCATGTTCAGTGTTTTGAGTGCTGCTGCACACTAACATTTGGCTGAGCTACAGAACTTGTAGCTCAAGCTAAGAGTCTAAGAAATAAAGCTATTCTTGAAAGGTTGATGATCATTTTGGGAAGAAAAAGAACAACATGTGAAGAAAATTGATGAAGTTAATCAGGTTTTATTTGTTTTGTTTTTTGTCTTGCTAATTCTCTATACAAAGAAAGTCTTCTATTGGAAAAGACTTATGTTTTAATTCATCCATTCATCAACCATCCTTTCATTGAATGAATATTTAATGCTTATCTTCTTGTGTCAACTACTATTTAGGGAGCAACAACAGAAATATGAACAAAAAGTTTCTGACTTTTATTGAACTTATATTTGTTGAAGTAATATCTGATGCAGAATAGTGTGGTTTGGACCATAGATCAGTAACCCATGGAAGTCAACATACACAATGTATCTGAAGTAACTAGTGGTCTAAAGTTATCAGCCAAGATCCAAATAGGAGACTGACCTAAATACCTCCATTTACACAGATTCTGGGTCAAAACAGACTTGTTCATCAAAGTCTGCCTTCTTCCATTGCACTTCCTGCACAAAGTCTTCTCCACAACAACTGATCAGCATCTTCCCCTATCTTCTAAATACACAGTTTTGTACTTTATTATGCTGAGTCTCATTTCATATTAATTTTTCTATATCTAACATCTCTTCATCCTTGTTGGAAAGTAAGCAAAACTAACAGGATAAAGACAGAGATAAGCCTGATTTTTAGCCTAAATGTAGGAAATGAGGCAGGAAAGGAAGCAAATGCAAGGTGTCTTCAAATTTGAGCAGCTTAAGGAAAAAATAAGACATTAAAATATATTATTTGATGCTCTTTAGACATTCTTGTAATTTCTTAAAAAACCAAAGACCCAAAATTGGAGATAGCATAATAAAAAATAACATTCAAGGGCTGGAGAGAATACTCACTGGGTGAGAATGCTTGGCCTGCTATACAAGGCTGAGAATTTTAGTTTGAATACCTAGCAACCAACAGAAAATAGGGGCATGTCTTTGAGTGCCTATAACCTGAATATTAGGGAAATAGAGACCCAGGAACTTGCTAGACAGCTATTCTATCAAAATGATGCACTTCAAACCCAGTGGGAGAGTCTGTCTCAAGGGAATAAGGAGGCAGAAATGGATAGAAGAAGACACCCAAAGTTCTCCTCTGGCTTACACGTATGCATATACAGAAATGTACACTGATGCATTCCTTGCAGTGCATGCCACATACACACACCTTACACAGGCACACAGAAAATAATAACACTCAAGATTACAAGGTAGAAATGGAGGTGTTACTCACTACTACAGAGCATTTAGATTGTAGCCTGAAGTGTGAGAAGGAAAGGCAGACTGTGACTTGAAGCTAGCTTGTGGCTCCCACACTGATCTTTTGGTGCTATGCTATGGTCTAAAATGAATAGCCAGGTCTTAAACTTCTCTGTCTCCAAATGAACAATATCTTAGGCCATCAATGTTAGACACAGGCACACTGTGAAGATGACAGATCAATTAAAACCTACATATTTTTCTAAACCACAGAGATAATCTGATACCCCTCTGCCACAGCTAATCCATGTAATTGCTGTTTTCTTACTAAGTAACAGAAAGATTTTGTCTCAAACTAGTATTTTTGAATCATGGGTAGAATTTATTAAGATATTCAACTACATTTGCTTTCTGATACCATATAATGCAGGGTAAACACTGCTGTATTCTTCAAATACTCCCCCAAATTTCCTAAAATATCCTCAAATTCTTGCAGTAATGAGAGCTAAACCCAAATTCTTCTGCTTACTGAGAATTGTCTCTGATAGCTGTGGCTTGATGGCACCGAGAACTAACTTTCTATATCACTTCCACATACCTGAGAGACTACCACTAGAACCTTTGTAAGTGCTGCTTCTGAAACTCAACTGGCACTGTCTCTGTCTTAGCCAGAATAGAGACCATACATTATCTGCTATTCTGCACCAAGAACTTCCAACTCAATCTTGAGGAATTTGTAATTAATTGAAGAGACCTAGGCAAAATGCATGTTCTCTACCTGTAGAGAGTTTCAGAATGCAATCTAGTTTCTTTGATGGCTCTGGAACTTCTCATGGCAAGAATTCCTGAAATATTTATGTGTATATTTAAAATTGCTGAGAAGTTCTAGGAGACACTAAGTTTCTGTGTCAGTCTCCAAAAATTTATTGTAATGGTTGGGTATGTTCTCCTCATTCAGCTTCTGTGAGTACTGATGCTAAAGGTACACATCTGTAACCTCTTCATAGAACTGTTCCTGATAGAACATAGAAACTGCCTTACTGATTTAATTTAGGTATTTAATTCCTAAGAGAGTCTACAGTCAATGGTTGATTAGGGAAGAGGTGCAACATCTCCATTCATTTGTATCAAGGAAGGAAAGATTGTTTAGAGCCATTTATACACCAAGAGTTTAATATGAAATTAATTTTAGGCTAAAATTCACCCTAAATCAATCACACTTTTGCTTAGTTCCTTCTCTTTCTTTCCTCATTCCCTCACAGATTGACCTCACAGAATATTTTACTAATAAATCACTTATATAAAATTTTCTCCAGAACAAAAACTATACATTGGAAACTATAAAATGTTGGTGTAAGAAATTAAAAAAGACACAAGCAAGTGGAAAACTATTTTGTATCCATCAATTGGGAGAATCAATATTGTTAAAATGCCTATATCTGTGATAGTTAATTTTGCCTGCCAACTAGATGAGATTTAGAAAAATCTTCATGATGAATCTCTGGGCATGTCTGTAAGGTATTTTCTAGGTTAGGTTAATAGATATGAGAATTCCTCCTCCCAGGTCATAAAATGGAGAAAATGAGTTGAGCACTTGTCATTTAAAAAGTAACCTAGTGTTGGGGATATAGTTATTCAATGTTACCAGCTCTTATCCCTGCCACCAAGCCTCCATAGACATGGTGAGCCATACCTTGAAACACTGAGCCAAAATAAGCTCTCATTCCTTATGTTCCATCTGTCAGGTTTTTCATCACAGCAATATGATGACAAGTAAAGAATGCATTGCTCAAATCAATCTACCTATGCAATGCAATTCCTCCAAAAATTCCAATGTCATTTTGAAAGGAATAAGAAAGCAATCCTAATACCATATGAAACTATCAAACCACCAAATAGCCAAAACAATTGTGAGCAAAAGGATCAAAGATAGAGGCATCACTGTCCTTGATGATAAGATATGATAAAATATACAGTAACCAAAACACCATGGTAGTGACAGCAAAGGAAACATATAGACAAATGGAACAACATTAAAACTTAGAAACAAATCTACACACTTCAGGCCAACTAATTTGACAAAGGTGCCAAGAAAATTCACTAAGAGGAGTCTTTTTCATAAGTGCTATTGGAAAATTGAATATATTTATGTTCAAGAAAGGGATTTTGTTATTTCACACCATATACAAAAATGTAGAAAGCAAACCCCTTGCTCTACAGTGGTGACCTGCCTGCCTGATATGCTGCTGGTGCAATAGTGATACAAACATTGTGGAGTAGCAAACAACTATCTGATTGGATTTAGGACCCACTCTTCAAGATGGATCTCATCCCTGGAACTGCTCAAGTGACCAAGAACCTGAGATTAGATAGGCCATGGGTTTAGGGGGAAAGTAACTACTACTATTCTGCTAAAGGAACACAGCAATAAATTGACTCCTATACCCATAGAATACTGTCTTGATCAGCCATAATCAGAGAAGCTTACTCCTGTAGTAGATGGGAACAAACGCAGACACATACAACTGTGCAGAGAATGAGAGACCTTGGGATATTCAGTCCTAAATGGAATGTTTTCATCAAACCCTTCCCCTCAGGGCTAAAGAACTATGCAGAAGAGGAGGCAGAAAGATTCTAAGAGGTGGTGAATGACTCCAAGGAAACTGTGTCTTCCAGACACAATAGGATTGATGCACATATGAACTCACACTGTGCAAGCATGCTAAGGCCCTTCACAGGTCCAAGCCCCCAGAGCTGAGAGAGGGAAATGGATGCAATATATCATCTCTATCCAAGAAGCTATCTCCAATGGACATCCACTTGTAAAGGAAAAACTAGTTTACCCCAATGGAGTATCACTGATTATATTAACTACACTACCATCCCCAGCAGTAGATTGTCAACACAAAACGTCAATGGTATTTTTGTAGATTGTTTTGTCACATATTGGTTTTCTTGGGATTTTTTTCTTACTGATCTTTTGCTTGTACATGATGGTTTCTGATGTTATGTGTGTGTGTGTGTTTCTGGGTATCTCTGTATGCATTTCTTGTATTTTTTCTTTTTAATTTTTCTGGTATTTTTCTAAAGAGAAAGGGAAAGAAGGTATAATGTTGAGTGAAAGAGGAGATCAGGAGGATCTGGAAGGATATAAGGGAGAGGAAACCATGACCAGAACATATTGTGTGAAAATTTTATTTTTAATAAAATAGCCAATAAACTTAAAATGGATTAAAGACTCAACTATGATGCCTGAAATTGTAAAACTACTGAAAAAAAACAGGTGAAAATATATATGACATTAGTCTAGGTAATGAAATTTTTATATGAGCCCAAAAACACAGCCAACAAAAACAATATCAGACAAAGCAGAGAAGAGCAAATTAAAAAGATATTACATGGAAAGAAAATTACAAAGAAAAGAGACAATCAGAAATGAGACAAATACTTTAACTATCCAAGAAATGAAACTAACTCTGAAGCAAATAACCTATTTTTTATGGGTGAATGATTTATTTTATCTTGGAAGGTATAAATGGCCAGCAGACATAAAAACATGCTTCATATTGCCAGTCATAAAATAAATGTGAATAAAAAACTCTGAGTCATTTACTCATACATTTTAACAGAATTATAAAAAGGAGAAATTTTGGTGAAGACACTGAGGAAAAAGAACACTTCCATACTGAGGGTGGGAATGTAATTTATTACAATGGTTAAGCAGAAACATTATGGATAATCCCTGAAAACTCAAAAACTTAACTCCACATTATCTAGCAGTGCCACTGTTGGAAGTAGATGAAATCAGCATGCCAAAGGGATGTCAGCAGTCTCTTATTAATTGTGGTATTAATCAAAGAAGCCAAGATACAGAATAATCCCAGGTACCATTCAATAAGGTGAATCCATAACTAAAATGTACACATACATAATTATATATACACAATGCATAACTATTTGGTCTTTAAGTAAAAGGGACTTCTGGTATTTGCAACAACACAGAGAAACCAGCAGTTCTGTATGCTATGTGAAATAAGACAAGCATAGAAGACAAATATTGCCGGATAGGACTTACACATAGAATCTAAAAAAAAGATTACCTTATAGAAACAAAGGATGGGGTGGTGGTTAACAGGGACTAATGGGTGGGATGAGGCTAGAGAGATGGGATGCTGACTTTTGTTGCATAGCAGAAATAAATTCAAGGGCCCTGTTTTATAAAATGGTGACTAAAGATAAATAACTATATTTTTTGAAAATTAGTGAGTAGATGTTAAATATTCTTACAATAAAATAAGTATGTGAGATAATATATGTAGATTAATTCAATGTAACCATTTTATATTAATACATATTTTTAAAAAGTATGTTTTTCATTATAAATTTAATAAAAAGTAATCTAGGGCTATAAAGATAGCTAAGCTGCCTTTCAAGTATGAGGACCTGATATTTGATATTCAAAGCCTGCACAACAGAGAAAACATGGAAGCTCATGCTTATGCAGAGATGGACAGATTCCTGAGGTCTGTTAGCAAGCTCACCTAGTCTACTTGAACTCCAAGTCAGGGAGAGAGTCTGTCTCAAAAATCAGGCTGGACAGCTCCTGAGAAATGACACTCAAGGCTTGCTTTGACTTCTACACGCATAGGCACACACACATGCATATGCACACACACATATCCCTACACATACATGTACACACGTATTTATACACTTACATACACACATATATAAGTAATAAAAGAATTTCTGTGGTGAATCAACCCTAATATAACAGCCAAAACAGAATATGTAATGTGGTGATATACTGTGTCCCCTAATAAACTTATCTGGGGATCAGAGGACAGAGCCAGATACTAGATTAGACATAGAGGCCAGAAAGTGGTGGCATACATCCTTAATCCTATCACTTGGGAGGCAGAGATCCGTGTGTATTTCTGTGAGTCAGGCAGTGGTTGCCCATACCATTAATCCCAGCACTTGAGATCTCATGCCTTTGCTTGGAAAGAACACCTGCCTTTAATCCCAGGAAGTGACATGGCTGGGTGGAGAATGGTATATAAGGCATGAGGAGACAGGAACTAAGAGCCTCAGGTGTGAGGACTCAGAGGCTTTCAGTCTGAGGATTTGTGGAAACAGGATCAGCTGAGGAGTTGGCGATGTGAGGTTGGCTGTGGCTTGTTCTGCTTCTCTGATCTTTCAGCTTTCACCCCAATATCTGGTTCTGTTTTTTTTATTGTAAGACCTTTTAAGATTTGTGTTGCAGTAATGTCTTCTTTAGTTGATGTATTTGAGTATTTTAATGGTAGTTTAATATAGCTCAACTTCTTATTGACTAGTATAGACAACTCTAAATCCAGAATCTTGAGATGATATGCACTCACTTTTAGCTTCCAAAGTTCCATGTTGTTATTCCATAAACAGGAGGCTATGCTACACAAACTTAATCTATATATATATATAGCAAAACTGGAAGGGGAAATGGATAAACTACAACAAAAACAAAATTATCAGTAACTCTTCTTTCTGCAAATTTCCCTTTGTTTTCTAGTTGGTTCCTTGACTTTCAATCAGCATCTAAACTGTCTTTATCTGTTTTATGTTGTGATATGAAAGTGTTTGTGGGTAGATAATTTATTTTTTTAAGTTTATTTGTTCCACATTTTCAGAAGCTGGGAAGTCCATGAAATGACATTGGCTCAGCACTGTTGAAGGCCTTCTTGGGGGTACTGTAACAGACTAAGTGTGGTAGATTGTGTTTTCCTCATTTCATGTCATCATCATTCCCACCATGGGTCTCCAACACTCATGATATCAATTTGATCTTAACTAGTTACCTCCAAATATGTTAATGTGAATTTAAGCATTCAGTATTTTAATATATTTCATTCTTATAAGAATTTCATCTAGTTATATGATACATGTTGAACATATTATCCTCCACTGCTCCCCATAACTCCTCCTTCTTTTTCCATTCTACCCCTCTCTCAACTTCATGTTTACTTTTTTCTATAAACCACTTAGTTCAATTGGTGATAACCACATATGTATCAGTATGAGGCCATCCACTGATAGATGTATCAGGGGCCACACTCTCAAAGAAAACTGACTCTTCTTCCCCTAATAGCCATAAACTGTAAATAGATCTTCAGACAGTGGTAGGGGCTCAAGAGCTTTTCTGTTTTTCATCCTGGAATATTAGTTGGCTTCGTATTTGTGAAGATCTTGCACAGAAAAACCATAGTTGCTATGAGTTCATAAGGGCAAATGTTCTGTCATACCCAGAAGACTCGGTATTTCCCTGAATTCTGGCTCTTATAATCTTCCCATCCCTATTATGTGATATTTTTAGAGTCTTGGAAGAAGGAGCTGGGATAATAGGTTTTGCATTTATGACTAAACACTCCACACACACACTCTACATGTTGACCTGACAATAGTCTCTATGTAACCTCCTTTTACCAAACAAAGAAGCTTCTCTGAGGAGCACTCAGATATCCACTAATTTATTAATACAGAGATACACATTTAGGAGGTTCCTTGATACTACATAATATTTAGTTAAATAGTGGTCAGTTCATCTCTAGGGCACATGAGACCCCCAAACATGGCTTTTGATCAGATATACAGTACCAGGCATGCATTTCCTCCTTAGGATTGGCTTTTCATGTAATTTGAAAGCAATTGTTTATCGCCATAGAAGTAGTGTGACTGTTGAATCCATGGGGATGTCTTGGCTGGGGAGTCATTGTTTTAATCTACAGGATTTACTGATTAGCAATATTGTTGAAGGCTTTTATCCTCTAGAAGTCTGCATAGAACCTTTGGATACTATAAAATCTAGCCAACAAGGAGGAAGCAATAGGGTTTGTGCTGTGTATGTTGTTTTATGTGACCTTGATACGTATATAGTCATCTAAGGGGAGACCTCATTTGAGAAAATACCTTCATAAGACTGGGCTGAAATCAAGACTGTAGGTCATTTTCTTAATTAGTGATTGATGTGGGAGGGTCCACTCCATTGTGGATAGGGCCACCCCTGGGCTGGTGGTAGTACTCAGTTCCATAACAAAGTAGGTTAAGCAAGCCATGATGAGCAAGGCAGTAAGCAGCATTCCCCCATGGCCTCTTTATCAGCTCTTGCCTTCAGGTTCCTGCCCTGTTTGAGTTCCTGTCTTGATTTCCTTCCATGATGAACAACGATGTGGAAGTATAAGCCAAATAAAACACTTCCTCCACAAGTTACTTTTGGTCATGATGTTTCATCACAGCAATATAACCCTAAGACATGGTCTTATCATCAAGTTCTAGTGAGCAACTAAGGTTAATGGTAATAGCTTGTGTTTTTTGGAGGGTCTCTTAGATCTCACCTTATAGGGAAAAATGGTGTTGAGTGCCATAAAAGAGACATAATTTTCTTGAGTACTAGAACCTTTAAACAGACATACAATTGTGTGAGTGGGTATACATACATACATACATACATATATATATATATATCCACTCTATCTTCCACCTTTGGATCTTAGGGTATTCTCTATGACAGTAACAGTAACAGTAATGTCTTTTTGTAATTGATTCAAATCATATGCCATTTCCTATATAGTTTAACAAATTAAATTTTCAGGTATTCATACCTAGAGACTGTGTTGTTTTGGGTTTGTTTTTTGTTTGATTGGTTGGTTGGTTTTTAATTTTACATAGACTGTTGCACTGATACACCAGAGTATTTACTTACGGTTTAGGAATTCATGGGTAAGATTAGTGGATATCTGTGTGCAATGGTCTAACATTTTGCTTCTCTGTAAAAAGAATTTTTATGAAGGTTATAACAGCCATGAAAATAATATTCAAAAGTATACATTGAGGGCAGAAAGAGATTATGAACATAATAGAAAAACCCTCACCAAGGCTATTTATTCTGCTGTTACCGACAAATTTCACAAGAACCAATAGTGGCAGTCTACACGAAGCCACCAGCTAGGCACTGTGATCCAGAGGAACCACGCAGACACTGAGGCAGGTTGTTTACTTTTGATGTTCTTTATTAGAGAGGGGGCAAAATCCTTTGTGTTAACTGTTACTTATATTTTCTATGGTATGGTTTATCTTCCAGCTTCTAAGCATTTCTACTAGCATTAGTTACCCCTCTTCCCACACTGCTGTCTGCTTTGTTCTTTGAGTCTGAGTAAACAGAGAAAGCAACATGTGCCCACATGTTCTGGATTAGTAGCTCCTTTGATCAATGTCTCTGAAAAATCACTGGAGCAGATAACCTGGAATCCACAGAGAGTTTTATTTGTATTGGAGGCAAATAAACCACCATTCTGAAGTTACACAGTTGTAAACCTAGATAACCCCCCCCCCATTTCTTAACATATATCTCTGAAGTGATATGGGTACATGATTCTTTTGGTTCCATGAAGTCATATAGAGGATCAATTTAAATGACTCAAAAAATTATACTTTAGGAGTATGAATATGGGGATATGCAAGGAATCTATCCCCATACCTCCTAAAAATTCTTTGCCACATTGATACACCTTTATGATACAACATTAGTGGATAAATGAAACACAAGGTATTCCAAAGAAAAGTATAAATTAATCATTCTGGAGAAGAGATGTTTGATCTGTGTTTTGAATGCGTACTATTGGTGAAGATAAGGAGTAAAAGTATCTCAGGGTGAAAATGCTGGTTTGTCTATCGTATTGGTGCCTACTGAAATAAAATTAAAAATATAAAAAGTACAATGCTTATCTCCACAGCTACATTCTGTGAAAAGTAAGCACTTGTTCTGTCATCTCCCGAGTGTCGGTGATGTATGTCTCAAGGTGATTTCAAAGAACAATGGACCAAGCAATAGATAGGGACTTTGGAGGCCCTTCAGCATCAGATTGTGAAGACAAAGACCATTAACTATCAATGGGCAAAGCCAATATTCATACTTAGGCTGCCTTAGATCCAGAGCCTGAATTCAGATGGTGACACAGTCTCTCCTTGTAGGAATTTATAACACAGTATGGGTTATTAACACTTCCTTCATTTTTCAAGTCTCCACCCAGGCTTAGCTTATGGCCTGCAGGATATTTTTTCCAAAACAGACTACCTTCTGTTACCTACCTACCACTGGCCCTATTCCTCTCTGCCTCTTATACTTGAGGTATGTGTATCATTTTTTTTAGATCTTCCCTGAAATTAAATTTCTGAGAAGCAGCATCAACTATATCCAGTGAAGAGTCATTAGAGAGCAACTTTGCAGGTTTTATGTGTGGAAAATAGAATTCTCAATTGCATTCACTCTGCTTTTATGCTCTGTAGCCCAGACAATCATGAATCTCATGAAGCAAGCCACAGAGCCTCAAGGGACTGGCCATTAGTTGTCAGGGCTGGAAGCTTTAATGTGGTTCTATAGAGCAATGGAGATGATGAGGATGTCATATATCATTTTAAAAGACACTGGAGATCCTTTCTGACTGTACTTTGCACTAAGCTTAGAATACATTTTCAACACCCATGGATTTGTACTGCAAGCACCTTGAACACAGCAATAAAATAAATGTAAGTTCTACACTATAAGAAGGCTTTGAGGATGGCATAGGTTTGTAAGATCGTAAGTTATAAGGCACTTAAAAACAACACAGTCAAGTTTGTCATATGAACTGATACCCTTTCTTTACCTACTAGAGAGCTTCCTTGTTTTGTTGTTGTTTTCAGAGTTGGAAACCTATAGATACACTATGATATGCTAAAAGGAGGTAGACAAATCTGGATTTGCTCTCATATTGGTCATTTATTAGCTGTATGACTGTGGCTTACTTAATACTTGAGTTAAATATATAATCATGTTAGTTTTTATTCAGCTTTCATTGAAAAAAATGTTTATTATTCAACATCCTTGAAGTAAAAAAATCACAGAATTTATGTATATTAATAGTGTAAAACATGATGAAGTCTTAAAATTTATTTTAATGATTAGCATATTATTAACATAATATGTTTTGAGAAAAGGTCTCACTATTCATACAGATGTTCACAAATTCATGGCCCTCTTACTTGCCTCTAAGTGCTAGAATGACAGGCTTGTATTAGCATGCTTAGTACTAAAATGCAAAATGATTATCACAGTCAAAGTTAATTCTTTTATGTGGTAATAATAATTGAGATTTACCCTCTTTATTGGGCTGGAGGATTACTGATCAGGGAGAGCACTAAAATCAGGGGATTTCGGGGTCAGGTAGAAACCTGATGGAAAGGAATCTCCCAAGAATCTACAAGAATGACCCCATCTAAGACTCCTAGTAATAGTGGATTCATAGCCTGAACTAGACACCTCCTGTGATCAGATTGGTAACTATCCCAATTGTCATTAGAGAGCCCTCATCCAGTAACTGATGGGAACAGATGCAGAGACCCACAGACAAACAGTGGACAGAGCCTGTAGAATTATGTTGAGAACAGAGAGGAAAGATTGTAGGAGCCAGATGGGTCAAGGGCATCACACAAAAACCCACAGGAACAAATAACCTGGCTCATAGGAACTCACAAATTTCAACAACCAGAGAGCCTGCATGGGACTAGCCTATGCCTTCTACATATATGTGACTGTTGTGTAGCTTGGTCTACTTGTAGAATTCCTAACAAAGGGAGAGGGAGCATCCATGCTTGGGCTGGCTCTTGGGAAACTATTCCTCATACTGGATTGCCTTGCCCAGCCTAAATACAAGGGGAGGAGCTTAGTCCTACTGCAACTTGATATGCCATGCTTTGTTGATTCATGGGAGGCCTGCCCCTTTCTGAACAGAAACAGAGAAAGAGTGGATGGAGGGCAGAGAGAAGGTATGGGGAAGGAATGGGAGGAGAGGAGGGAACACTGTGGTCAGGATACAAAACAAACAAACAAACAAATAAATATTTACCCTCTTAGACAACAGGATATTATTAACTATATCCACAGTGCTATACATTAGGTTTCCAGAATTTATTACTCTTATAATAATTACAAGTTTTTAACATACCGACCAAAATCACCTCATATCCTATACCAGAGACTCTGTATGCTCCCTTATAACTCTGTTCTCTAAGTTTTACATATTTTCTACATTCCACATATAACCAAACTTTGTAGTTCAAGTCTTTCAGTGCCTAACTGGATATGCTTTACTATGTACTTTGTAGGTGTCATAAGCTTTCCTTTCAGCAACTCAGTTAGTGTTCATGGTAAACCCATGCACTAGAAATTGTCACCCTGATTTTATACATAAAAACCCAACATCCAATTATATGTCATGGATATTTATCTAATCTTGATTGTGATCACATTCTGCTATTATATTCAACACGTTTCTCCTTGCTCTGTCAAAATATCAACAAAAACAACTTAGGGAGGAAAGATTTCAGAGGGTCCATCATGGCCTGGAAGGCAATTAGAAATACACCATCTGACAGCAGTAGGGATATACAGCAGCAGATCTTCATGGGGGTGTTGATTAGGAAGCATAGACCATGATTGGAACCAGGAGTAGGTATTACCTTAAAGGGTCACCCCAAGGGACTTATTTATGTTAGGCAGTTTTTTTCTGCCTGTATGTTTCATGAACTTTTAACTAGTAACACAGGCTGGAGACCAAGAAATAAAAACATAATTCTATATAAGGGATATTTTGATTCAGACCATAACATTCTGCTCCTGCCTAGCTAATGGCCATGGCAAATGTTCTCACAATGCAAAATGCTAATGATCATGACAATGTTCTCATGATATAAAATGCTTTCAGTCCAACTTCAGAAGTACTAAGAGAGTTAATAGTGCCAACACTACAAATGTCGAAAGTTCAAAGTCTTTCATGAACCTCAAGGCCATCACTTAACCAGAAGGCCAGGGAAAAACAAAAAGAATGCCACATACTTCTAATACACAGTACCAATGAACAAACATTCTCATTCCAAGTGAGAGGAATGAATGATAGCAAGAAATTGTTGAATGGAAGTAATATCAGAACCCAAGAGAATAAATATTAAATACTGTAGCAAATCATGGCTAGCATCTGAAGGAAGCTGTGGCTTAAATATCTTCACTCATATGGCCTTGATTTATGATACATGTGATCTTTCTCTTAAGATGGTTCCACTTTTCTTGGCAGACATTAACATTTCTAGGGTCTGCATTAAAAACTATACTTCACTTTAATAGAATTATGCATAAATACTGACCTTGATACATAATGCCTGACATAAGTTTTTTTTTAAACTTAGGTGCAGGCTCCATGACCCCATAACTCCTATATTCTTCATGCCTATATAACTGGCTCCACAAGAATGATGCCAAGTTCTTCTGTCAACTTAATATTCTGTTGTGCTCACTAGAACATGATTATAGCCTCTGAGTGCCTGAGTGCTTGAACTTGGAAAAACTTCTTTAAGTTGTCATTTTTTATTAAGGCATACCTGTGGCCATTTTTTTCAGGTACTCTTTTAAATCATGTTTTTAAATTAAATTATACAATTTATATAAATTATATAAAAATTTTAATATAATTAGATCACTTTTGTGCCTCTTACCCTTCCTGTGTATTCCCCATGCTTTCTCTCACATTCATGGCTACTATATATAAATCTACTCAGTCCATATAATTTTACTTGTATGGATATGATTTCAGATCTGCTCACTTGATATTGGATTTTGGGACTCTTTCCCAGGGGCATCAGTTGAGGGATTCTTCCCTGGTAAAATTACTGTCTCTGCTCTCCAAATTCCTAAGTTGTCTGTAATCTATCTAGAGTTGGAGATCTATAAAATTCTCCACTTCCATGTTAGCATGTATGCTGGTGTTGTTCTTGTTTAGGTCTTGTTTTGGTAGCCATATTGTTGAAACTTCATGGGTATAGTTTCCCTGACATTTTCAGATGTGATGACAACAGACATCCTGTGCCTCTGGTTCTTCCAATCAGCCTTCCCTTCTTCCACAATGTTCCCTGAGCCTTGGGTACTGGAGTTGTAATGTAGATGGATCAGTGAGGGCTTAGTATCACACTATCATTTGTTCTCTACACAATGTTTAGTTTTCTCTAATGGCTTCCATCTGTTGAAAAGAGAAGTTTCTTTGTTGAGGGGTAAGAACTACAATTACTTGTGAATGTAATGGTAAATATTTAGAACACAGGAATTATGCTGGTTTAGTGAAGCGGTAGTTGTAGGCTCTCCACCAAGATCCATGACCTCATTAGTTCTGGGTATTTTCCTAGGTTTTAGATATCAGGCATGATTTGTCTCTTGTTGAGCAAGCCTTCCTTATGTTCAAATTAGAGAGCTATCGGTTACTACAAAGATATGAGCATCACTATTGCATACTTAGGCTTATTGTGCCATGGTGGTCATTTTTATGTTTTATATTTCATAGACATCATAGCTCAGTAGGAGGATTGTTGTTACCTTCCTTTGAAAGCTTGCATGGCATGTTCTGGTACCATGAAAGCTAGTCCTCATAGAAGAGGCTTTTGGTCAGATTTCTGATCCTCCAGGTCCTGTGACCAAAGTAAATGGTGTCTTCAGTAATAGAGACTTACCTTAAATCTATAGGAGACAGATCGGGCGGTGGTGGCGCATGCCTTTAATCCCAGCACTCGGGAGGCAGAGGTAGGTGGATTTCTGTGAGTTCAAGGCCAGCCTGGGCTACAGAGTGAGTTCCAGGACAGACTCCAAAGGTACACAGAGAAACCCTATTTCGAAAAACCAAACCAAACCAAACAAAAACAAAAACAAAAAACCTATAGGAGACAAACATGGGCAACAGCAATAACCTGTAATGTTTCAATAGTCTTTTGGATTTCCTCTGACAATAAATGATAAAGTGGCTTCTTGTGCCTGGTTTGGTTTTTTGTTAGATAGTATGTGGCTCTTGGGCATAACCATTGCCAATCCAGGAGGAAATTTTTCATTTAAAATATCTATGTGTATGTAGACACATATATGTATTATATGTAATTTTTGGAAAATAGACAATATTGTCTCGTGGGTTTTTCAGACATCCTTATTATTTTATCCTCTTCCCCCTCTCTACTTCTTTGTTACCCTCCTTCTCCCTCCCAATTAAGCACACCAATTTTTCCCATTTCTTCCTTCAGATTACTTTCACCCTGCTATTCCCCTCTCTTTTGCTCCCTTTTTACTTTTCTAATCTTTGCAGTTACTCCAGGTTACGTACCCACATCTGAAGGTTTGGAGCTAAGGACCTCAGATGAGAGAAAACATGTGATGTTTGTCTTTCTGGGTCTGGGTTGCCTTACTTATTATGAACATTTCTAGTACCATACATTTACCTACAAATTTTATGAATTCACATTTCTATACAGCTAAATAGCATTCCACAGCGAATGTATGTACCACATTTTCATTAACCATTTGTCAGTTGAGGGACATTTATTGTTGCCATTTCCTAGTTATTGTGAATACAGCAACAATGAACATGGCTGTAGAGTAGGATGCCAAGCCCTTAGGGTATATTCCAAGGACTGGGACAGATGGAACACATGATAGATTGATGTTTAGCTTTCTGAGAGTTCTCCACAATTCCAGGGTAGCTGGGTCAGGTGCAATCCCATCAGCAGTGAAGGGGTCTTTTTGTCCATTCTCCTCTTTAGCATTGTTGTTGGTTGTTTTATTGATCTTGGCCATTCTAACTGAAGTAAGTTGAAATCTCAAAGTTGCTTTGATTTGCAGTTTCCTACTTGCTAGGGACAATGAATGAACACTTCTTGAGATATTTCATAGCCCCTTTTATTTATTCTTTTGAGAACTCTGTTCAGTTCCATTACCCATTTTTAATGGATTTTTTCTCTTTAAGGAACTCTGTTTTCAAGTAAAATATTTCCATGTAAGTGCATTTTCACACCCTAGAATTTTCAATTGGAGGAGTCATGCCCTCAAGAAACTGCCTTATTATCAAAGGGGGAATTGCATGGCATTAAGAGGTGCCAATCTCTTTAACAAGTGGCATGCTTTTTCAAAGTTGCTTTGAAACCTTAAATGATTTTGCCCTCCTTTCTTTACCCTACTGCATATTTTAATAACACATTAATCTATTTTCACTCCTTCTTTTCACTATAAATGTAGCTAAAAGAAGACAGTAGTGACTATGTTACATCTTGAATATTATTCTGTCTTAAAATTTCTTTCAACAGATAAATTAGTCCATTTCTTTTGCTTTCAGGATTGCTTAGAATTTCAGGATATGATGTAATATAGACAGATTTCTTGCCATAATATAATATGAACGACTTCCAATTCAATTCCCAATGGAGCTGTTGTTCTCATCTGAAACCTCATGCACATAATATTACTGTGCACATTCCTATCAATCCTCTGGTCACCTGAACTCACATCTGGATGATCCAGATAATACTCACTTAAAGCAGTTGAAAGGATTTTCTAGTCAGAATGTCTAAATACTTTCCTATTCATCCTATAAACATATTAATCACAAAGCACGGTACTTCTCTCACTTTAGTTATGGTTCTCATCTCTATGGAGGTATACCGGAAACAGTTTAGGGAGGTAATATTTGTTGTAATTCATGAACGTGGACAGCTTTTGGTACATTATACAAAGAAGAAAAAAATGGAGCAGCTCAGCCCATGGTGGTAAGAGCATACAGTGACTGATTTTTCTCATCTCATGGCTGACCAGAAAACACAAAACATAAATTAGAACCAAGAGTGGTATAACATTCAAAGCCCTGCTTCCACCAGTGAGCACCCAACTAATAAAAAATTCATACCCTTTGAAGTAGTGCCAGAAGCTACAGAACACATACTCAAAATCTGTGGGGAATATTTCTCATTCAAACTGTAACAAGTACTATCTGTTATTCCCATTCAGCCAGAAGTTTAGGTTAGGACTTCCTCAGTAATTAGCTTGAATTTTCTAAATGCAACTTTGTCATTCTGAGGATCAGCAAGGCTTACTTCAAACACATGACCCTTGAGGTCATCAGATTCAATTTTGCTTCCTTAAGTACTTGTGACCAGTGTTTTTCTAATCATTCTATTACTGAAGATATCCAGAGATTTTACATCATACCAATCATTCTTAGAAAATGGATCAACCACTTTTTTCCTGGCTCCCTTCTTGCCACCTTCTATCAAGAGCTTGTTCTTGCCAACGGCTGTGGTGCTGCTCAGAGATCCAAAGGGGCCTAAGATTTCATCTGGATTAGCCAGGGTTAAGAAGGTAATTTCCATAGTATTGAATAGAGTATTTTGTTCACACACACTTACCATACAAAGTAATGGGTTTACTAAGACAATTTTGTACATGCTTATGAAATATTTTGAAGATAGTGAACCCTCCTGGCCCGCTCTTATTCTTCCTTTCCTTCCCCTTGTTCCCTTTCTCTTCTCTGATATTACCTCTTTCACTCATCTCAACTTAGTGTAGTTATTTTTAATTTAATATGGTCATAAAAGCAATAATTTTGTTTGAGTTTTGATTATTTCTTAACATAATAATATTCCATTTTTCCATTTTCTTGCAAACAAAATTTTGAGTCAACATCATGCTGTTTTTCTTACTACTTTTTGTAGTTAGAGTTTTCCTGCCTGGCCCAGTCAGGACAAATCTCTCTTACCCACCAGTCCCACAGTCGCTCAGACCCAACCAAGTAAACACACAGAAACTTACATTGCTTACAAACTGTATGGCTGTGGCAGGCTTCTTGTTATCTACTTTTTCTATCTTAAATTAACCCATTTCTGCTTATCTATACTTTGCCACATGGCTTGTGGCTTACCAGTGTCTTTACATGTTGCTTCTCATGGTGGCGGCTGGCGGTGTCTCCCCAGCCTTCTACTTCCCAGAATTCTCTTCTCTCTTGTCCCGCCTATACTTCCTGCCTGGCCATTGGCCAATCAGAACTTTATTTACACAAAGCAATATCCACAGCAACTTTTCTTCAGAATAGTTTAAATCAGGTATTAAGCTACATCCAACATTTATTTTAGAATTGATTTTCTAGTTCTGTGACAAATGGTATTGTTATTGGAAAGATTTTTATCTGGCTCTGAATACTTTACCATTTTACTGCATTTTTCACACAAATTGAAATAAGATTATGCAAGAACATAAAGATGTACATTTATCACATATTATTACATTATTAATTGCTAATTCACAATAATAAGCTGACAACAATAGAAAGGAAGAATAAGGAAAAGAATCCAGTTCCCTGCTAGACATTGTAAGAGATATAAGACTAACAGTTACCACCTGATGGTATCTGTAAACATGAATAAATAAATAACAAAATAGCATTCAAATATGTCTTTATAATAAACTAAGTAGATGCATATTGTAGACATTCAACAACTACCTATTGACTGGTTGATTAAAAAAAAATAATGACATATCCATCACCAAGCAGTGGGAAATGAAATGATATAGAAGGTCTATTTTCTGTGATGAGCAATCTTAAATATATTTTTCTCATAAATGTTATAAGATAGGTATCATTTATCTTCATTTTCTAAGCAAAGAAACAAAATCCAAAAAGATTTTAATAAAATAGAGCCAACTCAAGCAAGTCACTAGAGTCAAAGGGAGGACTTGAGCCTAACTTTTCTGATCCTCAAACCTATTTCCCTCCATCTACATTGTCCTGTTACATTATGATTACAAAGTGCAAAAATGACACATCTTAGGCAAATCAAGCTGCTGGGAGCACAGAGCAAAACAGCATTAGGAAAACCATTCTGTGGCTCTCAATTTTTAACATTTTACAAATGTTTATGTCTATAAATTAAACACTCTTATTGATTTAAAAATAGCAGTGAGAGATAGGCAAAGACAGGAATCTAGACACACACACACATTCACACACACACACACACACACACACACACAGAGAGAGAGAGAGAGAGAGAGAGAGAGAGAGAGAGAGAGAGAGAGAGAGAGAAGGAACCAAGGTGATAGAAAACCGTCTATCTATAAGAACAATGCTTAAGGAACAGCACAGTTACTTAAGTCATTATGTTTAACTTTATTATTTTTAGAAGTGTATCTTTTCCTGAAACAGTAACAGATCTTTCTTTATACTCAGATTTTTTTTCCAGAAATAAATCCAGAGAGGCAAAGCAAGTTTTCTGAACCTAATTGCCAAGGTAATTTGTGTACTGCCTCTAGCCAGAGGAGAGAAGCAAAGGAACTATTCAAAGGTTTGAAAGACCAACATCTTACCCCAGAGATAGTGAGCTGCCTTTTTATTTCTATATATCCAATCTAACAACAATTCTAACAATGCCTTTCAGCTACAATTCCTCAGAAGGGATCCTGGAAGATAGCTTATCTTGCTCCTTCCCTTCTTTCTTTCTCTCTTCACTCCCCTTTCTCTTTCTCCCTTAACCAATCCAAAATTCACAATTTGTATGTATTTCTAGGTAAAATGATTGGCAGTTAACTTTAAAGTATCAATGGATATTCTTTTCTGAAGAAAACTTTCTCCCCTCTCCTCCCCCTGCCCCCAGTTTACCCAGGATGTCTTATCTACTTTCCCTTCCTAGGGTGATCTGTGCATGCCCCTCTTAGGGTCCTCCTTGTTATCTAGCTTCCCTGGGGCTGTGGACTGTAGCCTAGTTTTCCTTTGCTTTACATCTAAGATCTACTTATGAGTGAGTACATACTGTGTTTGTCTTCCTGGGTGTGGGTTACCTCACTTAGAATGAATTTTTCTAGTTCCATCCATTTTCCTCCAAATTTCATGATTTTTTTTAACCACTGAGTAATACTTCATTGTGCAAATGTACTGCATTTTCTTTATTCATTCTTCAGTCGAGGGGCATCTATGTTGTTTCCAGGTTCTGGTTATTACAAATAATGCTACTAGTGCAGGGGATGGGCAATAAGAACACGAGGGAACAGGATGGTCCAGTTGGGGGAAGGAGAGAGAGAGGGAGAGCAATGAAAGAGATATCTTGATAGAGGGAGCCACTGTGGGGTTAGGGAGAAACCTAGTTCTAGGAAAATTCCCAGGTATCCACAAGGATGACCCCAGCTAGGACTCCTAGCAATAGTGGAGAGGGTGCCTGAACTGGACTTCTCCTGTAATCAGATTGATGACTACCCTAATTGTCATAGAATCTATATCCAGTGACTGATGGAAGCAGATGCAGAGATCCACAGCCAAGCATGGGGTTGAGCTCCTGGTTGGTGTCCAGTTGAAGAGGGAGGAGGGATTATATGAGTAAGGGGGGATCAAGCTCATGATAGGGAAATCCACAGACAGCTGAAGCAAGCTAGTGCGATCTCCCAGACTCTGGGTTGACAGCTGGGGAGCCTGCATGAAACCAAGCTAGGCACTCTGCATGTGGGTGAGTTGTGTCTTTTTGTGGGGCCCCTGGCAATGAGACCAGGATTTATCCCTAGAGCATGAACTGGCTTTTTGGAGCCTATTCCCTATGGAGGGATACCTTGTTCAACCTTGATGCAGTGTGAGGGGCTTGGTCCTCAACTTGACAGGTCAGGCTTTGTTGGCTCTCCGTGGGAGGGCTTACCCACTCTGAGGAGTGGAAGAGGGGTGGGGTATGGAGGAGGTGGGGGGAAGTGGGAGGAGGGGAGAGATGGGACCATGGTTGGTATATAAAATGAAAAAAACAAGAAGAAAACCTTTAACTGATACTATATTAATCCATATTAATATTATCATCATCATTGTCATCATCCTGATAGCAGCAAACATTTTGAGCTGAAAGTATTTACCAGATTCTATAATACTTGATTTACAAATAATTTAAAAATTTCAATGACTCTCGTAAAGTAAGTACTTTTTTTTTAAATCATTCTCATTGTGCTGGTGAGGGAGTTGAAAGACTAAAAATCTTACTTGAGGTCCCATAATTACTTAGTGGAGAAATACATTCTCCTACCTTGACTACTGATAGACATTGGTACCTAGTGCATTGGCCTTAAACCTGGGTGGATGACAGTGACTTAGGAGAGTCTCCATCTCTGTCATCTGCCCATATCCTGTAACAGTGATTTTGTTAGCAAATAATGGCAGCCTGTAAGATCAAGGTTGTTTAGCATCAGCATTCGCTTCTTGTCTGAAATACACACTGGCTGGCTCAGAGATGTTTTCTAAAGATGATTTACTCTGTATATCATTGCCTGTCTTACATCTTTGGAAAGGATGAATGATCAGTCTTGATGTTTGCCCTTGAGGTGCCTACCATTTAGACAAATGATAGCGACATGTGTGGATAGTATAACTTCACAATAAATTGCAGGAAAATCAGACAGATATGATCTCAAATAAACTAAAGCAAAGAAAGAACATTCTGTATCATTTGGAGGCTTGGACAAATTGAGTGTGGGGAAGGTTTACATGTTTCAAGCTGAGGATAATTAACATGATGACCAGAGATATTTTGTACTAACTTTTTACTGTATGGAGGTGGTCAACTGCAGAACCCACCTTACAACCATGAAATGAGGAATGGAATTGAACAAGCAAAATGTGTAAGAATCTTGATTTTGGTCACATTGAGAGAAGGCTTAGAAGAAATTAAAGCCTGAACATGAAAACACATTGGAATTTAATGGTAAACAAGATCTTGTGTTTATAAAGCAAAAAAGGAAAGAATAAAATGAGAAATGATTAAGAACATCTTTCAACATAGGTAAATGTGCATGCTGAATGTTCTAGTATAGAACAAATCTAATATGGCTCTTTGACTTAAACTTATGAATTGTATTATAGTTTCTGAATTGATGTTTTTGCAGCAAAAGTGGCTTCTCACATTGAAAATATCTAGTATTTATTGCATAGTTTCTATGTGCTAGAATCTATCTGGGCAACTTTATGTTTATTATGTTATATCATTTTTCAATATGATCCCACAAAGTGTGAATTTGGACCCTGTGATGATAGACAATTCTGTTGGGGTTTGAGAATGAATCTGTCCAACAAAATCATGTGTTGAATGTTTCTCCTTCATTGGATCATGTTTTTGTGAGATAATGGTAATAATGTTTTGCAGTGGGGCCTAACTGGAGGAAGTAGGGGTACGGTTTTGAAGGTGTTTATCTGGTCCCTGGTTCCTTCTCCTCTCTCCTTTCAGTACCTAGGATATTCAGAATGCACTAATATGTAACCCCTTATGATATGAGAACAATCTTTAGCAGTCTTTCCTCATTTTTTATACTCCTTGCCCCTGGCAACCTCCAACGGCTGTCTGTTCTATAGATTTTATATTATATTATATCTGGCTCCTACATTTTACATCATGTATAAGAATTTAATTTTGAGGCAAATTTTTCTTTTAATTTTTTTTGACATACTGACCAGTTTCCCCTCCCTTCTCTCTTTCTGGTTTCACTCCCCACCCCCAACCCTCCTATTTATCCCCCTCCCCAATCACTCCTCATCCATTTCCATTCAGAAAGATGCAGGCCTCCCATGGGTTTGAACAAAGCATGGCACATCAAGTTGAGGCAGGGCCAAGTTCCTCCCCCTGCATCAAGGCTGAATGAAGTAATCCAGCATGGGGAACAGGTTCCTAAAAGACAGCTAGGTGTTCCAGGGACAGGTCATGATCACACTGCTAGAAGCATCCCAGACAGACCAAGATACACAACTATTACACACCTGCAGAAGACCTAGGTTGGTCCCATCCAGGCTCCCCAACTATTAGTCCTGAGTCCATGAGCTCCCAAAAGCTCAGGTCAGCTGTCTCTGTGTGTTTCTCGTTCATAACCTTGACTCCCCTGGCTCCTACTATCCCTCCTTCCTTTGTTTATCAAGACTCCTGGAGCTTGGCCCTGTGCTTGGCTATGGATCTCTGCATCTGCTTCCATCAGTTACTGGATGAAGGCTCTATGATGGCAATTAGGGTAGGTAATCTGATTACAACAAATGGCCAGTTCAGGTACCCTCTCCACTATTGCTAGGGATCTTAGCTGGGGTCATCCTTATAGATCCCTGGAAGTTTCCCTGGCACCAGTTTTCTTCCTAATCCTGAAATGTCTGTTGCCCATCTCTTTCATTACTCTCCCCTTCCATCTTGCTCCCAACCCACCTCCCACTCCCAGCCTGCTCATCATGTTTCCATCCCCTCATTCCCCCTGTCTCCCACCATCTACCTCCAGTTTACCCAGGAGATCTCTTCCATTTCCCCTTCCCACAGAAATTCATGCATCTATCTTTGGGCATTCCTTGTTCTGGGGCTGTGGATTGTAAGTTTGTTGTCCTATACTTTACTCCTAATGTCCACTTATGAGTGAGTACATACCATGTTTTTCTTTCTGAGGCTGGATTATCTCACTTAGAATGATTTTTCTAGTTCCATCTATTGAGGCAAAATTATTTTACATTGTTTACAAGTATGATAATATGATAATTTATTACTTGGTGGAAATGTAGGTTTTAACACCCTTTGAATTTTATGAAGAATGTCACTACAAACATTTTTTTAAATAGCAGGTTTAAACAGATTATATATCCAAAGGATATAAGACTTTATTAAAGAACATTTTCTTATATGCACTACCAGGAAAATGTATACATTTTTGTGTTCTTCCATCAAGTTGTTACTAAGTCGACAATACAACGTATTACATTCATTGGTTAATTCTATAAGCTACAGTTTACAGCAATATTAAATGCTTTGAATATCAACACCAACGTCTTCTAAGTTCTGTGCTACTCTTATCAATTTCATGAAATTTCCTTATAATGTTAATATACACTACGCAGTCTGATCACCAAAAATAGTGTATCTCATTTTTTTACATAAATATTTCATACATGGATGCTCAACATCTCTTTTTACATGAGTCAAATCCTTCTAGGGCCAGAACTGTCTGTTTATAGAGATAGAAATATGCTAGTGTCTTATATAAAATATTTGGTAAGAGCATGAACTGCAAATCTTCCTGATTTCATTACTCAGGAACTGTAAAATTATAGACAAGTTTTTCATTTAATAATTTGTCTTGTTTTCCTCATTCCCAAACTTGGTTTAATTTTGATATTTAATTCATTAAATTGAGGATAAATGAGTTAATACATATGCAAAACACTTAGCATAATACCTATTACAATGCATTATTACCTATGATTGTATCTAGTATCTATTATTAGCTTCATTGCTTAATACAGAAAATTATACCTGATGTTAGAAAATAGAAGCTCTTATTAGTGCCAGTAATTTCTGAGCCATTTAGAATCAGGTTCAAAACCCATTTTTGGGAGATACAAATAAATGGATATAACTATTTCCATAGATTGAAATAATTACTATTTCTGAATTCTGTACACCAAAGTAATATACAGATTTCCATAATCCCTGCTAGGCCCAGTGGCATTCTTCACAAAACATAAAAATTATCCCCAAACTGGTACAGAAACATGCTAGAATCCATATAGCCAAAACAGTTCTGAGAGGAAAAACAGGTGGAGGCATCATAATCCCTGATTTTAAATTATATTGCAAAGCTATGTTAATCAAAACAGTTGTGTTTTGGCATAGTAGTGGGCTAAAAACATACAAAAGGAACATATTGAGAAGTTCTGAAATAAATAGAATAATCACTCTATTGTCAGAACACAGTCTACCAATGAACTGTGTAAAGATTTCTTGTGAGAAAACTCCAAGTAAACAAGACAAGAGTCTTGTGACCTTCATTCCTCCATAACATGGGTTGTTCTTGAAATGCACTTTTGTGTCCCTCCAGCTGGAATATGTAGAAGTGGGTTTCCTTTAGATTTTTCATTATAACTGGCTTTTATTTGTTTAAATGCTTCTATGGAAAAATGTTTTTGCACGTGCAGCTTGTCTTTGTGACTCTTTTTAATCCTCAGAGTATAAATTGTCTGATGCCTTGAATAAAGTTGGCTACTGCATGAAACTTCAGTGAAACTTTAGTCCACCTCATTTGTAGGCCCCACACTCCCAGGTTTATGCCACCAACTTGAGCAGCAACAACTATGGTTTTAATGTGTCCCTCAAAGGCTCATGTGCCAGAAGACTGATTCCTCAGTATAGTAGTTCTGAAGAAGTGAGACCTTTAAGAGGTGGGGCCTAATGGAAGCTAATTATGTCATGAGAGCACTACCCTCAGAATGGATTAATGTTGGGGTTGGGAATCTCTGTTCTGGCCCCATTCCTCCCATTCCAGACCCCTCCCCTCAGAAAACCCATCAAGGGTCCACTCTTCTGGAGATACTCAAGACCACAGAGTATTTAAGACACGTTTCTAGACCTACCACGTGATTTATCTCCTGCTTCCTTTCCCCTAAAGTCACCCATGAGTTGCTTTGCTCATTAAATCTGGACTTTTAATTTTGCCTGATCTGATTTATTGCATCCACGAAGAAGCCCAATATTGGGGTACAGAAACCTTTCATCTGGTGCATTGGCCAGGAGTAGCTGAGTTTCCCCCCAGCCTACAGCCCCTGGCTGCATGGGAAAACTAGTCCTCTCCTTACACTTGATCTCCACCAAACTAGATCAGTTTTTGGTCCAGTAAGTTGCCTGTTCCAAGTCACTGCCTCTAGGGGTCCAGGACCCCTCTCAATTTGAGGGTACCCTGCCAAGACATGGCCATGACAGGGGCAACATCAACCCCCATTCTCCCTGGATCCCTAGGATGCCAAGACATTCAGGCTTTGGATCTTCCTCTACCAACACAACCAAAAGCCTGTCGCAATGGATGAATTTCTTTAGACTTCAGGTTCTGGCACAGGCTTGTGAAATGGACAGCTGCTGGTCTAAGCCAGATCCCAAATACCCTTGGGGTATCTTTTACAAAATTCACCCATGATTTTTTTTTGGCTCTGCACTCCTGCCACTCCCCATTCCGCACTCCCTGCCACCATACAAAGTGTCCACATGTCTCCTGCCTCTTCCTCTGTTCCGTGCAGCAGCCTGTGAATGTACCCCTTTCCCTTTTGGCTTTCCCCTCTGTACATTAATTTGCCATGGGGAAGGGGATACCACCATGTTGGTCTCCCGCTGCCTCCCACCATGGCTATGGCTTAGCATGCCTCACAGCAAGATCCTCTGCCTGGGAGCTTCCACCCCCAAAGAAAGTTTTGTCTATCTTTCTGTTAAAAAAAAAATCCCTGTCTACTTTGTATGTTTGTATGTATGTATGGGTCTGTGCCTATATATTTTCTTGTGTATAAATGTATGTGGCAACTGAATGCTTGTTTCTGATTGGTTTTGAATGCCTGCATTTACGTACTCTATGTGTCCTGGTAGCAGTTCAGCTGTTGCTATTACAACTAGCTGCCTGGGCTCAGAATTTGCCTCTGGGATCTCTGGCCACTCATACTTTAGGCTCTTCTACCTTACTAAAATACACAGCTAATGACTGGATATGGTTAAAAATCTATGACAAATAGTTAACTTAAAACTTTTAATTCCAAATTGGAATTGTTCTGGGAAATAACACATGATCTGCTGCCATATTAATTAAGTACAAGACTAGCCACCATTTTGACTAAGGATGGAGAAGAGGGAGGTCTTATGACTTTACCACCATCTTAAATAAAGATGACCACATGGAGGGGGTCCACCAAGTAGATATTAGGTCTCCAATATATTTTATATGATAATTACTGTCCTAAAAACAAGGTTTATAAATGATAGGATTTAAAACACTGATGGTTTACTGAAGTATTAAAGCTGCATCTCCGTGCATTCATATACAGGGATGTATCTTGCTGACAGCCAGATTTTGTAATGTTATAGTTGTAACTCGAATCTTAAATGGCCTTATTAATAAAAACAAACTCAGAGCCAGGTAGGGGGTGAACACTGAAAGATCAGAGAGACAGAACCAGTCACAGCTACCTCACCTTGCCATTTCCTCAGCTGATCCTATTTCCTCAGACTGGAGACCTCTGAGTCCTCATCCAAGTGAATCTCAGCCAAACTGCTGCTCAAAAGCCTAAGAGCTTAACCAGACGCTAGTTTCTGGTCCTCATGCCTTAAATGCTCTCTGGAATGCTAGGATTAAAGGTGTGTGCTACCACTGCCTAAACTCTATGTTTAATATTATGGCTATTGTGTTCTCTGACCCCAGGTAAGTTTATTAGGATGCACAATATCTTGGGGAACACAATATCACCAGAGAGTATTCCTTTTATTGTTGATTTTAGAAACATTAAATTGTTTACAATGTTAAAACTTGGTTTTGTCACCCATAGATTATGATTATACTCTATGACTTAGGATCACAGCTGAACACTACAGACTAGATATTCCTTATTAATCTTCTTGCTTTTACTAACATGGGTAAGCTTTAACTAATTGGATAAGCTAAATGTCCATATTTACCATATATATATATATATATATATATATATATATATATATATATATATATATATATATATATATACACATTCTCAAAGTTAAGCCTAAACAACATTTGTATAATTCAGATATACCTAACAGATAATTATACCCTGATCCTCAAATGCTTCAGAGATCTGAGAATATGGCATGGCATTTTGATTAAAAAAAAAAAAAAAGCTTCTCATGATATAGACATGCCAGCTCCTGACAGCACCATTCTACTTCACAAAAGGATGATGGGCATCAAAAAACCTCCATATGGTATTCATGTTCATTGTGGCAAAGCTAGCCATTTGGGCAAGAAACTGTCCTTGCCTTACCTGCTGTACAAACTGCTCAAGCAGGACACAAAGGAAAAAAAATGGGGAACTTTGCCAAGACAAAGTAGGACAGTCCTTTGAAATTCCTGTTATAAAACAGTCTGTCAGATATTCTAGGCCTGTAGGATGCCCCAACGGTGCAGAGGAAGCTTGAGTGACTGTCTAGGCAGCCAGCTGCTTCGATCATTTCTATAGTTTTGGAAGTTGTTTGCTCTGTATTTCCTGTTTACTCAGGATTATATCCTTCTCAGGTTTCTGATGGAGTTGAAAATGAGACAGTTATAGTTTTCCTTGTTACAAAATTCAGAAAAGAAACTTACATATGAGCTATAAAGTTTATAAGGTTGAGAAACATAAAATCTTAAATTGTTTATCTGAGAAAATGTTTTGAGGTCTAAAACGATTATTTTGGGTTGGCAATACAAGTTAGGATAGAATGTAAATTAGGTATACAACTTTGGACTCAACAAGATAGGATAATGGAGTATTTTCTCTGTATTTGCCAAATGCTAATGGACTGGATATTGTAAATTTAATTATTACTTGATAATTGTTCTTATTGTATATAGTCTTACTAGTTAAAGCTTAAACCTTTCTCTTTATTTAGACAAAAAGGGGGACATTTAGCAGAATATTTGTTTAACCATGCAAAGTTGTGTTGCTGTTTTACCTTGCCTGCATAAGCTTAGCATCTGATTGGGCTAATAAAAACCTTTATGGCCAATAGTGAGGGAGATTAAGTAGGAGGAGGAATTTTGGCTCAGGGAAGAAAGAAAAAGAGATGACAGGGAGACAACAGGGACCAGCCAACCAGACATGGAAGAAGTAGGAAAGTAGGATATACATAATGAAAGAAAGGTAAAAAGCCCCAAGGCAAAATGTACATGAATAGGAACAGGTTGAATTAAGTTAAAAGAACTAGTAGGACAAGCCTTAGCTAAGGGTGAGCATTCAAAATTAATAATAAGTCCCTCTGTCTTTGTTTGGGAGCTGGTTGGTGCCCCAAAGAAATTTCCAACTACACCCAGGCAAAACAATCATAAACACATAATAAAAATAAACAAATGTTTAAGAAGTGAGTGATGTGAGAAGTGGATGTATTCATTTGCTTCCCAATGGTAACTTCTTTACTATCTATATCTATCCTCATATTAGTCTTTTATTTATTTTGTTATAGGGCCTTGTATCCCAAGTTGGCCTTGAACTCATTATTTCTGATTCTCCAGCTTTTTCCTCCCAAGTGCTTTAATTATATATATAAACATGCCAGTTTTATTTGATAGTAGGAAGGAAACATAGGAATTCAGATCGGTGAGGCAAGTGCTCTATTAAGTAAACTATATCATTAGCCTTAATGTTCATGTGTGTATTCATGCATATGTGTATGTGCATGTGTGTTTGCAAGCTTAATTGCTATAATAAAGTAGTTAAAACTGAGGTATTTGGGGAAAAAGAGTTTATTGCTCAAATATCAGTTCTCTTCTGCTTGGCCTTTGTTGAAGAAACCACGCAACATAAGAGGGAAATACACAGGCAAGAATTGGACAGTCAGGAATCTGGGATTGGGGATTGAGCCTGCCCCTTTATAACAACTTGCTTCCACGAGAAGTAAGTCACTGTGCAAGACCACGGTTAATATCTCTGGAGGGTTACACTTTACAACTGGTGACCTAATCACTTGGCCCCAGGTATCATTTCTTTTTTATTTTAAAAAACTATTCATTCCCACCTCCCTTCTAATGCCTCTCATGTACCCTTCTTGTTACCTCTTCATTCACAGCCTCATTTTCTTTAAACATTATATTTAGTCCATTTAGTGTTACATATATCCAGACCATTTAGTGTTACTTATATTGATTTCAGAGCTGACAATGTGGTATTAGATAGCCAATTAGGGTGTTCATCCCTGAGGAATACTATTTGTCTTACTCCAAGCATTCCCTTAGTTCAATCCAAATCTCTTTAGATACTCTGCCACTTCTCAACAATGTCACCCTGACAACCAACCTTCCAGTCTGTGAAAGTTCATGGGATACACTCAAACCTTGAAGAAACCAAAATAATCCAACAAAACCATGCTTTATGTATGTATACTATGATGTACATTTAAAAATATCTCAGCTCTATCATTACACTTGATCTTAGCCAAAAGGCCAAGAAGCAATCTCAGCTCTATTATTATCTTCCTATGGCTATTGCTCCATTTAGTTTCAGAATAAATTTGCTGCTTACAACACATTTGTACTAATATGGCAGACCCCTGTGTTTCATCATTGTAATAAAACTGATTGATACTTTTTCTTTTAGTCTTGACATTATAATACAAATATATCCGATTTCTTTTCCCTTTCCTCCCTCACAAACCCTCCCATATACTCCTCCTTGCTATCTTTCAAATTCATGGCATTTTTTCTAATTTTTTTTTAATTGTTACATGAAAACCTAGCCAACTCCTTGAGGATAATGAAGTCATGGATCTTGGAGGAGAACATACAACTACTACTTTGCTAGACCAGCATAAATCATAACTACATTCTAAATACTTATCCTTATACCCACAGATAAGTGTAGTCCTTACCCCTCATCAAGGAACCTTCTTCCTCCAACATATGGAGAACATTAAAGAAAACCACAAATGCAGAATTCTGGAGCCCAGTCACAGCAAATAAATTCACAAAAGAAATCCCATACCTAAGCACAAGAGAAGGCAGAAAGATTGCAAGAGCCAGAGGATCAGGAGGTTTGATATGAGACTGCCTCTACTAGTAATTTCGGAAACTCCACTTATAAAGTCTCACCAGCATGATTGCCTAAACATGAACTGAAAAAAGTATGACAATAATCAACATGCCAAAGTGGATGGCTGAAGGCCCATGAGGCCTCAATCATACACAAAGAACTACAGGCAACTAAAGAATGCTGAGAATGGGAGAAACAGTCTTCCCCAGGGAAAAGCACAACCATTGATTATCCAATATTAAATGGTCAGATCTGAAGACATATATATGAGTTTTTCAGACTGAGTAGGTTATATTTATAAATATGTATGTATATACACACATGTATGATTATGTTAATATTTTTAATATTTATTCTACTTTGAGAATTCCATACATGAAAACTGTATTTATATTATTTTGATCCCACTTCTCCTCCCATGTCCCACCCCAATCCCTCTCAAATTCATGATCATATATATATATATATATATATATATATATATATATATATATGCATATGTGTGTATGTATTTATATGTATACACACACACACACTCACACACACACACACACACACACACACACACACAAGACAGACTGAATCCACTTAGTGTTGCCCATATGAATATATTTCTTTAGGGTTGGCTACTTGGGATTGTATAACCTATCAGAGAATTGCTCCTGGAGTAGATGGGATTATTCCTCTTTGAAAAGACATTAATTGTCTGCAGATCTTATTAGAGGTGAGGACTTGTGAGATTTCCCCCATCCATATTGGAATATGAACTGAAAACCAATTAATTTTTTATAACCACCTGTAACTGGTGTGTTGTCTTTTATATAACTATTAGACTGCATTGTGGTTAGGTAGGACCAAATAACTAGCTGCATCCTGCTAACTTCAAAGTGAATAAAAATATGCTTAATTTTCAGATATTTACTGTAAACTATCTCATTTGGTTCCTCCTTCTATTCCAATTTACTCATCTCATGCTTATATTCAGAACACAGGAACCCCTAGAAAACGATGGAAGAGGTTTTTAGTGTAAGGGTTATCATAGGAAAAGTTGCCTTTAAGCACTTAGTTGGACTATATTGTAAGTGAGAAATTAACTTTTTTACTATGGTAAGTCTCTAACAAGTTGAGGTTGTTTTTTGAAAAGCAATTAATCTTTAAGAAGATATAATTATTGAATTTGTGTCTTCAACGCTTAGTCAGTTAAAATTGGAAGGGAAATCAGCTGAAATGCACCCATTCAAGTATAAAGTTCCTTTCAAACCTAGGCTTTCTCTTGTTTTGTAGAAATTGGCAACCCAAATGGCTACAATGAGGTCAGTGAGGTTGCAGCTTTATGAAACAGTCACTCTTTTCCTTATGCTAGTGTTGGCCTGCCCAAGAAGGAAGCCTCCACAAACTTGGTTCCCTACATCATGCATCTCATTCCTGCATGCCAGGGCCTTGGGAGTAATGTCACTCTGTTCTCTGCCTTATTTGATAGTAACACTAAACTAGGCAATTTGGGTGTGTGTGTGTGTGTGTGTGTGTGTGTGTGTGTGTGTGTGTGTACTTCTATGCTCCTGCACTTGTGTGTATAAATGCAAATACACACAGAGATCAGAGATTAATATTGAGTGTCTTCCTCAATTAATTTCTACCTTATTTAGTGATATCTGGAGCTCCCTGATTTAGCCAGAAAACACTAGAATCCTCCTGTTCCCATTTCCCCATGCTAGGATGAGAGGTGAACTCTGAGGCGATCAAATGTTGAAGGTGGCTGCGGGGGCTCTGAACTCAGGTCCTCACACCCTTGTAGCAAACACTTTATCAACTGAGCCATCTCTTCAGCCCCAGACCACTTCTGATCAGAATCAAATTAACTTCCTTGTGCTTCAATGGCCTTTTCTGAAGAGTATCTGTTTCTTAACCCTCAGTGAGCAGTGGTTCTTAATACTAAGTTTATTTTCAGAATCCCTAAGGCAAATGAGTGCTTCTCTTACTCTTACCTTCCACATCCCTTGAGCACAAAACTGCTTCCCTGCTGTTTTCTTGGCTATCTACAGGCATCTCTGTGAGAGATATATGCCCATGAGTTTTAAACCTAAGCTGGTTTCACACCTGGCACTCACTCGCTCTGCAGAGAAACAGAGGCCACCTGTATTCTGTCACTGCCAATTTCTTTCTTCAGCTAAGCTAGCTGACCTGCTCTAACCCTGCCATAAAGATAATTTTCTCTGCCATGATTTCCTACGGGGAGTTAATTTACCCTTTTCTTTGGCTTGCTAGATGTCTCTATCTCAGGGACTTTTGTTTAATTGCCATGTTTGGCCAGAAACAGACTTGAGAGCCATAATTTGAGGCCTGGTGTTGGGACAAGCATAGAAGCCCAAGAAAGCCAGTATTATCATATACAATGTGACTGTGACACACAGAATAAATATATGCTCATGTACTTCTTCAAAAATAATCCCATTGGGATTTCAGTAGAGGTAAATTCTAGGCTGATTGCTATAAATCCCCCAGTTCTATGAGGTTGAGTTTGCATGAATGCTATTTTGAATAATCTCTTATTATTGAATAATCTTCTCAGCTTGATATTAGGAAAGGAGAGAAAATATAGATGGAAGAGGGGAAGAGAGGGAGAGAAGGAGAGAGGGAAAGATGGGGAGAGGGAGGGAGAGGGAGAGAGAGAGAGAGAGAGAGAGAGAGAGAGAGAGAGAGAGAGAGAGAGAGATTGGTAGATCCTAAATCAGGAGATGAAAAGGAAAAAGACAGACAAAATCAGCTGCACAAACACACAGAAGAATAAAAGAATAAAACAACTAATGTTATCATAAAAATAAACTAGACCTTTTAGACTCTCATGGAGTAGTAGATAAGTAGGAAGCTGACAATCCAGGAGTCAAGGTTGTGTGTGTGTGGATGGCAGGGTTTGGGATTCAAACAACTTAGACACCTGGCATGAAAGTACAATGGCCAAACTTGTTTTGAGTCCTGAGAATTGGGAGAGACTTCCTCTCTGTTACCCAACTCAGTTTCTGGAGTGCTGTCAGACAACAAGTCAGCTTGCCTCCCTTTTTGTTTGTTCTGGGTATTAAATCAAATGAAGAAAGAAGAAAGAGAGCTGTTACTTCAAATGTGGTCTGCTTTTATATATTACAGTAGTGCTTTTATATATTACAATAGTTTTGAATCCCGGTCTGCTATATTCTACCAAACAATCCTATATGAAGGTCGATTTGTAATTTCAATTTCATGTTTCCAAAAATATTTTTGATACTCCCATGGTCTCATTTTTTTACATCCCACTTCATTACTCTTTCTAGTTTTACTAAACAATTGGTTTCATTACACTATTTCATATAATTATACAATGTATTTTGATCATCAGTCTTCCATTGTCATATGAGATCCCCCACACACACTGTTACCCTACCTCTATCTCCAAACCCTCCTAATAATTCCATGTCTTATCTCTATTGTACTAGGTTTTTTTGTTTGTTTGTTTTGGTTTTGTTTTGTGGTTTTTTTTTTTTTTTTTTTTTTGTCGACAGCCATCTCTTGCCAATAGCTCCTGGTGGAACTCTGTGAGGCCTTCCTTCCATAGTCATTTGAGCTCATGTGTGCAACAGCCCTGCCAACATCCAGAAAACTACTGTTCCATAGCCCCTATGTGGGGAACTATTGGTAGCTGATGTCTGCTAGGGAAAGGAGTGTCAGTTTCCATGATATATGGCCCCTAATAGGCTGCCCATGTTCCCTTACACACATGAACACAACAGCAACACTAAATTTAGAAAAAAGTACATAAAGTGGGGTATGGGGTATGAGAGGAAATAGAGGGAAAAAAGCTTGGGCTTGGTCAAAACACATTACATTCATGCATAAAATTCTCAATACAGTTTTTAAATGAGACAAAACAAATAAAAAGGAAATGTAGCTGTGAGTAACTACAGCTTCTTTAAAGTTTTTGTTTCAAAGCCATTGGTTATAGCTCAGGGTAACAAAGAAAAGAAATAGGGATCTGATGAGCAGGTAGAGTAGGAGGTCTGTGTTAATTTGTCACGATCCACCACAGTATATCTATTTTTCTCCCAAGAAATCAGATAACTCCAATCATTTACAGCAAACTAGCATGCAGAAAGCCAGTAATTGGATATCTGGTGGCACCATGCTGTTATCCACATTTCCTGGACCTGCTCTGGATGATGCTGGTGGGAAATAGGAAGTACACGTAAATCAGAGCAGTCCATCACCCACTGTTATTCCTCTTTCTGTCCCCATGGTTACAACTGCCTAGTTAATGTCAATTCTTCAAGGCACAAAGATACTTCCGAGAACATAAAGCCAAAGTGAGTCCCCACACTACTATTGTTGGCTTGATTGTGTATGACAAGTAAGCTTGATATAGAACCATTGGGGCCCAAGATTAATAGACAGTACTGTCAAATGTTCTAGCCCTTGCTCTGTATTCCTTATCTTTCTCCCCTCTTCTCTCTGCCTTTTCTCTTTTCACATGTAGTGCTGCAAACATTTGGATTATTTACACCCTCATGGCAAACTATCGTGACTGACTCACAACCGTATTTAAATGTATATAAACCAAATACAATAAACAACTCTGAAACTACCACCTAGTAAGAAAGATTACATTACCAAAACTTAAATCTACCATGTACTCCTGCTTTGAGTTATTGCTGCACCCTACTGTCTGGTACTATGTATTTATTGTTCCCATGATTTACTTATTTACCCATCTCTCTGTGTATGTATTTGTGTATGTGTTTATGTATGAGCACTTTGGCCCATTTTCAAAAGAAAATTTCTTTTGAAAACCAGTGAGCTGGCCTGGAAGCTCACTGGCTCCAGCACTCAGAAGAACAGGCCTTGAACCTTGCCTTGGCAGCACAGTAGTGCTGAGCCTGCTGGTAGGGGTACAGGTGAGCCTGCCCTAAGGTGAGAGTAGGCATGCTGGCCTCACTCCTTGTAAGCCATGTGGTGGTCAGGACAAGGGAAAGATGCCTCCCCGCCCTGCACCCCTTGCCACCTGTGACAGGCAAGAGACCTGATCCTGCCCCTCATCAGCCACAGCACTTGGGAGAGCAGGCCCTGAATCTCACCTGGGAGGCACAGTAGAGCTGGCCCTGATGGTATAGATGTAGGTGAGCCAGCCTTGTCCCTTGCTGTTTACTACATAGGTTGAGCTAGTCAGGGTGGTGCTGGAGAGCTCACCCTGATGTTGAGGATGAGGGGGAGCTGGTGCACTGACCAACTCAGAAACCATCCAGACGCAGAACCAGGCCCACCCCAACATTCACCCCATCTATGATCTGCTGGAGCATGTGAAGAGCCTCATCCTGCATTCCCAAAGTTGTAGGATCTCCATGACACAGGACAACAACAGGATATCCAAGAGGAGTCCCAGTGAGGGCCCAGTGTTGATAGTGTAGTAGAAACCAGAGGCCTGGAACCAGGCCAATGACTCACTGCACTTCACACTTGCAAGTAAAGATACATGGACAAGGGGTTGGGGATTTAGCTCAGTGGTAGAGCACTTGCCTAGCAAGCGCAAGGCCCTGGGTTCAGTCCTCAGCTCTGGCAAAAAAAAAAAAAAAAAAAAAAAAAAAAGATACATGGTTTACTGTGTGATTCACTGTGTCACACTGCAGCTTCCACAATGAGATTATTTCCTTTTCTTTCAAATTTTATTTTGTTTTATATTGGGGGACAGGCTGCAAGGGCAGAGGGCAGATGCAAAGGGATGGGGAGAAGAGTGGGATGTGGGATCGCGATGCATGATGTTAAATTCACACAGAATCAATACAAAAAAGCTAAATAAAAAATTTCTTAATGTCTCTGGACCTTACCTATGTCTTCTATTAAATAACAATGATACTTATCCCAGAGCATTTTTTGAGGCTCACACTTGGAATATGAACAGTAGTAGTAGTGGCAGCAGCAGCAGCAGCAGCAGCAGCAGTGCTTGTACTAGTAATATCCTTGTGCTTCCTGAAATCATGAGCATCTCCTCTAGGATACTACATTTAGTCCATTGGTTTTTGCCAATTCTTAATTTTCCCTGTATTCCCACATCACCTATCTATATCTGCATTCTAGCCTGTTTTTAAGCTAAAAATAAGTTTGTTTGCTTTTAAAGTAGTGGTTCTTAATATTATGAGCACATTAAAATCAGCTGGGAACCTTAAAAGTTCCAGTCGAAGCTTTTTGCTGTAGCAATTAAATGAAACCACTAATTTTGATATATAGGGATCAGCATTTTACGTTCTCCTGGTGATTTTAATGTATAGCCAATGTTAGGCCTTATTGCAAAAGTTGGGAAACTCTGGTTGAAAAGTCTCAGTCTCCTAACTGGTTAAGAGAAGACAAATAGAGAACATTGAAAATATGAAGTCATGGATGCTAGCTAGCTTTGTTCCCTGTGTTGACTGTCAGAGCCCTGTGCCAGCTTCCTTACCACAGCCATCTGGAATAGTGCAGTTTTAGGATCTTTAATTGGCTTTCCTTGTATTCAAGTCCATTTAGTTTGAAAAATAAACTGGGTGAATTTTGGAGATCTCTTGCATATTTTACATTCATGTTGTATCCTGCCTCCTCTTACTTAGCTATTTCATGATTCAATTATTTCTGTCAGAATAAAAACTACCTGAGAGAAACATTTAAGATAGAAGAAAGATTGATTTCAGCTCAAGGTTTCAGTGGCTTCTGTTGATCAGCTGCCTCCATTGTTTTGGGGATGTTGTAAGGAAAAAGATTTCAGCAGACTGCAGCCAAGCAAAGCTGTGCAGCTCAAGATGTCTGGAAAGGACTGGGAGAAAGAAGGGTATAGAGAACGTATAGGAGAAAGAGACAGAGATAGACAGAGAAAAGTGAAATAACATTTCTTCTTCATTTTCACTACTTTCCAGTAATGCCATCAAATTATGAATCTACCAATTGATTAATTCACTGCTAGAGCCTTATGACCCAATCATTTCCTGAGAATCCCACCTGTGAACACTGCTGCATTGAGAACAAGGCCTTTATTTAACAAATGCGCCTTTTGGAGGATGCTTTATACCCAAATCATAGCACAGTGGTTTAAAGCTAAATTTTTTTTAAATTTTAAAACAATAATAGTCATTCAATTTATTCTGATCACAGTATCCCTTCCTCATCTCCTTCCAGATCCTCCCCACTTCCCCTTCTATCCAACTTAATGCCTCCTTTTTTCTCTCTCTAGAAAACAGGCCAAAAAACAAAGAAAGGTAATCACACACACACATACACACACACACACACACACACACACACACACACACACACACACACCATAAAAACAAAAATAAGAAGCCATAATATACAATAAAAGTACTAATAAAGCAGAAAATGCTCAAACAAAGTAATATGGGACCAAAAAAAAATCTCCAAAAATATCACTGAGCTGTTCCTGGGGCATGCTCTTAAGTATTAAATTAAAATTTTTTGAGTCAAAGATATCTGAGTGGGAATCCTAGCACTGTAGCCTTCCAAATGGTCACAACAGTATAAAGCATATAAGGTCTTTAGACAGAATACATGAGACAACTCCTACAAAAGACTAAGCACAGTGCTGGGAAAACAGTAAACACTGAGTTAAAGGGAGCTATTGTTATTCTCATTATTATCATCGGACAACTTTTATTCCCTGCCATTATAAAGCCTTTTCAAAGCAATGGCTATCTCTTGCCCATTTGTGCATCCACTCTTAGCCTGCGCCATATAAAGAGACTCTCAAGACATATTAATTGCTTGAATTGCATCTTCTTAAATGGAGTCCATGACATTTATGTCAAGCTCCAACTTACCTTACACTCTCTATTGTCTATATTCCAAAGCATTTGAATGTTAATCAAGACCATATATCAAAAACAGTCACTGACGTACATAACTTGTGTAGCAGCCTTGGGGCTATATAAAATTAATTGTGCAAATGAGTAACTACCAAAATATCTACCTGTATAGTTACATATATTTTTATGTTGAGAAAGGAATTGTCAGCTACAATGGTACTTCTAAAGTATTTGTCTCAACAGTTTTAAATTTCCAGAATGGTACTTAAATTCACATCAATGGGATATGCAACAGTACAGACTTTCAATCTTTCACAGAGAAAAAGAATAAGAATGGCATTCTACAGCTGGAAACCATTTTTCCTCATTCAACATCAGATTGGACTGAGGGACTGCTATGTAGCCTGGGAATAATTCACTGTGGTTTGGAAATGTAATTGTTTATATTTATAAAACACCACTGTACAGGGACTTCCAGCATGTCTGGACATGGCTACTTTCACTGATTTATTTAACACTGTCCTCGGGAGGATAACTGTAATAGGCACTTCTACCAATGAGATATGTCTGTGGGGCAGGAGAAAACCCTTGTCAGTTCAACAGCAATCAGCACAAAATCTGAGATCCTGATTAAAGGTTAGCTTCCTGAGTACTCAAGGCAAAACAGCAAAACCTAAGAAAATTGATTTTCCCCAGATCCTGCCTGCTCTTTGAATGCCTTTTTCCTGGCTACTATCCAATCTAACACAAGGGAACAAACGCACTTCCTTTTCAACGTGCTTTTACAATAAATGTGTATTTAGTGAACATTTGTTTGTATAATATGAAAATGAATGTTTTAACATGTTATTGGGATGGAGAATTAGCACAAAGATGGAGTACTTGCCTAGCATGCACATGGTCCTGCATTTAACACTCAGCACTTTCTGGCATAAAGAAAAACCAGAGGCCAGCTTTGCTGAGATAGACCTCACATTCGTATCTAACTGTAGAGCAAAAAGATCACCATAATTGTGGTAATAGACACTTGTATAATTAAAGTATTTATGTGTTCCTTTCTGTGACATCTGCCTTCTTTAGGAAACTTTGCCATGCACATAACTATCACATGGGATTAATGAGTGACAAAGTTTAATATGGGCAATTACCTAAAAGATTTACCTAGAATTCATTAAATTCTGACAAAAGGACATTTTTATAATTGGGGGCAACAAGACAAGCATTCTGTGACAAGATTCTTCCTTGACCACTATTTTATTTTCTCTTGTTAGAAAATGTAGTGAGATTCTATGAGTTATCAGTGATTTTTAAGGCAAAGCAATTAAATAAAACTAAGAACTTTCAGAAGAATCAAAGAAAGCACTTGTCATATGCTGATATTTCTGGGCCTTTTGCTCTGATTTATAACACTGAGAAGTAAAAGACATTTCAAATAAAAATGGCCTTACAAATTTAGGTGAAGAAACATCACAGGATGAAGTTAGGAAGAGTTTTGCTGGAGATTTCCTTGAGCACAGATATGCATTGGATGCAGGGCCAGTAAGGCTGGTACTGTGGTGTGCAACCAGTACATTCTCAAAGAATGCTATGAAGGGGCCCCTGATTGTCTTACAGTTCTTTTTATTAGTAGTAGTAAGAAATTTTTATTCATTTTATGTACCAATCACAGATTCCCCTCTTTCCTTTTCCAGCCCCTCCAGCCTCCCCCACATCCACCCACCATTCCCTTCTACAAGAAGGTAAGGCATCCCATGGGGAGTCAGCATGGCACATACTGGTAGGATTTCCTGAAGGGATATACCATTAGGAAGGTCAACAACCACTGCAAAAGCCTCCTAAAGAAGTGTTCAGATGATAAACACTTTGGCAGAACACAAAGTGGTAGAATACAAAATCAACATACAAGGCTGGAGAGATGGTTGGTCAATTAGGATTACTGACTGTTCTTCCAAAGGTTCCATGTTCTATTCCCAGCATCCACAAAACTATCTGTAATTCCAGTCCAAGGGGATCTGATGTGCCCTTTTAGCTTCTGTGAGCACTACACTACACACACACACACACACACACACACACACACACACACAGACACACACACAGAGAGAGAGAGACAGACAGACAGACAGACAGACAGACACTGCATAGATATGCATACAAACAAAACACCCATATACATAAAAGTCAAAGAATTAAAAAAAAACAAAATTAATGTAGCCTTTCTATGTACCAGTGACACACATACTGAAAAAGAAACCAGAGAAACAATTACGTTCATAAATGTTTCAAAAAATCTTTGAATATATTTAGTGAAAGGAGCAAAAGATCTCGAGAGTAAAATCCTCAAAACACTGAAGAAACAAATTGAGGAGGACACTCACTATCTAATGCTCATGGATTGGAAGAATTACTGTTGTGAAATGTCCATCTTATCAAATGTGATCCACAGATTTAATCCAGTTCCAATAAAAAATAATAACATTCTTCAGAGAAACAGAAAACCATGCTAAAATTCTTATGGAAAAAAGAATGACCCTGGATAGCCATAGAAATCCTATGCAAAAAGAATAAAGCTGGAGTTATTACTATACCTGACTTAAAGTTATACTACAGAGCCTTGGTGACAAATGCAGTGTGCTACTACTATAGGAAAACAAAAACATAATTCAATGGAACAGAAACAAAGATCCAGATATAAACTCATGCAGCTCCAGCCAGTTGATTTTAAGCAGAGACTCCAAAAATACACATTGGAGAGAAAACAGCCTCTTTGAGAAATAGTGCTAGGAATATTGGATATCATTCTGTAGAAGAATAATTCAGTAAGATCTCTAAATCTCACACTGTACAAAATAATAATAATAATAATAATAATAATAATAATAATAAATTCCTAATGAACCACAGATATCAATGTAGGACCAGAATCTCTGAAACTACTAGAAGAAAAAGTAGAAAAAAATGCTCCAAGATATAGGAATATGAAAGGATTTTCTGGATAAGATTCCAGTTGCTCAGGATATAAAGCCAATGTTTCATGAATATGACCTCATGAAATGAAAAAGGAAACAGCTAATAGAGTGAAGCATGAGCCTTCAAAATCTAAGAAAATCATCCAACAGATGATTAATATCTAGAATAGAAAAATATTTTAAAAAACAAAACAGCAAACAATAAAAAAAAACCAAGCCAATAATTAGATTCGTAAAACGAAGTGACAGTTTTCAAAAGAAGAAACACAAACACTATTGTCTTGGTTACAGTTACTATTGTTGCGACGAAACACCAATTGAGGTTCCCTCCTCTCCAATGACTCTAACCTGTGTTACACTGACATAAAGTTAGACAGCACAATTACCCCTTGTCAACTTGACACACAACACTTTTTAAGGCATAACCTTTACTTTTTGGATTATTCCCCAATGTCTCAGATTAATAAATACAACAAACATAAAACATATTACAAATGTCAAAGTCAGTCTTTACCAATTCAAACACTTTAAAGTTTGTTCTTCACAAAAAATTCCAAAAAGTCTCTTTTAAAATTCAAAATCTCTTTTAAAAATTCAGTCTTTCAACTGTGGGCTCCTATAAATTCAAAAATAAGTTAAACACTTTCTTACTTTGAAAGAATAACCAAGACACAGTCACAATCTGAACAAATCAAAACCATACTCCAACAGTGTAAATAATTAAATGTCCAATATCTGGGGTTCACTCACCATCTTTTGGGGTCCTCCAAGGGGTTTGGGTCACTTCTCCAGCTCTCCCCCTCTGCAGCACACCTAGCTTGTCTTCCAGACTCTGGCAGGCTCCTCTCTACAGCGGCTGCTGTCCGTGATGGTCATCCATGGTACTGGACTCTCCAAAATGCTGGTGTCTTCTGCTGCAACTGGTCTGTGATTCTACCAATAGCCCCTCCTGGGCTCTCTTTGTGGTTCAAAGTCTCAACCTCAGTCCTGGAGTTGTCACTGCCACTGAGGCTGCACCTTCACCAATGGCTTCTCACACTGCCAAGCCTCAGCTATTCTCCATGACCTTCATGCCTTCAAAACCAGTACCACCTGGATGACTTTTACACTACCAAGTTTGGCTGTCAGCTCAAAGTTCAACCTTGGAACACAGCTTCTGTGTGCTGACATTCTGGAAACACTTCCCAGAAGATTTCACCTCAACAATGCTGGTCTTGTCTTAATCACCTCTAGTTTCTCAGCTCCAGCTAACCAGCATCAAGTATCACAGCAAAGAAAAGGTTTCACTTTAGTAGTTCTGGTCTCTTGTTAATCACAGTCTGTTCTTCAGCTCCAGCTGACCACACTCCGCAGATTCTTCACACAAATGGCATGATAAAGTCTTTGGCTTCCCTCTGAAACTTCAAACATCAGGCTTCAATCATCTGCATTGCTTCAAAAGCTTTATCTTTGAAGCTCCTACAGAACAGTCCACTGAGCTCTCAACACTCAATGGCCTTTCTAGTCAATGTTCCAAAGTCCTTCCACAATCCTCTCTAAAACAACATAGATCCATCACCACAATATCCACTATCCTAGTACAAATTTGTTTTAGTTAGGGTTCCTATTGCTGTGATGGAATACCATGACCAAAAGCAACTTGAGGAGGAAGGGGTTTATTTCACTCACAGTTCCATATCACAGTTCATCATTAGTAGCAGTGAGGGAAGGAACTCAAGCAGGGCAAAGTCCTGGAGGACACTTGTTGCTTACTGGCTTCCTCCCCCATGGCTTGCTTAGACTGCTTTCTTACAGGAGAATCCAGGACCACCATCCCAGGAATGACCCCACCCACAATAGGCTGGGCCCTCCCATATCAATCACTAATTTAGAAAATGCTTTACAGGCTTGTTTAAAGCCCAATCTTATGAAGGCATTTTTCTCAATTGGGGTTCCTGCTTCTCAAATGACTACAGCCTGTGTCAAGTTGCTATAAAATTAGGGAGAACAGCCATTAAACACATAAAAAATGTGTAATTTCACATTTGTCAGAGAAATTGAAAGTAACACACTGAGATTCCCTTCCTTCCCTATCAGAATGGTAGTTATTAAAAATACAGATAACAACAAATAACGTCAGAGATGCTGATGAAATGGTACCCTTACATACTGATAATGGGAATGTAGATCTGTCCAGATACTATGGAGTTTATTATAGAGATTTTTCCAAAATACTAATGGCAGATCTTTCTGTGACCCAACTATACCACTCCTATTTATTCTAAGACTCCAAGTGAGTATATAAAGGAGACAGATAATTGAATATCAGTGTTTATTGCAATACCATTCACAGCAGCTAAATTGTGGAGCCAACATAGATGGCAGCACAAAATGAATGGATAATAAGAATATGACAATGTACACAAAAAAATGCTACTTTTAGGCATAGAGATTATATTCTCTTCCTTTCACATATCAGGGAATACTCACGCTGTAGAAAAGCTTTAGGAAAAAAGACCTTCTTACATAGTAATGTAAAACAAAAATGTACTTCTCATATTGATATCCATATATTCTGTAATGAAGGGAGAGAAACATAATATATTCCCACTGGGGAAAGGAGAAACTATTAAGTTTGGCTCATATTGACTTCTGTCTTCGTGTAATGTACAAGCAAGATCACTTCTATAGTAGTCTTAATGAGCAAAATGAAAGTCCATCATGTGTTACAAAGGGTAAGACCATCAATGGTTTGACATATCCTCTGCGTACAAGAATAGAAATTATTTTGGTGATAACTTTTCTATAGTGCTTATTGTAAAAGGAAGAATTTTAAGGCGTGTTTATTACTTTATTTAGTCTTTTTAAATTTTTTTTTGGAGCTGAGGCTCGAACCCAGGGCCTTGTGCTGGCTAGGCAAGTGCTCTACCACTGAGCTAAATCCCCAACCCCTACTTTATTTAGTTTTTACAATTAAGTCTATACTTTATGGGAAATGGAGGCATGGAGATATTAAAGAAACAACAAAGTAGGCTACAGGTGAGCAATATAGGTAGCCTTTTAATCCAGGCAATCTACCTTCAACATTTCTCAGCTTTTAGGCCTATTCTTTAATATTTCACCTTGTACTTGGAAAGGAAGCAGGCATTGATGATTAAAAAAAAAAAAAACAATTTTGACAGGGCAGGGTGGTGGTGGCACATGCCTTTAATCCCAGCACTTGGGAGGCAGAGCCAGACAGATCTCTGTGAGTTTGTCGCTAGCCTGGTCTACAGAGTGAGATCCAGGACATGCACCAAAACTACACAGAGAAACCCTGTCTCAAAAAACAACAGCAACAAAAAAAATTGACAGTCTGGAGAGAAAGCTTAGTAGTTAAGAGTTAATTGCTGCTCTTCCAGAGAACCTTGGTTTGGGTCCCAGCACCCACATGGAGGCTAATAATCACCTGTGATTCTAGGTCCAGAGAAACCAATGCCTCTTCTGACCTCTGTGGGTACTGTACACATGGTGCTCAGACATGCATACAGGTAAAACAGTCATGAAATAAGAATAAATAAGTCTTTCAAAACCTGGTTTGAGTAACAACCTGCCCTTGAAGTCCTAAGAAGCTAGTTGATATTTGTATTTCAGGTAAGGGAGGAGTTTGTGGTTTAAGCTTGCAGTCCCTTTGTATGGTGATCAGTCTACACAGGGGCAGCTTGTATCCACCCATTGTCAAAGAAAAACTCATGGATGTGGAATAAAGTTTTTTTCCTGGCAGAGAAGCCAAAAACTTCTTCAGTAGAGTTAAATGTGGGATAAGATGCTTAAGACTGATATTCCTGTTCCAATGTCATTACTACAATGTGGAGACTTTCTTACTGTTACCAGGCAACTAACAACTATTTGCTGTCGCTTTTCAAGTTGGAAAAAGTGGTTGGTCTAAAAATAGTACAGTTTCAATTGAGAAAAACCATTGTATCTGGAGCTTTGGGGTTGCACCGGAGGGAGAGAATGAACTGCATAATATACCTTCCTAAAAGGATCACATTAGCTCATATGTTTAACAGTCTACAGGCAGGTCCTGACTCAGTAATTCATTAAGACATTAGCAGGATTTATTTGCTTCATCTTTACCTCTTATCTCTGCTTCTGCAGCATGTCTTAAGCAATAGATTTTCTTCCTTTGATCACAAGGTAACTGACAGTAGCAGTCAGGTACAACCTTCTACAGCCCATTAGTAGTAGGGAGCAGGGGAGGAGGGCACCTTTACAGCATTCCCAGGAATAGTCATAAAATTCATACATACATAAGTTCAAGATACAAGCCAGCCTCCTGAGAAAGGCACAGAGGCTCAGCCAAAGATGTTGGATGATAGACTTAAGCCTGGTTTCCAGTGCTGGAGGTGGAATGCTACCCAAGAAAGTAGACTGAAGAAAGCAGGAAGTTAGATCTCCATGTAAAAATTAGGCTCCATTGCCAAAAGCAGAATGAATGCCCAGAAGGCAACAGCAAATATCTGACACAATCATATATGTCCAATCTTTTACTTTTTTGATAAATAAAATATGCTTGTGAATATGGATGGGGAAATGTAAAAGGCCCCAACTCTAGATGAAGAGCTACAGGCAATTAATCCCTATGGAGAGAGGGAAAATCAGTCTTCTCTAAGGATGAGCCTCCTGATAGATTATCTAATACAAATTGGTCAACTCCAAGGGCGCGCGCGCGCGCGCACACACACACACACACACACACACACACACACACACACATATATATATATATATTTATCAACATTAAAGATATATATATATATATCTTTATACACACACACAAATTTAAAGAAGTCATGAAGGAATGGAAAGATATGAGAGAAGTTAGAGGGGGAGAAGAAGGGATAGACATCATGTACACAGAACACTCAAATATGAAATTCTTGAACCGGTTTTTAATTTAAACAGGAGAAATATTTTATCCAAAAATAATTATAATTGAGAGAATGTCATTTTCTGTAGATAAATCTTGTAAGATGAATGAAAAAACTGCATGATCAACAAATGCCAGAGAAACTAATGTTTAGACTACCAAAATGTTTGCAATAAGCTGCTATACCAAGACTACTAAATTACATCATTTTGTCATATAGGTTGAACTAATAAAGAAGCACATGGCAATGAAAGGTAGAAAATGTACCATTTATAAAGCAAAATCTTAAAAGTGGGAGGCATCAATAATTGGTGTCATTTAATAATTTAAATCATTGTAGATATATGGTGACTATTATTAATACAATGTACTCATAAAGACAAACATGGTATGTACTCACTCATAGGAGGATAGTGGATGTAAAACAAAGATGACTAGACTGCTACTCACAACTCCAAGGAGGCTACCTAGAAAACAGGACCCTAAGAAAGACACAGGGATCGCCCAATGACAGAGAAATGGATGAGATCTACATGAACAACCTGGACGTAAGTGGGGGTAATGAAGGGCAAGGTTTGAGGGAAAGAGAGCTTAGGGGAGCGGGAGATCCCAGCTGGATCAAGAACAGAGAGGGAGAACAAGGAATAACAGACCATGATAAATGAAGACCGCATGAGAATAGGAAGAAGCAAAGTGCTAGATAGGTCCCCAGAAATCCACAAAGATAAGTCCACTGTAGACTACTGGCAATGGTTGAGAGAAAGCCCGAACTGACCTAGTCTGGTGATTGGATGGCCAAACACCCTAACTAGCATGATAGAACTCTCATCCAATAACTGATGGAAGTGGATGCAGAGATCCTCAGCCAGGTCCCAGGTGGAGCTCTAGGAGTTCAACTGGCGAGAAAGAGGAGGGATTGTATGAGCAAGAATTGTTGAGACCAAGATTGGAAAGCACAGGGACAAATACCCAAACTAATGGAAACACATGAACATGAAATAAAGCTGAGGAACCCCCAACTGGATCAGGGCCTCTGGATAAGTGAGACAGTTGAATAGCTTGAACTGTTTGGGAGGCCCCTAGGCAGTGGGACCCAGACCTGCCCATAGTGCATGAGCTGGCTCTTTGGAACCTTGGGCTTACACAGGGACACGTTGCTCAGCCTGGAAAGAGGGGACTGGACCTGCCTGGACTGAATCTACCAGGTTGAGCTGAATCCCCAGGGGAGTTTTTGCTCTGGAGGAAATGGGAATGAGGGATGGGAGGGAGGAGGACAGGGGAACCCATGGCTGATATGTAAAATTAAAGTGTTCTTATCATATATAAATGACAGGAATCTGAGTTAATACTCATGTAAACTAACTTAACTTACCCATTTTGCAATATGTACATATTTCAAAACATCCTGTTTATTCTTGATAGAAGTATGCACCTTTTACGAAGGGGGTAGAGAAACTCTTCTTCAGTAATGTAGCTACTGATAAGTTGCCCATCCTCCTAGAAATAATCCCTCATTCATGCTCTGATAAGCAACCTTATTTAAATTCACTGATTCACAAGAACAAAAGACACGAAAAGAGAAAGAGGACCAGTTGGAAAGAAATCAGTAAGTAGTGGGAAGGGGACAAGAGACAATAATGGGGATGGTTGTGATTAAAATAAATTATGTACATGTACTCAACTGTCATAATGAAATTCATCATTATATATAATAAAATAATAACATGCTTAAGAACAGGAAAAAATAAAATAAAACTATTATAGGTTGGTGTGATTGTTTGAATACATATCTGATAGGCTCAAGGTACTTGCATACTTGGTCTCCAGTCAGTGACACTGGTTAAGGGGGTTATAGAGAGCTGCAGCCTTGCAGGAAATATGTACTGTGGATAGTCATTGAGTGTGCAAGCCTGGATAACACTGCCAGTTCACTCTCAGCTTTGTATTTGCAGTTGAAAAGTTGGCTGTCAGTTTCCTGTTCTGGCTACCTGCTGCCATGTTGTCCCCACCATTGTGGACTCTACCCCTTTGGAACTGTAAGCCAGAATAAACCCTTTCTTCTATAAGTTGCCTTGGTCATGTTTTTTTGTATTTTTTTTTTAATCACTAAGTAGCTAAGACAAAGAAGTAGGCTATTGCTGTAAAGAGTCTGACCATGTGAGCTTTTGAGGAATGTGGAAGACCTTTGGACTTTGTACCAGAAAAGTTGTTGAAAGCTCTAAGCCTAGGACCTTGGAGGACAGCAGTGGTGAGAGCTATGTGGAGGCCCAGCTCAATAACTTCCTGAGGGAATCACATTAGCAACTGAGCTAGAGGGCATTCCTGTGATATTTTGGTAAAGTATCTGGATGCCTTTTTTTTTTTTTTTTTTTTTTTGGTCCTAAGAACTTGCCTGAGGCAAAATTGGAAAGCAGTATAATAATTTCTTTGGCAAAGGTTATATCAAGATAGCATAGCATTGAATCTCTGATGTTGTTATTATTAATGTTTATGTGAGTGTAAAATGAAAAAGATCAAGTAGAGCAGAAAGAAATAGAAAATATACAGTTGGGAGAAAAAAGAGTACTGTGAAGCTTAATGTTGCAGCCAAGGCATGAACTAAATGAGGGGCCATAATATTAAGGAGACTGGCACAGTTAAGGAGGGCCTTCTGTTCTTTACTAGAATAAGAAAGATGCCTCAAAGCAAGACCTCAACTACCTTGTGAAAAACAGAGTGCCTAAGGAGTTTTTTGACCCCTAGAAAACACAGAATAAAAACACCTTCTGCTAGTTTGCTTTAAATGGGAACCAGCATCCATCCCAAGCTGGAAGCTCAGCTTGGCTGTTGCCCAAGCTGATGGAGTTATGAAAAATGCAACAGTGAGGGTTTCCTTGATCTTCCTCAGTGGTTTCAGACAGCTTCTGAGCCCAAGCAATGTGTGTCAGGGGAGTTGCTGAGAGTGTAAGAAGCTAACAGTTGTCATCTGTGAAGCTGTGGAAGTGAAGCCTGGGTTGTGGAGAACCAAGATATTGCAGATTCCAGCACTGTGAAATATCTGTCAAGGAGAGCTACAAGCAAGGAGTAGAACCAGCCCAAGAGAGAATTAGAGAGAGGTATGTTTCAGGCAGTAGTAGATCTGAGGTCTGAGCCTTCTAATCTTTTAAACTGACATCCCAGATATTGAACATGGAGCTACAGGATTTGGCTCTTGCTCCACTGAGATATGTCTTACTTTGGTGCAATATGTCCTCACGATGACCCTTTGCCCCTTTTAGAAAGGAAATGTACATTCTGTACCATTGTATGCTGGAAATCTGTAATTTGCTTTTTGATTTTAGAAGGAGCTACAGTTTAGAGAGTGCCTTGAATCTTAAAAGAGACATTGGGCTTTTGAGCAGTATTGAGACTATGAAAGACACCTGGGACTTTTGAAGTTGGATGAAGTGCACTATGCATTATGACATGGCTATGAGTCTATGGCGCCAGGGAGACATAGCCCACAGGCTCAGACACTTGAACACTTGGTCCTCTGATGGTGGAACTGTTTGGGTGAAATTGTGAGGATTTGCAGCCTTGCTAGAGGAAGTATGCCATTGTGAAGAGACTTTGGATGTTCAAAGCCTCATCCTAGTTCTAGTTCATTCTCTGTTGTGTCTTTGTGGTTGAAGACATGGTCTCTCAGCTTTCGGTTATGTCTGCCTGCTGCCTTGCTGCCCCCACTATTATGTACTCTCTTCATCCAGAACTGTATGCCAACATGAACTTTCTTCTCCCAGTTCCCTTGCCCATCATATTTTATCACAGCAACAGAAAGTCAACTAATACAAGGGGTCAGGAGACTTTTATAAAAAGGATCAGTTAATAAATATTTTTTGGTTTATTGGGCTGTGCATACAATAACAGGAAAGAAGTCATAGATAATATGTAAAATAATGAGTATGGTTGAATTACAGTATTTCAATCCATTTTGGATTATTTACAATCCAAATTGAAGGCTGGACTTGCCTCAGAGGTGATAATTTGATGAATATTGCTATATATGGAAAATAATATATAGTGTAGGAATATGTAAATATATTTGAGACCTGCTGATGTTATTACCTTGATACCTTTGATCCATTTCCTTAACCACTATAAACCTCAGTTTTTGCCTCTGCATAATAAGGATAACAATTACAGATATCTGAAGGGGCTGCTGTGGGAATTAAAGGAAAATGTGGCATAACTGAAAAGGCACATAGAGAAAATTGTCAGTAAAATGTGGCTGCTATTATGATAATCATTAACATTAAGCAAAGCAGTGGGAGTTCTGATGGATAATATTGCCTGTGGAATTGACGGGATCTAGAATTACGTAGAAGACAAATGTCAAGGCATGTGGTCTCTGAGGGGATACTTAGTTTAGGTTAGCTTCTGGGCAGCTCCATGAACAATTACCTAGACGAGGTTAACTGGGGTTGGGACATCTGCCTTAGTTGCACCCAGCAGCATCTAAAGCCATGAGACACTGGACTGAATAAAAACAAGAAAACATGCTAGCAGCAGCATTTTTTTGACCCCTGCTTACTAACTGAGGATGTTCTGTGACCAGTTGCCTCCAGCCCCAGCTGTCATGACTCCTCCATCATGATAGACTGTGACTTTGAACTATGAGCCAAAAGAAACCTCTGCTTCCTTGAGTTGCTTTTGTCATGGAATTTTGTCTCAGCAAGGTGGAGAGTAACTAACACAGAAATATGAAATGGTGCTATTGTAGTCATAAACCAGTTCATGTGTGAGTAGGCCTTAAGAACTGGTTTGTCGGAAGAATATGGAAATTTTTTTTTTAAAAAAAAGCTTGAAACTCTGGCCCAGAAAAGTCCCTGACCATTGTAAGCAGAGATAAATAGGCCATTCTAATGAGATCCTTAAAGAGCAGAATGCTGAGAGACACATGGAAAATGGAAGTATGGCTAATGATGTTTCAGAGGCGAACAAATACTCTGTCAGGAACAGGGTGCATATGATTTTCTGGCCACTTTTCCAAGTAGCAACAATCAGCACCAACACAGACTATTTAATATTCTAAAATGATTGAATTAAGAGTACTGCCTTTAGATTATATATAAGCTGAATTTAACCCATGTAAAGGGAAGTTTGATTTTAATGGCAGGGTGTAACCTTATGGTCTCCATTGTATTATTAGACATTTATTGCAAATTAAAATAAGTAGATTTAATAAATTCATGAATGTAAGAATCATCATTAATAATTAAGGGAAGCATACTTGATAGTTGTTGTCAAATATAGGGTTAACATGTAAAAAGAACAAGCTTCTCTTCCTACAAATTCCCTTAAGAGTCAATTTGTTGCATTGGATATTCCCTGAGGCTGATAAATTAAAGCACTTCTCAAGTGTAAATAGCTAACTGGTAACTGAATTAATCAAAAAGTATTTTAACCTTGAGCTTTATGTGATGATGGCATATAGCCACCATAAGAAGACAATAAACTTGTCCTCATCTCCTGGCATTATTCAGTAACTGCAAACAATGTTCAAAAAATAGCTTTAAATGAAGGGCAATAGAAGTCTGAAGGCCTTTTGTTAGTTAGAAACTGTTGTTAGAATTCTGACTCAACAAATAAGAGCCTACCCAGTCAGATAATATAGATGCAGTGTATTTTCCCCCAACTCATTAGAAACACAAGTGAAATTTCAAAGTCCTAGAAGGAGCTGATTTGTTCAGTGTTTCCTTTATAGACTGCTGTCTAGAAAATGAGATTCAACCAGTTGCTATGTGAATACCAGTTATTAGAGTTGGCTGCTGTGTATAGAGCATGTGGGAGGTGTAATTAAATCAGCTAGGTTAATAAGGAGGGGCGTGAGTTAAGCATATTTCCCCTCTGTCTCAGATATCACAAAGCTGTAGCAACAGAAAGTAACACTTTGTGGATCATGATGTGGTTTAGTGGTAGAGTGCTTGCCTGGCATGTGTGAGACCCTTAGCTAAATCCCATTAGTAAAAACAAATATATTAGAATAAAAAGAGAAAGGAAGAAATGTACTTTCACTTTTATCTCAGTTACAAACTCCATGACTGGGGCAGATAAGTCAGCTGCTCTAAATCTTTATTCATCATCTTTAAATTGAATTTATAACACCTACTTCATCAATATGCAGTGAGCATGAAATGTTAGAAATGGATATTCCATCTTTTAGTAATATGAGACTTAACTGAGAACCATTAACAAATCAAAGTTCTCATTACAATGTCTGGAATAAAGTAGGTGTTAACCAACAATTAACTTCCCACTTCCTAAACAGTCATGGGAGCCAGATTTATAGCCACGTGGATGAAAGACTACATTATGTGAATCAAAGACTACATAATTCTCTATTGTGTTACTATAAAATGAATGGGATTAGTGACTACAACCATAACTGCCTTCTCACTGAGCTGGCTAGATAGAACACTCATAGCCATTTATTCTATGAGTTAGAAATCAATAAATGGGAAAGAAGTTCAAGCACACCTCCTAATGAAAAATAACTGTTGGGTAGTAATACCAGTGATTTAGTGTGTGGATGCACAAACTGTAGTAGCGATCAAAGATTAGACATCATGGGATGGATACTAAGATACATTTGCCAAAATTGTTCCATTAATAGAATAATTAGAGGTTTGTGGCTTCTAATTGGTCTAACTCACTTCTGAAACTTGTATTTTTAAATGTGGATAGTGAATTTTGAACCATAAGGACACTAAAGAGACATGAGACAAGATTTTGTTGGAAGCGTTTTTCATTCTTCTGACCAAGTAGTTTCTGAACCTTCATAAAGAGACAGTAAAAGAGATCAGCAATGCAGAGGGATTTTCAGATGTAACACAAGCTCCCACACCCAATCCTAAGTATGGATGGTATTTGATTTCGCCAACATTCTGGTAGAAATTCTATATATATTAAATTCTCTGTTTTCAAGATCAGATGAGATCGGGCATGTTCAGGGTGCTATGCCATAGGCTCTGTTTTTCTTCAGAGATCACTACTGTGGTAATAAAATAGAGGTTCTGAATGATGATAACCCAGAATTCAAGAAAGGATGAGTAATTAGATAATCATGAGGAAAAGCAAGAGAAGTTATATTGTGTTCTAGTATTTTGCAATTTCCACAAAATGGAGATGGCATTAGTAAGGTCAATCATAAATTTCTCCATTCCTACAGTGTTTATCAGTGGCTAATGTCTAGTTAAAATGTTTTCATCCATTGGAGTATACTCAGACAGAACTAGAATTCAGTAGAAGTGGTAAAAGCAATTACTTATTGCAAGTTCCATGCTTCTGTTATGCATGGAGGTAGGTTAGAAAGTTAAAACCTTAGGTATAATAGGAATTTTATTAAATCTCTAGACAGATGCTAGACATAAAGGGAGAAGCAGCTAATATTGAGGAAAGGTTTCTAGGGAGTCTGACATTCAGTACACCCACTGTGATTTACACCGTGGTATTGACTTTACATAGGGCTAGTATTTTTCTCGGAGTACTCAGAGGTGACTGAGATAATACAAAATATTGGTGCTAGAAATCCCCTCAGGAAACTCCTATGAAAGGCAAACACCACTTTCTCCACTTACAATGAGAAGCAACTGCCAAGCAGGCTGGAAGACTCATGTCAGATGACCAGCAAATATGTCTAAAACAAAATTCAAATAGGCAATTAACTATAATCAGTGTACTAGGAGACCACAAAGTGAGAAGAAAGTGAGGTGAGCAGCACAATAGCTGATGATGCAAATAGGGATGTCGTTGTAACATAACCCCATTTCAGGAATTGACCTATCAAATGGAATGCAGCTCATTATCCCATCTCTGAAATTAGGGAGTCCAGTGTTCTATTTTTATTTCATTCCTTCATGTATAGACACTGTACAAACCATTTTGTTGTTAATTTCTTCCTCAGACTTATGATTGGGACCTACCTCACTGGATGACATCAATAGTAACAGATTTATCTTCCTAACACTGCATCCTTGGTTAGATGAAGGGGTTTCTTTTCTTTTCTTTTCTTTTCTTTTTCTTTCTTTCTCTTTTTTCTCTTTCATTCTTTCTTTCTTTCTCTCTCTCTTTCTTTTTCTCCTCCTTCTCCTCCTCCTCCTTCTCCTCCTCCTCCTCCTCCTCCTCCTCCTCCTCCTCCTCCTCCTTCTTCTTTTTTGGTTTTTTGAGACAGGTTTTCTCTCTGTAGTTTTGGTACATGTCCTGGATCTTGCTCTGTAGCCCAGGCTGGCCTCAAACTCACAGATATCCACCTGGCTCTGCCTCCCAAGTGCTGGGATTAAAGGCGTGCACCGCCACCACCCAGCTGATAGAGGGGTTTCTAAAGCCTTTTACAGTAATAGACTATATCATTGAGTGTGCTATGTGTTATTTTTTTTTGTCTGTGGATTCTAATTAGTTTCATTAAGTCCAATTAATTATAATTTGTTTTATAACTCCATTATGCTAACTTACCTGTCATTCCGGTTAAAGTTGACATTATATAGGGCATGATACCTCTATTATAAATTTTTTAATAATAAATTGCTTGATATTTAGAAGTACAAAATTACGACAAATTTCCATTGCTTCACTCTGTCAGGTTACTTAATTGAATGAGGTCATGTAAAAAAAGTCATTTCTCAAGAGACCTCCAGAAGTGAAAAGTGAGCTGAAATTCTTATCCCAAATTCTTGGACACTGTGAAATCAAAGTTTTCTTGCAATAAATGTTGCTTAAGAGGGAAATAAATTTATGAATCTTAAAAAGGTGGCCCAAAGTGATAAATAGGTGCCCTGAGGGTAAAGAAGGATAGCTAATCAAGTTACATGCTGAATATTCCTGTTGACTTCCAAGGCCATTATGCTCAGTAAGAAACTGACTAAAAGGCCATTTGAGTTGGTAATGGTGGTACTCCCTTTTGATTTTTTAGCTTTCCTAGTGCCTAACTGATACTAGATACTTTCTAGATATACTGGTTAGCAAATCACTTTGCTTACTTTTTAATTGGGCTGTCTTATTATTAAGCATTAAAAAGTTCTTTATATTCTGAATGAAAGTCCTTTTACCCACATGTACCTTTTCTTTCTTTCCTTTCTTCCTCCCACCCTTCCTTCCTCCCTCACTCCCTCCCATGCTCCCTCCCTCCCTTCCATTCTTTATTTTGTTCTGTATTACTGTGTCCTAGGCTAGCCTGCTTGATATTACCTATCCACCTGTCTCAGTTCTCCAGATACTTACTTAGAATGCAGTGTGCACCAATACTTTTCATTTTTTTAAATGTTTATGAAAATACTCTTCATTCTTGTAAGGGCAAATTTATCTTTTTTTCTCTTATGGCTTCTCTTTTTTGTATCATATCTAGATGTATTCTATGTAACCAAAGGTCTTAAAATGTTTCTCACTTTAGTTTGCATAAATTTAGTTTCTCACTTTATTTTACATATAAATGATCCATTCTTAGGGTTTTTCTTTATGATCTTAGTACAATCATTTGCTTGAAAGATTTTTTTCTAATTGAGTAGTTTGGCATCTTGAATAAAAGTCAATTAACTATCAAACACAAGGTTAATTTCTATAATTAAATCTGTCCATGACTCCAAATGGCCATTCTACTGAAAATTCCACACTATTTTGATATACTGCATTTCTGTTTAGATTTCAGGACTGTCTTGTCAACTTTTACAAAAAAATCCTTGAGTCTTCTAATCTGTAAGCAAAAATTGCCTCTCTGTTCATGGAAATGTTCTTTGATTACTTTCAACAATGTTTTATATGTTTTGCTATATAAGTCTTAAGTTCTTTTTCTTAAATTGTGGTCACAGATTTGGATTTGCTTCATTTATATAAATAAATTTTCTTACATTTACATTTATTGTTTGTTTGCACAATTATGATTAAGTTTTATATATTGATCTTGTATCTTGTGACTTTACAAGTTTTCTAGTAATTTTGCTTTGGGTATATATTTGCATGTTCTTTAAGAATTTCTACACTGAAAATGATGTCACCTACAAATAAAGATGGGTTTATTTCTTCGTTCTTCCACTGCCTTCCCCTCAGAAAATAAAAAAAAGTAAAAGAACATGACTATAATTTATTTGGGCTAGTCCTTTATTATAGCATTAGAAGAGATAGGTGAGGATTATTTATGGAAATCCCAGAATCAATCAACATTCAAACAATCTCAGGACTGCAGTGGGGATTTCTTAACACAATCAGAGTATATGCATTCAGATCTCCTTATTCTAAAGTTTATGGAATAATGTAGATATATAGCAAGCTACTGACAAAAGAACTAACTGCTTGTGAATGAAAGCAGAGATTGGCACAGTGGCTAGTGAGGCACTGATGGATGAAGAGATATTTCTTGGTGCTACAAGATGAGAGCAGTAAGGTCCTATCTGGAATTCTCTATAGAAAACTGAGCACAGTTCTCCAGGACCAAGACCAAAGTACAATGGCACTTCATGTTCTGAGAGACCTTGATTGCTTCTAAGGTATATGCAATGACTGATCTTCAGGAGAACCATTACAAGGAAATACATCAGCACCAAGAAGCAAGGAACAAAGAACTGATAATTACCAGCAAATACTGAGCAACACTAGATGTTAACATTTCTAAGAAGCTGTGCCTTTCTAGCACATCCATTCCATTTTTGCAGAAACATCATCTACATCATCTATTTATACATAGAGCTGATGTTTGCCAAGAATACAAGACAAGCAAAAGAACACCCTAGTTCTTGAGTTTTGTGCACAGATGGTGATGATGTATATGCACAGGATTTTTCACATGAGTTGGTTGCAAAAGTTCTGTGCCATCCCATTGCTTTCTGAAGTCTTCAATTAGACGACGACACCCAAAGGTGGTCCATTATAGTTGGGTAGCAATTGGTAGTGATTTTAAATGGAGAGACCTAGAGAATCACAACTACTGCAAGCTGGAAAGTCAGTTCTTAGTGGAGATTTGTCTCTGTTCAGGTTGCAAGAATATGTTGCTGTTAAGTAACTATGTTAGTACATCTTAAACAAATGTCCTTAAATAACTTACTTTATTAACCTAAGCCATTAGATGTATCCATATATATGTTCAAACCTAAAATAGAAACATTAGTGTAGCTATGACTAAGCTTGGGTTGGTAGGCATAAAGTATGTTAATTGCCAAAGAGGCTGATCCTCTAAGAAAGGTGCCAGTAATGAAGCAGTGTTCAGGTCAAAATACTATACAATCTAGTTTGCCAATAGCCAAGAAGTTCAGCATGTTGGATGAGCAGGTGTCTTTAGATGGCAACAAAATATATAGTTGCGTGGAAAGGTGGTAGATATTCAGGTCCAAGAAGATTGGCTTGTATATGCACTAGAGTCTGATAAATAGGTAGAACAGAATCCAGATTCTGGTCTCTCGATGACGAGAATATTGGTAGGATATGATGATGCCACTATGGTTGCAAACAAAGAACCTGAACAAACAAGTCACTAAGAAACAGATCAGTAAAGAAGAGGATAAAAGCTTTGGGCTCAGTCCTAGGCACACAAGTTATAGGACTTGGGCCATCAGAGTCAACCAAGATTTCATCCATTGGTAGGAATGTGAATCTCAATACATTGCCAGAGTTGTTTTGTGTATGTGTGACTTAGGCTTGAGAGACTTCTATCTATAAACCTTCAGAATTCTTGTAGGAATTGGCTGTAACTGTCATGTTTCTGTTTGTTGTCTCCACCATTTTTGTTGGGTCAAGTTTCATGGTGGGCTATCTTGCAACCAACAAGTTCTGGTTGTTTAAATTCCTGGAGATGTAAATGTTCATGCCTGTTTTTAAGGTGATGCCACAGTAATTCATTTGTATTTTGAAGTTTGTGAAAGTTTAAAAATCACTAAGGCTAATGGTGAAAGGGGTATGAGTTTACAAAATGGTTTCCTATTCTCCTCTTACTAGTGAGCTACATTTTTCTCCTTGCTGGAGTTCGAGAACGTTTAGCAAGGCATTCTCTTGTAAAGTGACCTGCCTGGCTACAGTAGAGACATAACTGAGTTTCTTGTTGGCGGGCTCTCTTGGCTGGAGTGACAGGCGGTTGGGCTCCCTGAAATTGCTTGGGCTCATCCTTGGGTAGTGGACCTTTGGGACTGAAGAAGGATTGGTGCTGGGTTGTGGAAACAAACATTGGAACCTGACTTTCTGACTGTAGGAGTTCTGGCCTGTCTTTGTGGTTTTTGTCCAGCTGAATGCACTGAGTGATCAAATCTGGTAGATTGTCCATTATATCTGTGATTTCTTCTTCATGGGTGGGGTCAGCTTTTCCCTTTTGGAACTGGTCACTCTGATTGGTCTCACAATCACTCAGATTTTGAGCAAACCCTTGGAAAGTAGTAGCATCCTGTTGAGAGTTGTCTCTACTGTCAACCTTAACATTCATAGGAGGGATAATTTCTTGTTTCATGGGTTCACCACATGACTGCTGTAACTCAAGAACAAAGTTTTCATATTGTTTCAATAGATTACTCTGGTTGGACTCGGATACGATGTCACAATTTTGCATCTGCTGGGATAGGTAGTCAAAAAAGTGCTTGACTCGTGCATCATCTGCAGGATTGGAAATCTTGAGAGCTGTCAAATAGGTAGTCACACGAGCAAGAAAACCTGTGACACCGGTTGGCTCATCAAGAAATTGAGGGAGATGGTCACCTGAGTAGGGTAGAGACATCACTGGAGTATTTGGGACAGGCACAACTTGCCCTCTTAAAGTGGGGTTATCATCAGTTGGATGCTGCATTTGTGGCCGCAGAATCAGATTGTCTCCTCTCAAAAAGGAAAGCTCTGCCTTTGAGGTAGGTGGGGATTCTGTACATTTCTCCATTGTCTTGTATCTCCTGGAATTATATAGAACTGAATGGAAATTTAGTATCTGCACACAAGACCAAAAGACAGGCAGTAGTTTGGTTTAGGGATCAGAAAACACAATGACATGTACAAACAGGAAATAGCTGTTCAATGTCACTAGAGAATGCTGAGGGTTGAACTGTAGAGATGCCACAAAAATGTTATCTTGTACTCATCACTGCTTCTTCTCCTTCATGGACAATGTCAGTGTTCTACACATTCAGAAGACACATATCACCTTGGGACACAGAAGAGAGGACTTGAATTAATAAATATATAATACCATAGACACAGAATTTTTTCTGTTCTCTTTCTTTGTAAGCATAGACATTAAACTTCATATTAATCTTTTCTTCTAAACTGTCTTTTATAATCATTGTCAAAGGATTTTAGATTATAGTTCAAAATAGTATTAGCAATCATCCAATTTATAATTTTACAGATAAAAAATAGAGACTCAGAGAAACAAATATGTTTGTCCAAGGTCACCCAGCTAGTTAATATCAGATTTGGTATGCTCATCAGGGCAGCAATCCAAAATAGCACTTCCTCCAGCTATTCATATTCTGCTTGAGTGTGATGATACATCATGCTCCTGATCATTCAAAACCTGATCTGGGGACAAGAGCATTGGATATTACTAGAGAGGTTTTTAGGAATACAGAAAACCAGGTCCCATCAAGGACCCACTGAATAACTTTTCACACTTGGCCAAGATTTTCAATGTGATTAGAGTGTGCACTATGGTTTGAGAATTACATTGCTGAAATTGGAATAATCACTGACTCTATTTCATGTTCACTACTTTAAGCCTGTATTTCTGCCAGATATCTGAATGCAGTGTTGTTAGTTGATCTGTTTTTTTTTTTCTACCATGTCATTGTCTGAGGTCACATTTTTGTTGCCATGGAAATAATTAGGACATCACAAGTAAGATGAGCACATAAGATTGAGAACCTAACAAGTAAGAACTAGATGTCCATAAAGGTATAAAGATCAAAATGTTCAACACTCCTCCAAGTACTGATAAAAAGGATGAAGTAACCAACAAAAATTAAAAATAATCCCCCAACATGTGACATTTCCGTTAGTTTGAACTATTCTTTAATTCATTTCCTTCCATTGCCCTTCCTTGTGTAGCATACAATTGAAATGTACTTGGGTTGGCTACTAGGGGGCAAAAAAGTAAATCACTGAATCTTTCAAACTATCAGTCTCTCAATGGATAGGCCATGGATCTAGGAAAAAACAAATTATATTGTTATGTTATAGGGGCATAGCAATAAAATAATGATATTCTGCTATACCCATAGATCAATGTCTTTATCAACCATCACCAGAGAAGCATCTTTCTGCAGTAGATGAAAACTAATACAGACCCATAACTGGACAATACACAGATATTGAGAGACCTTGAGATGTCAGTCCTAAATGGGAAGTCTTCATCAACCTCTCTTCCCCCAAGGATTCAGGAAGCTATGTAGAAAAGGAGGCAGAGAGATTCTAAGAGCCAGGGGGATGATGGGCATCAAGGAAAACTTCCAGATACAACAGGACTGATGAATATATGAGTTCATATAGATGTGGCAGCATCCACAGGGCCTGCACAAGTTTAAAAAACACAGGGCCCCAGTGCTTGGAGGGGGGAGTGGATACCAGTTCCCATACCTAGCCAAGGAGCTATCACCAATTGACATCCACTTGCAAAGGAATAATTAGTTTTCTCCAATGGAGTCTCATTCGGTATATTAACCACACTTAAGAGTGGTCCCATGCCCAGCAGTAGATGGACAACACAAAATGAACTCAGTGGTATTTTTATAGATTATTTTGTATCATATTGGTTTGGGTATTTTTTTGTCTTACAGACATTTTGCTTTTATATTAATGATTTCTGTACTTGTAATCTTTATTATTATTTTTTTTTGGGGGGGCGGGTTGAGACAGGGTTTCTCTGTGTAGCTTTGCACCTTTCCTGGAACTCACTCTGTAAACCAGGCTGGCCTCAGACTCACAGAGATCCTCCTGCCTCTGCTTCCTGAGTGCTGGGATTAAAGACATGCACCACCAATGCCCAGCTTATTATTATTATTAAGAAATTTTCTATTCATTTTACATACTAACCACAGATTTCCCTGTCCTCCCTCCTCCCACCCTCCAGCCTTCCCCATCAACCCCCTGCCCATTCCCACCTCCTCTAAGGCAAGGTCTCCCATGGGGAGTCAGCAGAGCCTGGTACATTCAATTGAGGCAGGTCCAAGGCCTTCCTCCCTGCACCAAGGTTGAGCAAAGTGTTTCACCATAGGCAAATGATTTCTGATTTTATGTTTTTGGTGTGTGTGTATGTTCCTTGTGCAGTTATCTTTGTTTTTGTTCCTCTGGCTTGTTTATTTTTGTTTGACTCTTTGGTTTTAAATTGAGAAATAAATGGAATGAAGTTGGGGAGGATTGGGGAAAGTTGAGGGAGGGGAAAGTGTGATGAGGATATATATATATATATATATATATATATATATATATATATATATATATATATATGTCAGATCAAAACCTGTGAACCATGCACTTGATGTACTTGGGAGTCCAAGGCATGGGGAGTAAGAGTTTGTGGCAAGATACAGGCTAGCCAGAGCTACAAAGTGAGATGTTGTCAATAATAAGCAAGTAAAAAAGACTTTTCATAGGTTTCATCAAACATTCCTATGCTCTAGACCAATGGAAAATATTGTAAGACTGAAACAGTGTAAAATTGGGGTCTAGAAACTCTGTGGCAAACACTAGTAGGAAGTAATTTTGACCGTGAATAACTCATTTATGTGTCAGTTTCCTTTTTAATATATATAGTGTAAATGACTGTTATATCTATGACAGAAAATTGTTCTATTGGTGTGCTATAAGGTAGGTACTCTAGGTGGCAAAAATTGGGAGGATTGCTTCCAAAATTATTTCAGTACAGTTGAGCAATGAATGCATACTCACGAGGCTTACATTTATCATGTGCCACAAAAGGAGAAAGACAGGAGCCTATAGTGATATTTTATTTGTATTGAAATGTGATTTTATTTGTATGTCAATAAAGCTGCCTTGAGGTCAGAGCAAGCCAGAGCAGAAGCTGAGCAGTAGTGGGGCACGCCTTTAATCCCAGCACTTGGGAGGCAGAGCTAGGCGGATCTCTGTGTGTTCAAGGACATGGCCCGCATGGCAGACGCACGCCTTTAATCTCAATACCAACCATAGAAGACCTGGAGGTCTGTACAAACAGGCAGTGATGAGGAGGTCATGTGGCTGGGTTTACAACCAATGAGAAAACAGAACAGAAAGTCTTTACATAGACAGGACGCACAGAAGTAGGTCTCTTGCAGAGAGGAAGAACAGCAGAAGCAGTGAAGGGTAAGGTTTTCCGCTCTTGCTCTGACCTCATGGTTTTTAACTCTGCAATCAGTTCTGTGTTTCTTATTTAACAAGCCAGTTACATCTACAGGCGCCATAGCCTCATTTCTTGCATGCATATCTTAGCATTCTGGAGTCCTGTTCTACCTTCTAGATATCTCCTTACTAGGTGCTCCTCTGTGACTACATCCCTGCCATTCTTGCTAGGTTTCAACTTGCAGTAAGATAATAAGATGTTAGTAAGAGCTAATGATAAGTTTATCTGAGGATATTACTTTTTACTCAATATACATAACAATCAACTCAGTTCTAATACCTAGAAAACCTACTTTAGTCGGTCTGGGGTAGATTCCAGGAATCAATACCTTTACAATCTGGGCTGCACTTGACTTGTGATGTAGGTGGTTCCTGTGCAAAGTACAGTGCCTCAAGGAATAAGGATGTATTAGTGGAGTCACAGAGAAGTAAGAATTGGAAGAAGTTATATTTGAAAATAAGAAAGTGCTCAGGTTATATGGCAGAGCCAATTTTACTTTTACATAAAGCCATAAACAGCCAACACCATCTTTCAATTAGCAGTACAATCCAATAAACAATGGGCTACACAGAAAGAATGACCTGGGCCCAAATCTTGGCTCAATCAAAAGCTGTATGGTCTGGACAAGTTATGTAATCTCTCTGAAAATCATTGTCCAAATTTTAAAATATTTCTCATATACTATAAGCACAGCATTTCTCTCTATATGTATATGTATAAAATGCATGTGTATGTGTGTTCATGTATATGTATATGTTCATATGTATGGATCACAACATTTCTCCTGTGGCATTGTTCATGTTGAATGCATTCCAGTCAGTATTGTATAGCCTCTGGACTAAGTCAAGAATGAATTTCAAATTATATTTTGTCTTTTGTTTTAACAGTTCTAAATGTGGTTCTCAAAGTATAATGTTTCTCAAATTCACCAAGAACATTTTTGCAGCATAATAAACAAATCTATTCATAAAAAAGAAATGTTCCTAACAGTTACCTCATAGTTGTTTTGATGAAATGAAAGGAGATCTGCACAGCTTCGTGCAGATGGCAAAGGCCCCATGAATGTTACCTATCATTTTTCCAGGTTGTAGTTGTGGCATTTGTGTTTTATACTTCAAGTTTCACCTTTTCAGATTTTTGAAAGGTAACATAGAGCATTACTGTTTATTATATAACATTTCCTGCAGTATCTGGGGGAACATCCCATAATTAAGCCATTAAAATTTCAGCAAGAAAGAAAAATTCTGAATATTCATACTGAATTGGATATAGACAAAATTCAGGTCAAATCAGGTCAAGTTTTGCTGCCAACTGGGTTTTAGCAACAAATTAATGAAAAAGTGACTTACATCTCAGAGACCTCTTTGATTTCAGAATTGAAATAAGGGATTGTGGACCTCCAGTAAACTCTTTTTTTAATTGGAAGGTTATGATTATAACTTTTCCTTTATGTATTTGCCTTTTGCCCTTTCCTTCTACCCTCAGCGATTTCATAACTTTGTGAGGGCTCTTGATTCTATACAGAATTATGTATTCAAGGTGGTTTAGCATTTAATTTTCCTAATTACATAGCAGGGGTGAAACACTTGGTAGAATTAAAAGCATTAGCCCACATGCAAATCATACAATGCCACTGTTGTCAATGGCAAATACGCATTCCCTCAGAGAAAATGCTACCTGGTCATTTCAGTTGGGAAATTAATTTTTCCTGAGGTCATTGACCTTCTATTGGATTGCCCATCAAAGATGCTATTGCAAAGACTGCCAGTCTGAAGGATCTAGCCTTAAAGAGACAAAGCAGAAACAAAGCAACAACCTCAAATACATGTGTTTTAGAGTATCAGACTAGTATGTCTGGACCAAATCTGATACAAAACTGTGTAGATAATAAGCTTTTTCTTAATATGGATGTGTTTCAGCTATGACAACCATTACAACAAATAATTTTAATAAATCATTGTGAGCCATTTTGCTTATATTTACTGGGCTCAAAAACTATAGTTTCTCTGGACACAAAATACCTTTCTAAAACCCTTTGAGATCACATTTGAAGAAATCCCTTGCTATAGATAAGATCTAGAATATATTGCCTATAAGAGAACTGTGTGACCATGCACTATTTAATTTTTAAGCTATTCTTGGGTCTGAGATCATGCAACCACCCAGAAAAGTTATAATTTCCTCTTGAACTTCAAAATTTCCAAGGAAATGTGTGGTCATAGTTGCTAAATTGAGGCATTGATCCCTCTCATAAGGGTGAGCAGAGGAGTATAGTATTGGAACTTCTCTGAAGATATGAGTGTGTACTTACTTCTTCTACCATTCAGAAGAATAACTTTGGACAAGACATTTTCTTTCTGTCTCTGGACCTAAGTATCTTTATCTTAATGCTGAAGAGTATTAGGCTTATTAAACTCTATCATACTTTAGAAATTATAACTCACAATGTTACCAGAGGAACACGGGAATGCTTTTATAGGCATTCCTGCTAATATTGATTTAAGTGGTTCTCAGATTTGATCTTGGGAATATTTTACACACACACACACACACACACACACACACACACACACACACACACACACAATTACAAGGTTCTCAGAAACTCCTGGGATTTTACCATATAGAATTTTTTATTTCATGGAGAGTATGGGGCATTGGCTCTGGGATAAAACCTAGTAACATAAATATTAAATAAGCTCTATGGGTGATGCTGATGCAGAAATTTCAGTTAATACTTTTGAGAAACTTTAGGTTCAGTGTTTTCTAAGAGTACATTGATTTTAGCAACATCTACATTTTTTGATGGAGGGTGGAGACAAGTCTTCACTTTTTAGCTTAAAATGGATTGAAAATTTGCTCTGTAGCCAGTGCTGTCCTCAAACTAACATTCTTCCTAATTTATCAGCCTAAGTGCCAGGAATCCAGGTATGTACCTCAATACTTAAGTTTGTTGTTTTGAGAAGTAAAAAATATGCGTCTCCCAAAACAGCTCTTAAAATATAGTAAGTTAACTGTTTTTTCTAAGCCTCCATGACTCCCTTAAACAGTGTTCCAGTACAGGTCAGGTCTGGGCATGTGACATTAGGTAGCAATGGAGCTGATTATGTTCTTGGGATTTTTGTGGCTCTATTCCAAAGGAATAAGACATTCTACTCTTCTCTATCGATGAATAACAGAACAGTCATCCACATACCCCCTATCATAACTACAGCATCCCAGCTCATATGACTTACCTCCTTTTGGCCATTGCAATGAATCAGATCTTTCAGACTTTTATTTAATTTTCAATCTTCTTTCATCCTCAACTGGACCCATAGCTTAGCTTCTTATTAAGTTACAAGTACCATGCATATTCTGTCCCAGTTCCCTGGTTTTCCTTTATAATGTTTCTTAAGTGTATTAAGGGGGTACATTTGCTATATGAGGTTTCCTGCTACATAGCTTTCCCTATATACATGCACTAAGATTTATATCTCTCAATAACCACTTTCATGTTCATTATTTCATTTCCTGGCAGAAATTTTGCTGTTTTCCAAGCTACTGTGATGTTAAGTCTAAGTGAGGGAGCAAGGGAGAAGTTTGATACATGAGCAATGTTCTTCAAATGACTCTCATGTAGACTGCTTTATTCTCTGAGATGAGGAAAAGACTATTTAAAGATAAAATTGAGATAGTGGGAATAGAGATGGGATGATTATCTTTGTGATATAAGTTCTGAGTTCTATATCATTGGAGAATAAGCAGGACTAGAATTCCTCCATGGTGAAATATTAGAATAGAAACTCCAAGAATCAGAAAACAGTGAGGTATCATAAAAGTGATATTGTTCTTTCAAACCCATAGATTCTACAACTTGCCTGCACACAGAGATAAAATATGAGGAAATGGCTGTCAAGTACTCTACAGTCTAGATTCTCACCTGCATGTCTACCCCTCAACCCAAACTTTACCCACTGTGAACCCATACTACAGTCCCTATTCCTAGAGGAGAGTTAATGGCTAAGATATACAGGTCTTATTTACCAATTTGAAGGCATAGTTTGGTTTCTTTGTCTGTTCCCCATGCTCACATCATTTCAAACAGGGCATGCTGTTTCAAGGAAACAATTAGAGAAAGAAAGGAAAAATTCTGATCTACAGATCGCAAATAGTCATAAAATGAGCCCTTTAAATTTGAAATGAAAGGCCTTCTCCTGCATTTGTGCTCCCTGCTGTCTCTTTCATCTTTAATTCATTAAGTGCAATTCACTTAGTGCTGAACACCACTTGCAACTGATGAGCTGACAGAGCCTAGCCCACTTAGATTCAAACTTCTCTTGCATTTGCAGGTCCCTGTGGTGTTGGGTTACCTGCTGCTCTGTTCAAGGTAGAGAAAGCTTAATATACATAACTAAGTATATATCATGTTTTGTGGTTGCAAGAAATCTTGTGAAAGCCTCACATTAGTAGTGGTTCTCAATCTTTGGGTCACGACCCCTTTGGGGGCTGCATGACTCTTTCACAGGGGTCTTACATCAGATATCCCACAGAACAGATATTTACCTTATGATTCATAACAGAAGCAGAGTTGTAAAGTAGCAACAACAATAATTTTGTGGTTGGGGGTCACCATAGCATGAGGTCACCTGTATTAGGAAGGTTGAGGACCAATTGATTAGAGAAATCTTATAGATGAGATGTGAGGCTCAAGAAACAGATTGGCTTGAGTCATATTTATGGGCCACTACAGTATGGTGTAGTTCCAGGCCCTTACTGGTTAGTCTCTTTCTCCTCAAAAAGCTTTGACTGGGTGGGAGTAAGCAATGCAGAGATTATATTTTCCACAACACTCTGAAATGGACACTCAGTTATTCTGCTGCTAGTAACATATCATATCTTTGTAGAGTATTTTGTGTGTTCTAAGTGTCTCCCTACTATTTTATTTATCTCTTTGATAAGCTGTGACATAGGTAAGGCATGACTTCCACATTCAATCCCGCTGGACAAAATAAGAAGAACATGATGTTTGCTGGAAAGTGATGGGAGGATTCTGATTGGAGTTAGATGGGAAAGCAAGAAGTGGGTATGATTAAGTTACATTATATACGTGTATGAAATTTTCAAAGAATAAATAAAAAAGAAAAATGTGTAAAGAGTTACAGTGACTTGATGTTAGATTTGGAATTAGAATCCTCAGAATGTGCATCTAACACTACCATGCCCTTGGAAGCAGTTTTAAATAGTTTTGTTTTGTTTTTTTAATACTTTGAATCAAAATCCCAATCTCACTTAACCCAGACTGTTAGACCTTGAGCAAGTTTCCTCGGAGAGCCTTAGGTTTCACATCTGTAACATCTATGTTGCTGAGAGAACCATATGTGTTTACATATAACTGAAGCAATAACATATGCACAATTACTGGCATTTAGCAGACATCAACATTAGAAACCATTTATAACATTGTATTTTCTGCAGACACTGGAAAGTTTGCTGTCCAAAAATCCTTATCACCAGCATCTGTTTCTATCTAGAGATCTGTATTTTTATAGAAAAGGTAATTGTGCCAAAGTCTCCACATGTGCAGCAAGGAAGTGGCTCAATATAAGTCATTTAATATGTTACCTGCTCACATGTTTCTCCATTGCAATTCTTGTATCACTTATAATGAATTATTAAATGTCTATGTCTCTTATTAAACTGTGAGATAATAAAAGAAAATAATCCAACTTCATCTTTATATCTCCAGGACACAATATCATTCTTTGTATACACAGAGGCACTCAGTAATTCTTCTTTGAATTTATAATATTTATCCATAGCAGCCATAGACACAACTAGATATTGCAGAGCTTATTTTACTGTTCCTACTCGCTATATAGATAATCTTTTATTCTTTGCTAATATGAGCAGAGAACCCATCCATGTACCAGTGTATCTTAATATTTTCATAGCTCAGATGCATGAATTAACCATATGTAGGTAAAGAACCCTGGCATTTGGGTTAATGTTCAGTAAGCAGATGTCCAAACCTTATACTTACTCAGTGAACTTTGGAGAGCAGTGAGAAGAAATATGTTTTGTTTGGATAAGTATGTAATTTATATTGTGCTTATTGCCCTCTTAGAAAAGTTTCCCACCATCCCAGGCCCTAAATCAAGATTGTGTAGAGACTTGGAAAGAAAATAAATGCAAATGAATTAAGACAAGAGTTATTTAAAGACATGACATTTAAAGCTAAGTTGTAGTGAAGAAGAGAGTATTACTTACCTCTCATGTATTGTTCTCTATGTATAATTGGACCACAAAGTTGAGCAATGAGTTGAGCAACAGGGAGATTCTAGAGAATATGAAAACATAAAGTAGAAACAGGTGGGATTATCTCAGTGTTTGACCACCACCAGTAGCGATCCCATTTCTATATTGTTATTACTAGTGGAATCCCCTTCCATATGTTGGCTTTCCTTAACTCCTTGACATTGAGACAGACACCAATTTATGTTCATCTGTGGACTATACCAGTTGCTTAGACGCTGGCATCTTTCTTAGGCATGTTAATGTCCTTAAGCTGGGAGCCTCTATTATCCACCACAGATGGTTGATCATTTTATTTAATAAATCTTAAATGAATGCCTGTTTTGTTCCAGGTACTATGTTGGACACTAGGAAACAGTAATGAACCCTCATGAAGCAGAAGCATTCCAGAACAATGGAAATCATGCGTATAAACTGCTTAACTTAGCATCTGTTTTATAACATCCACTTAATAAGAGATAGCTACTGTTTTAATACTTAAGATGTGAGGATACACTAATCAGCACAAGCTTTAGAATTTGATCTGGATTTCAATTCTAGTTGAATGACATCAACACCATGTAACAGCTCTGAGAATTTAGATGTGTTTTAGACTTCATCTGTGCCCAAATTTTTCACCTATAAACTAATAATGGTCATAACTTTTCTGTAAGTTTTGGGAATACAACTTATCCTATCTAAAGGCCAGTAACTCTGGTCTGAAACTGGTCTAGGCTGACCAAAAATAAAATTCACCTCATACTTACTGAAATTTGCTAAAGCAAAAAGGAATGTAAATGAAAGAATATTGTTACAAAGACCAGAAACAGGTCACATTCTGTGTACAGATATTGCAGAGACTGATACTCCCATAGGTAGTAATTAAATAGCTCCCTGCTTAAAATCCACCACAGGTGAGAAAACACTGTTGTTATACTTATGATCATTCCTTATAACAGGCTCAAAATGCAATCTTGGAACCCCATACTCAAAGAAGGCCATGACTACTTCCTTCTTTCTCATAAGTCATATTCCAAATAACATCTAACTTTTTATGTATAAAGCTGGCTTAAAATGTGTTTTGTTGGCTATATAATTTACCAAAATAAAATTAATTTACTTGAAAAGCTTAGTTAATTGTTTTGTTTTTGTTTTTAGAGACAAGGTCACACTATGTAGCCCCAACTATGAACCAGGTTGGCCTTGAACCTATAGAGATCCACCTGCCTTTGCCTTCACAGTGCTTGTATTAAAGGTCTGCACCATACCTAGCCTCAGTTAATGGGTTTTGACAAATATATGTATCTGTTTAACACCATCACATCTGAGGTATAGAAGATTTCTGTCACCCCAGATTCAGTCATGGCATTTTTCAGTTACTTTACCCATCATTAGTTCTAATCAACCACCAATTTACTTTTGGTTCTAATAGGTTGACCTTTTTCCAACATTTAATATAAGTTGTATCAAATGTGGCTTTTTGTGTCTGGTTTCTTTCATTTATGTTTTGAAGGGTTCACTCATGTTGTAGCATGTCTCAATATTTCATTCCCCTTACTTGCCAAAACTATTCCAGGGAATGCATATAACACATTTTATTTCATGTTACTGATGGAGTTTCTGAGATGTTTTTCATTTCAAGGAAATACAAATAAAGCCACTAGGAAAATTTGCATAGAGTTCTGGGAGCATACATATAATCTCTTATTCCCAAATTCATTAAAGTACCTTTGACAAATAAGGATGCTGTGTATTTAAAGTGTAACATGATATTTTGGTACATGTGTGCACTGTGAAATGTTTAGTAAAATCATTTCTTCTGATTAAATACATAGCATATATTTATGAGATAAGTCAATGTTTAATTTAAGAAACTACAAACTGTTTCCTAGAGTGCTGTAACATTTTGAATTCTCAACAGCAGTTTTTTATTATTACTATAATATACCTAGCCTTTATATTTTATATTTTGTGTATCTATTGTCATGGGTAATTTTGAATGACACGAGTTGTTTATACCTTCTCCTATTGTTTTTTACTATAATATTTACCTTTATATCTATTTTGCTTTTTATAATTAAAACTGTATTGTAAAAACCTTCCAAAAAAACATTTTATGCAGTGAGATTAGTCAGACCCAAAGTCTATACATGATCTTCTATACAATTAGAAGTTCCAGAGCTTCACATTGGCTTTTAAACCTTTAAATAGTTATTTAAACTTAATATTATTTAAACCTAAAAATATTAATTATATTTTATGCATTTATCCACAACAAAAAAGTCAATTACAGAGTTAAAACTAGATCATTAGCTTCATACCCTCTTTCATGAATCATGTGTTTGTTAACTGGATTTAAATCCTTCCTCATTACCTAATATTTATCCTTTCTCATTCTCCTTTAAACATTTTATACTGTATTCACATATATGTTTGTTTGCATACATATATATGTATATATGCAGAGAGGGAAAGAGAAGGAGAATAGGAAAATGGAAGATTATAGGTAAGATCTAATCTATAGATTGAATAGCCTGTGCTTACATATTTAGTAATATATATGTATATTTATATACACATACATGAAATTAACAATGCTCAATGAAAAAGAAGCCATTAATTTGAAAAAACAAGGAGAAGGTATATGGGAGGGTTTATAGGGCAAAAAAGGGGAAGGAGGAAATGATGTAATTATATCATAATCTCAAAAGTAAAAGAAATAATAAAAATAAACAAAATTAGTTTTACAGGGATGGGGTGTAAAGGTCTTTATATCTTTTATAAAATGCTGTAAGGAATGATAAGAAAAGATATACTGGGAAGTAAGGACCAGTGAAACTATATTTGCATATCCAGAAAGCATTTGTGGGGAGAGAAATGAACAATTCTGTGAACAACAAACATTAATAGCATGGATAAAACAAAGCAATAGGTTTAGAATTGTATAAGATGGACTTTCTTCCATTGAGATCTGTGGTGATATATTGTGTACCCCAATATATTATGTACCCTAGTAAACTTACCTAGGGACCAGAGGATAGAGCCAGCCACTAAATTAGACACAGAAGTCAGGCAGTGGTGGCACAAGCCTTTAATCCTATCACTCAGGAGGCAGAGATCCATCTGTATCTCTGTGAGTTTAAGGACACACTGGGAACAGAGCCAGGCAGTGGTGGCACATACCTTTAATCCCAGGAAGTAATATGGCAGGACAGAGAAAGGTATATAAGGCATGAGTAAACAGGAAGTCTTGCTCTGGAGGCTGAGGAGTTGGTAAGGTTAGGTTGGCTGTAGCTTGTTCTGCTTCTCTGATCTTTCGGTGTTCACCCCAATATCTGACTCTGAGTTTTCTATTAATAAGACCATTTAGCAATTCATGTTACAGAGAACTATCCAACACTATTTTGCACATCTTTGATAAGAACAGAGCTTTTAGTCATTGCAGATGGAAATATTTTAAATATTTTTAAAGCAGAGCCATGCATTAAATGAGGACTGTGTGGATGTCCCCAACTATTTCTATGAAAATTATGAAGCAAGTAATAGCTAAATATAACCTCTGGCATTTCTCTAATATGCCCTTCACTTTGTTCTGTCTTTGGTTCCCCTCCAGGCCCTACTACTTGTTCTTCATAGAGTAAACAAAGAGTTTCTCTTTCTTCAAGCTGTCTGACTTGTAGTACGTTTCCTAAACAAGAAACTCAGGTGGTGGACTTGCAGGAAAAAAGGTTAATAAGATATTTTTGTCTAGAATTATCTGCCTGCCACTACTCCCATTAGACATAGCATGTAGTTTATGAACTAGTCTAACTAGGTAATCATGGAAGACTGGAGTAAAGTCAGAGAAAGAAATCAAAGCTTCTAAATATGTATTTCAAAGCAGGGCAACAGATGAGGACTTCCAAACTCCTTCTCAGCTTGGTTTTCACATTTGCAAAGACCTATCAAAAATTGTCCATCTGCCAATGCTTTTTCTATCCAACACCCTCTAGCCTTGATATGGTACTGTATGTTTTTAGAATACTGCTTACTTCAACTGACAGCTTTTTTTAAAATAGACCCATCAGAAGTGCTAGAGCTTTAATTCATCTTCACACTTTAAGTGTCTGTCAGACGTCAAGTCATTCTAACTCCTGTGAGGAAGTGTCACTGTAAAGGAAACTGGTTGTAGCATGCCACTAGACCTTAGGGATTCAGTCTTCAGGGAGTCTTGAAAGTTATGCTAGAGTGACTTTTTTTCCAAGCCACATGGTCTCTTATTTTCATTGAAAAAAAGTAATTCAAGAAAAAACAAGATGAAAGTAGGTAAAAATATCCATTTGGTCTATAGATAAACCTTTATTATCCAAGAAACAAAACACGGAATCAGCATCCTTAGGGATGATTAACTTCACCAACCATCAAACGGATTTGAGTTAAAGTAGAGGGAATATACTGTACTAAGTGCCCTCAAGTGCATTTGTCATTGATAGTGACAGGATATATAGGACACTTGCATTCTTCTATCTTCCATTCTTTCTTTTGTCCAAGTGACTCATTTTATTTTGGAAGTTATCATACAAAGTCATGGGTCACATACAATGTTTAATCAATCATTTTCATCTTCAAATGTACTTTCTACAAGAATTTACATTAAAAAGTGACAAAGGGAAAAATTATCAAGCTCATGTATCATCTCAAGACAAGAAGTCCGCTTGTTTTATGTCATTCCAGGAAGACAATAAAGACCATGAAATACTGATGGAGTGTTACTAATTCTAAAGAAAATAAATATTATTCCTAATTTTTGTCATACAATTATAAACCCTAAAGATTCCATATTTACCAGTGATAGAAGTTGTGATTTTTTTAGTGACTTATACAGGTATTGTCATCACAGAAGAAGACAAAGGAATACTGAAAATAAGCCATGGTCTCACAATTAATATACACTGTTCTTACAGCAAAATTGTGTTTCATTTTCTCATACAGTATACCTGATTAGTGGCAAAGATGTGGGGTTAATTGACTAAAATCTATTAAGATTTTATTTGTAACAGCTCAAAAACCACTATCTGGGGCTGGAATTTAACTGAGTGGTAGATCATGTGCTTAGCAGGAATGATGCTAAGTGTTCAATGCTCATCACTAATACATAAATAAAGCAAACATGTTTGAAGAAGTAAAGGAAGTTTTGCCTAGCTGAGGATTACAAATTTCTTCTGAAAAAATACAAAGAGAAAATTCTATTAATTACTTAGGATATAAGACAGAGCTATAAAAAAATTGGACCCCAGAAGATACAACTCAGGAGAGATCGATTGAATACTTTTAATGATTTTCAAAAATTGTTAGGAAGCATTTCTAACTTACAGGCTATCATTGGAATACCTAAAGATGAACTAGTATATTTAGCTAATAACCTAAAAGGGGACAAGGACTTAAGTAGTCCAAGAGAATTATTAGCTGAAGCTGAGAAGGAATTTACTCTAGTAGAAATGAAAATATGAGAAGCATATGTAGATCCTGTAAATGTGGAACTTAACTACATTCTGGTCATACTCCCCTGCAGACACTCCCCCACAGGGATTTTGATGCAGAGGGAAAATATTATATTATATTGTAATGGATATTGTTACCATGTCAATTGAGTAAGAAGTTAGTGACTTATGTAGAAAAGATATCTGATTTGATTCTAAAAGGAGAATTAAGACTTCATCAGTTGACAGGAATGGACCCAGCAGAAATAGTAGTACCTTTAACTATTAAGTAAATTTCCTAATTATGGAAAGATAATGAATACTGGCAAAGAGACTGTAGTAACTTTTTGGGGGAGATTAATAACTGTTATTCTAAAAGCAAGAGACTAGAATTCATAAAGACAACTGAATGGGTCCTTCCTCACATTGTGTAGCAAAAACCAATCTCTGGAGTCCCCACATTCTATACTGATGCAAATAAATAAGGAAAGGCAGGATATAAATCAGGAGATTTAAGTAAAATGTTTCAAACACCCTACAATTCTGTACAAAAGACAGAACTGTGTGCCATTCTTATGGTAGTAATGGACTTTACAGAAGCTCTCAATATAGTTACTGACTCTCAATATGCAGAGAGTTGTTTTACATATTGAAACTGCTGAATTTATTCCTGATAATACAGAATTAACTTCACTATTTATACAAATTATCAGAAATAGGAAACATCATATATACATATATATATATATATATATATATATATATATATATATATATATAACATCAGATTCCATACAGGTCTGCCAGGTCCTCTAGCACAAAGCAATGAGACTGATGAGTTATTAATAGGTAATATGCTAGTATGCTAGAAGCCTCAGAATCTTGTAAGAAGTACCGTGTAAATAGCAAGAGTTTGAAGAAGGATTTCTCAATCACTTGGCAACAAGCCAAGGAGATTGTAAAAAAAATGTCCTACATGTTTCTTTTATAACCAAACCCCATTACCTGCAAGAATTAACCTAAAAGGTATACAAAGAAATGAAATTTGGCAGATGGATGTGACACCTATTCAGGATTTCAATGGGCAACTCCTATGAGTTTTGAAAAGGCTGACTCTTTGATTATACACCTATTAGAAATTATGTCCATCATGGGAATACCTGTAAAAATTAAGAATGACAATGCTCCAGCATATGTCTCAAATAAAATAAGACTTTTTTTGCTTATTACAATATAAAGCATGTTACAGGTATACCACACAATCCCACAGGCCAAGTAGTCATAGAAAGATCCAATCAAACTTTAAAGGATATGCTAAATAAACAGCAACAGGTAACAATGACCCCTAGAAATAGATTACATAATGCTTTATTAACCTTGAATTTCTCAATGATGATGAGAAAGGGACAACAGCTGTGGAGAGACATTATACAACAGAAAAAAACTTCTGAGCTAAAAAAACTGGTTTACTTCGAAGATATGTTAACCTTGGAATGGAAACTAAGACATGTCCTATGTTGGAGAAGTGGTTTTTCTTTTTGTTTTTGAAGGACAAGAAAAGCTATGGATACCAACAAAATGAATAAAAATTCACTTCAAACAGGAAAAAACCCTTGATAAGGAGAAGTGATAGCTCATCCACCAATGTGACAACTCTACAAGTTGTAAGAAAAACTCAACAAACAAGGTTCAGGCAGGGTTCTGGTTTTGGTCTTTACAAGATAATAGGAATACTCATCTTCAATAAATCATGAGGCCTTGGACACCCAGACATCTAAGCAGAAGGGAAGAACCTATTAATACCAATATACTCTACAAGGTAATATCTCACTGCCTAACATCAATATCTATTTAATTCTAGAATAGTTGTGGTCCCAATTCAATTATAAATTAAGTTGGCTTTGGAGTTGGAATGTGGCTCTCTCCATTTCTAATCCCAAACATGTTTTTAAAAGAAAAAAAGTAAGAGATTCTGTTTCATATCAGAAGAGCCAACCAGTGTAAGACAGAAGAAAACTAATCATCTAAGGACCATTGTTATCAAGATTCTATTTCTCTCCATGCTCATTCTTGATTCCTCAGAACCGTTCCTTACATGTCATGTCACCTTTAAATCCAAACTTTCCATTTTGATATTAATAATGTTCAAGTTTTCCCATTGAAAGTAATTCTTCGCAATAGCAATCTCAAGTTTCCAGAAAGAAGATGGGGCCTTCACAACAATGACTCTGCTCTGTCCAGAAAGACACCGTGGTACCTAAGAACATTACTCAGCGATCAGCTTTGGACTGAAAACTCTTCAGGACAATTCTAAGATGAGATGGACCATCATACTACACTTCTAGCCAGAATCTCAGACAATCTTACCCATTACTGAGACTGGCTACAGATCCTATGGCTAGGCCTATTGAGACCTAACAATTTAAGCTTTTTTATAAGACCACACAGAGATACCAGCACCCTCTAAACAGCAGGAAATAATTCTAAGAAAATAATGGCCCTCTCCCAAAGTTTTCATATTTTTCAAGGTAATAGATGAATGGTTATAGAGTTGTGGGTGGAACAATAAAATTTGGACTCAGTATTTTCCTTTAGAAAACAAAATGTATAGTAATAGAATATGAAGGTAGATTATTGTATTTACTAGTAAACTAATTTAGTCAAATATCAGCCATAGCTAATTTGAACTGATATGGATTCTCGTATAATGATACAAATGTAAACTATTTAAGATAATTTGTCTATTATATATAATATATTTAATATACAAATACAAAACTGTATTTCTTATACACATATTTCTACTCCTGTTTGAAATATTTTATATATTGATACAAGTGTAAAATTATATTTATCATACTGTATGTATGTTCTAATTCTGTTTAGGATATTTTGTATATTGATATGTATTAAGGATATTGTTGTTGTATTACATATTGCACTATACATTTCAACTTCTGTTTAAGATATTTTGTGCATTGTCACAATTTTGAGGTCATTGTCCTCATATGGTCAAATGTCCTATATGCCAACTCTGTATTTTATAGCTAATAAGCTACTCTGTGTCTGCCTGTGAGCTTCTTTGTTTATTGCTGCCTCTGTCTGAGATATGAGGAAATGCCTAATGTTGGATCAAGCTGACCAAAGGGGAAGGCTGAAAGTTATACAAAACAGCAGGACTGGGTGGGTATGCTAGCTTTAGGGGCCTAGAGAAGTAGTAGAAACTTGTGCAAGAAATCTCACAATTTAAACTAAATAGTATCTGTCACCTCTTAAAACTGGAGAAAAATTTTTTATTTGAGGTTGTCAAAAAATTTTCTGGTTACTCCAGATAGCCTATTGATTTATACAAACACACATGTAGACTAGATTAACAAATCATATTTGCTTTCAGAAACACTGTCTTGTATTCCTGAGAAGACTGGTAATTTTATGAGCCCTATTGATTTCTCTAAAGTAATGGGATTTAGGCTTGAGCTCCCATGTCCGAGTCAGAGAAGAAGGGCTGGCACCTTCAAATACTGAGATTGTTTTTGATAGTGAGGAGTAGGCTGAGAAATTTATATCCTCAAATATCTATGCCTCTTCCAATCAATTCTATCCCATTTTTGTGTTTTATTATTAAGCATCTCCAGTTTTCATAAAGAGGATATTGAATAAAGTTAATTAAAAAGGAGAAGAAACCTCTAGTACAATGTTTATAATAAAAATATGCAAAGTAATCAAATATTTGAACATGGTTTTCTGATAAATGGACAAAAGAGAGAAACAGAGCATGCGTGTTTAGATTTAATAACCTAATGAATTATCCTTAGAGGGAAATGTTTAAAGAAATATTTTTTAATCTTTGTATATGCCTTGTAAATGATTCTCAAGGTATGTTTATTTGACTCATTTGTGATATATTTTCCTAGCTTCATCCTTACATTGAGTTTTTCCTTCAGTTCCTTCCTGTGACCTTCTGAACTTCCAGATTTGATTCTACCTCCCCATCTCATAGCAAAAATGAGCTCAAATACAAAGGAAGCCATTTATTGGTCATGAGGGCACAGGAGTTGTTAACAATCACTATTCACTTCCTTCATGCTACTTTGAAATTACATTTTCCTACAATGAAGACAGTAATGCTATTTCATAAAAACTCTTAAGAAGAATAGTAGCTATACAAAAGTTGTAGCACTCATAGACACTTCATAAATACTGAGTTTTCTCCTTTTGAAATTGACTACGTGCAGATCTAACAAGCAATCTGAATAATTCCTGAATATCACAAAAATGTGCAAAAGATTGTTAGTATAGAGGGATGCTAGGTGATGGTGATGATGATGATGAGGTGATGGCTTAAGAATATTGTAGCTGGTGCAAAAAAAGAAAACCATGGTTCTGGACATAATGCCACAGCCAACAATCCTAGCACTTAGGAATCCTAGGATGTTTGACTTCAAAGTCATAAAACAGAATGTTAGAGGCCATCCTGAGATATATCTGTTTTTCCCCTCTCCTGGTGCTAAAACTAAAGTGACTCATGGTAATGATAGAGTGCCCAGCAGAAAATAAATAAGTTTCAAAAGTTCTAAACTTTACTTCTGGTGATAGTTCTCATGCAACAAGCTTAAAAGCAGCTGCTCAATCCTCAAAGCAAGTACACACCTGAGCAAAATGGAAAAACCAGAGCTGCTCTTAAAACAGAGATCAGCAAACATCTGAGTCTCCAACTAAAGGGGCCATCTGACAGGCAGCTGGAGAGAATGCCAGATAACTTACCAAAGTAGAAACTCAGGAGCTTCCAACAAGAGCCAATGTGGAGGTAGTAAAGTTTGAGTTACAGATCATAAGTTATCTGAGGGTCAGAGTGGATAAGTACAAGTTAAGTACTTTGGGGACATTCAGTATAAGCACGCTTACAGGCTTTTGTGAGTTTCACTCCAGCAACACCTCCAAGATCTCACAGTGAAGATCAAATAAAAAAAAAATGCTCTGCTGTTATCAGCATGTGGAGGGGAAAGTAACCATTGTGAAATCCAGCAGAGCGTTCTGTTCTTCTTAACAAGGCATGCCCTGGAAGAAAATATTTAATCAAAACCTAATTCAGTAGATTTTTATCAGCACGTAACCTTCCTGGGCTAGTGGACATTCAGAAACCCAGTCAGTCCTCTCCAGTCTTCTCTGTAAATATTCCGTTGTAGTCCCCCCAGATGTTTAAATACAAGTACAGCCCTTCCCAGTTATTTTTTCTCACACAATAACTTGAGAACCACTTGCCATAGGTACATGCTTACCAAAAATTGGGGACGACTTACTAAACAATGGAATGCCTCTTCTCCCCTCATACATTATCAGTACCTGAGAAGAGCACCCTCATAAGGCAGTGGTGGCGCACGCCTTTAATCCCAGCACTCAGGAGGCAGAGCCAGGTGGATCTCTGTGAGTTCCAGGCCAGTCTGGTCTACAGAGCGAGATCCAGGACAGGCACCAAAACTACACAGAGAAACCCTGTCTCAAAAAATCATAAAAAAGGGGCTGTCTATTTCAGTTGATTTTGTTTCCCTTTCAGAATACATGTGCAAAACTGAATAAAAAGCAAGAAAGGCAACGTGAAAGCCCCAAACAATCAGAACTGGTCAGAAAAAAGCCTAAATGGAATAAAGTTCTGCTCCTGTTTATGCATGTGACATGTTAGCTGCTTCAGGTTCCTGCCTTAACCTCCCTGTTATGATGGACCTGGAACTGTGAGTTACAATAAATAATTTATATGCTAGGTTGTTTCTTGTTAGAGTATATTTATCATAGCAACAAAAGTGAATCTAGAATAATATTTTATTTTATTTTCTCCTTTTTTAATTTATTATATTTGTGTTTTAATTTTACACATCAGCCAGGGGTTCCCCTGTCCTCCCCCCTCCAGACCCTGCCCCCACCTTCCCTCCAGTCCTTCCCCTCCATTCCCATCTCTTCCAGGGCCAAGACTCCCCTGGGGATTCATTTAAACCTGGTGGATTCAGTACAGGCAGGTCCAGTCCCCTCCTTCCAGGCTGAGCAAAGTGTCCCTGTGTAAACCCAAGGTTCCAAACAGCCAGCTCATGAACTAAGGACAGGTCCAGGTCCCACTGCCTGGGTGCCTCCCAAACAGTTGAAGCTATTCAAATGTCTCACTTATCCAGAGGGCCTGATCCAGCTGGGGGCTCCACAACCTTTGGTTCATAATTCATGTGCTTCCATTCATTTGGCTATTTGTCCCTGTGCTTTTCCAATCTTGGTCTCAATGATTCACACCCTTACAGTCTCTCTTCTTTTTCAACAATTGTACTCCTGGTGCTCCACCTGGGGCCTGGCTGAGGATCTCTGCATCCACTTCCTTCAGTTATTAGATGAGAGTTCCAGCACGACCATTAGGGTGTTTGGACATCTGATCACCAGACTAGGTCAGATCAGGCTTTCTCTCGACCATTGCCAGCAGTTTACAGAGGATATATCATTGTGGATTTCTGGGGACCTCTCCAGTACTCTGCCTATTCCTGTTCTCATGTGGTCTTCATTTATCATGGTCTGTTATTCCTCGTTCTCCCTTTCTGTTCTTGATCCAGCTGGGATCTCGTGCTCCCCTAAGCTTTCTCTCCCTCAAACCTTACCCTTCATTACTCCCACTGTCTTCCAGGTTGTTCATGTAGATCTCATCCATTTCTCTGTCATTCGGCAATCCCTGTGTCTTTCCTAGGGTCCTGTTTTCTAGGTAGCCTCCCTGGAGTTGTGTAGCAGTTTAGTCATCTTTGTTTTACCTCTAGTATCCTCTTATGAGTGAATACATACCATGTTTGTCCTTCTGAGTCTGGGTTACCTCACTCAGGATGATTTTTTCTAGATCCATCCATTTGCCTACAAACCTCATAATGGCATTGTTTTTCTCTGCTGAGTAGTACTCCATTGTGTATATATACCATATTTTCTTTATCCATTCTTCAGTTGAAGGGCATCTAGGTTGTTTCCAGGTTCTGGCTATTACAAACAATGCTGATACAAAGATAGCTGAGCAAATGCGCTTGTGGTATGATTGAGCATTCCTTGGGTATATGCCCAAGAGTGCTACAGCTGGGTCTTGGGGGAGATGGATTCCCAATTTTCTAAGGAAGCGCCATATTGATTTCCAAAGTGGCTGTACAAGCTTGCATTCCCACCAGCAGTGGAAGAGAGTTCCACTTGCTGCACATCCTCTCCAGCATAAGCTGTCTTCTGTGTTTTTGATCTTAGCCATTCTGACAGGTGTAAGTTGATATCTCTGAGTCGTTTTGATTTGCATTTCCTGGAACAATAGGGATGTTGAGCAATTCCTTAAATGTCTTTCAGCCATTTGAGCTTCCTCTGTGGAGAATTCTCTGTTTAGTTCTATAGCCCATTCCTTAATTGGACTGTTGGGCATTTTGATGTCTAATTTCTTGAGTTCTTTATATATTCTGGATATCAGCCCTGTGTCAGATGTGGGGGTTGGTGAAGACCTTTTCCCATTCTGTAGGCTGTTGCTTTGTCTTGATGACTGTGTCCTTTGCTCTACAAAATCTTCTCAGTTTCAACATGTCCCATTGATTGTTTGTTTCTGTCAGTGCCTGTGCTACTGGTGTTATATTTAGGAAGTGTTCTCCAGTGCCAATGCGTTTAAGAATACTTCCTACTTTCTCTTCTATCAGGTTCAGAGGAACTGGATTTACGTTGAGGTCTTTGATCTACTTGGACTTAAGTTTTGTCCACAGTGACAGTTATGGATCTATTTGCAGCCTTCTACACATTGACATCCAGTTATGCCAGCACCATTTGTTGAAGATGCTTTCTTTTTTCCATTGTACATTTTTGGCTTCTCAGTCAAATATTATATGTTCATAGGTATGCGGGTTAATGTCAGGGTGTTCAAGTCGATTCCATTGGTCCACATGTCGGTTTTTATGCCAGTACCAAGCTGTTTTTATTATAGTAGCTCTATAGTAGAGCTTGGGGTCGGGGATTGTGATGCCTCCAGAGGTTGTTTTATTGTACAGGATTCTTTTGGCTATCCTGGGTTTTTTGTTTTTCCATATGAAGTTGAGTATTATTCTTTCCAGGTCTGTGAAGAATTGTGTTGGTATTTTGATGGGTATTGCATTGACTCTGTAGATTGCTTTTGGTAAGATCACCATTTTTACTATGTTAATCCTGCCTATCCATGAGCATGGGAGATCTTTCCATTTTCTGACATCTTCTTCAATTTCTTTTTTCAGGGACTTAATGTTCTTGTCATATAGGTCCTTCACATGCTTAGTTAGCGTAACCCCAAGGTTATTTTATATCATTTGTGGCTATTGTAAAGAGTGATGTATCTCTGATTTCCTTCTCAGCCTGTTTGTCTATTGTATATAGGAGGGTACTGATTTTTTTAGTTGATCTTACATCCTGCTATGTTGCTGGAGGTGATTATAAGCTGTATCAGTTCCTTGGTTGAATTTTTGGGGTCACTCATGTATACTATCATGACATCTGCAAATAGGGAAAGCTTGACTTCTTCCTTTCAAATTTGTATCCCCTTAATCTCCTTATGTTGTCTTATTGCTCTGGCTAGAACTTCAAGTACCACAAGGGCATTTGCTCAGCTACGTTCATATCAGCATCGTTTGTAATAGCCAGAACCTGGAAACAACCTAGTTGCCCTTCAACTGAAGAATGGATAAAGAAAATATGGTACATATATACAATGGAGTAGGATATGTAAGATACTGGTAAGCCACGAGCCACATGGCAACTTAAAGACTAATAAATATGGGTTAATTTAAGATAGAAGAACAGCTAGCTGGAGCACACCTGTAATCCCAGCACTTGGGAGGCAGAGGCATGTGGATCTCTGAGTTCGAAGCCAGCCTGGTCTACAAAGCTAGTCCATGACAGGCTCCAAAAGCTACAGAGAAACCATGTCTTGAAAAACAAATAAACAATCAAACAAAAACAAACAAATGAACAAAAAAGAACAGCTAGCTAGAAGCCTGAGCCATTAGGCCAAACAGTTTAAGTAATATAATCGTCTGTGTGTTTATTTTATAAGTGGGCTGTGGGACTGCCGGGGCTTGGCGGGAGCTGGAGAGAAACCCTCCAGCTACCTAGCAGAGAATATTATTTTCTAACTTCAGAAAATTAGATATAAAATATTTTAAATGAGAGGGACAATTCATACTCATAAAATGGCAAAGGTAAGAGTCATAATATTTATTTATACAAAATATGCTAGCAAGAAGATACGGAATAAAATAGTGTTGAGAGAAAAACTCAACTAATCTAGAATGTAGTCCCTACAGAAGCATCTTTCTAAGCTGAAGGAGAACATGACAAAATATATTATCAGTAGACATGCTTGGCAAGAAATATTTCGAAGGAAAATAGTATTAGTCAGAAGGAATAAGTGGTGATAAAGTAAGGTAAAATTTTTACTTAATTTCTTATGTACATGTATTTACTTATGTGAATTTGCATGAAAACTATGATGGAAAGAATGGGAAGGAGCAATTGAGATTGTGGTGATATTTTATTTGTATGTTAATAAATAAAATTTGCCTGGAGATCAGAGGAAATTGCAAGCCATTAAGTAAACACAAAAGTCAGTCAATGATAGCATATGCCCTTAATGCGGTCACTTGGCAGGAAGGGTCTCTGTGTGCTGAAGGTCTCAGAGGGAACAGAGCCAAGAGCTGTGACACACAACTTTAATCCCAGTACCAACCATAGAGACCTGGAGGTCTGTACAAACAGGCAGTGACAAGAAATTGAGGAAGCTGGGCTAAGAGCCAATGAGAGGGCAGAACAGCAAGGCAATAAAAAGCATGGTTAGACAGGAAGTAACTCTCTTTTGGTAGCTGCAGAGCTGGAGAGGTAAGGTTGGTGGCTATCACTATTTCCTTGATCTCTATGGCTTTCACCCCTATATTTGGCTCCATGCTTTTTATTTAATAAGATAGTTTATAAATTTATCTACACGGGATAATTACAATACTTACTTATTATAAAGTACTGAAGTTGTACTTCAATGCAAATTGAAATGGACTTTGATTCACAAAAATAATAGCTACAAACAAAAACAAACATAGAAATCATTTAAAAAGAAATATTCACATATAATATAATACAGTACAAAAGGAGAAAGAAATTGTATATATAATTTCTCAGGGAATTGCATATTAAAACAACATTGATATATTCCTGAATGCTGTTTTAAAGAGTTGAACAAAAATGACTGGAAATTCAGAATGCTGGCTATGATACAGACAACAGCAACTCAATTGTTCATTGTGGATGAGAAAGCACACGAGAGCCACTTTTGAAGACAGTTGGCAGTTTCTTTAAAATAAAGCTCAACATCCTTTTACTATAGGAGCTAAGAATGGTCTCCTTTGGTATTTCCCTGGGGAAATTAAAATTCTGTCTATACAAAAACATGCACATGCCTTTTAGAAAGTTTTATTCATAATTTCACAGACTTAGAGACAATTGATATGCTCTCTAGCAGATGATTACATTAATTGGCTGATATATCCAGATACTGTAACATAATTCAGGACTCAAAGAAATGACCTATCAAGCCATGAAGAGACATGAAGGAGATTCACATATAGTGAAAGAAAACAATTTGAAAAATTCTACATATTGCATGTTTCCAACTAGATACATTCTGGAAAAGGGAAATCTGAGGCAACAATAAAAATATTGATGGTTGGCATGGAATGGGACATGGGGAAGGGAATGAAATGATGGATCACAGAGGATTTTGAGGACAATGAAAGTAGCCTGTGATAAATTAAATATTACACTGATACATATGGCATTACCAATTCATCAAAACCCATACAGTATTCAATACCAGGAAGGAAGCTTAATGAAAATTAGGAGGTATGGGTGATAATGATGATGTAAGCCTAATGATCACAACAAATATGCCCCTGCAACAGGGTATGCTGATAGTCGAGGATGTACATAGAGAGGGTGGATATAGGAAGTCCCTGTACTTCTTGATGAGTTCTGTTATGAACCTCAAACTCTTAAAAACTAAAGTGATCATTAGGTAAATCCAGATTTAAAGAACATAAGATATCATCTTTCACAGTTGGAATGGTTACTGCCAAAAGGGTAAAAATTAACAAAGGTTAGTAATGGTGGAGAGAAAGGAGAACTAGTTCAGCCAAAATGAAAAGTGCACAATAATTGGACAAAATGGACAAAGTATTAAAATCAAAGAGGCGCTGGAGGTGTAGCTCAGTGGGGGAGTGCTTGCCTAACTGTGGCCACAGGCTTGATCTTCCGCACTAGAGAAACAAACAAAAACAGAATTACGGCTTTGGCAGTTGCCCTACTTCTGAGTATATATCCAAATAATAAAAAAAGCATGTTGAAGAAACATTTACATACCATGATCATTGCAGCAGTAATTATAATTCCATTCTAATTGAATAAATAGACATGTATATTGGTGGAAGAAGGATGGAGGCATGAAAAACGAAGGAAATCTTATTGTTTTGGTAAAAAGTACAGAACTGGAGGATAGATACCCTGGCATACAAAACTGAGTGGGCACAAGGACACAAATACTGCATGTTTTCCTTCACAGGGAAGCTGAAAAGGTTCATCCTGTGGGTGAGAATATAGTGATTATCAGTGGCTCGGAGAGGAAGCAGGTGGGCGAACATAGATGGAAGTTGATTAATAGGTGACAAAATTTAGTTGGAAATAACAAGTTCCAGTGATTCACAGAATACTAAGATAACTAGAGTTTACAGCAATTTATTTTATATTTTATAGAACTACAGGAAAGAAATTTGGAGATTCCTAACAAAAATGTTAAGAAGTACAAGTTACCCTAATTTGATTATTCTATGTTGTATATCTATGTATCCCATCCACATGTATAATTATATGTCTCAACAAAAATTAAAACATCCATGTTACATAAAATATATTATTTTTAAAAACAATGTATATATATATATATATATATATATATATATATATATATATATATTTAATGTCATCTTATTTTTTTTTTCCTAACTGCTTAATATGCTAGGAGAAAACAAAACCAAAGCAGTTAAAAGCCTGTTTCTAGGTGAGCATAATGACATTAGTGCTTTTAACTTGCTTCTCACATGGGGACATTTTATTAAATTGCTACCCACCCTGTTTCAGACTGCTTGCAATCTTAGTAAAACTGTGTACATGGAAGATTCACATCCTGGGCATGGATCCAGAAAGTTCATTAGCCACTACCCCACATGTGGCAGCTGCCAAAAGATTTATTTGCAACCTCCTCACACAATGAAAAGCAACCTTTATGTTTTCAATGAGGATTTTGCAATGTCTATGAACTTTTCTATAACTTGAGGTAGAAAAGATAAATCAGACTATGTGTAGACAGATCAAGGAAAATGCCTAAATGGAAATAATTCTGTTAAAGCCACAGAGCCCCACAGATTTAATAGAGATCATGTTATTTGTTACCTTGCCAACAGTATATTTATTAGTGATACTGCATCAACACACTCCACAGTGTGTCTTAGCGTTGTTATAACTGAACTTGAGAAAATTTATATTCTTTCATTTATAAGAAATCTACAAATAGGGAGTCCTAACTTGATACATAGTTCGTTTTGCATTTTTATGACAGATCCTCATTTATTATGAGGGGAAGCTTGTAAAATTATCCAGGGCACTGGATAAACAAACTAACATTTGGTTATAACAATATGTACTAAGCATTCAGATTTGGAAGAAGGACCTGCTCAGAGAAATATGGAAAAATTGAACTGATATAACTCAAGGCCATGATGTGGCATTGGGGATTTTACAAAAGTGAGATAATAAATAAGCAGTGTACCAGATCTTGGGCAGGAAGTCAATTAATGTCGGTACTGGTTTAAATGAAAGAGCAATATGAAGCCAAAAAATGTAAGCCTGTGCTTTTTCAATTTATTGCTTCACTTCCTTCATTCATTCATTCATTCATTCATTCATATCAAGACCATTTTTTTTTAATTAAGGAATCCTAGCCACCAGGGAGGCAGAAGGAGGAGGATCTCTTTGAGTTTGAGAGTTTGAGTCCAGCCTGGTCTACATAGCGAGTTCCAGAACATCCAGGGCTGTTACACAGAGAAACCCTGTCTTGAAAAACCAAAAGAAAAAAAAATTAAAATTAAAGAACCCCTTGAGAATATATGTGGAAACTATGAAAATGAAGGTTATAGTTTGAAAACCACTTGACACAGAGTTTAACCACTCTGTTAATTTTAAGACACTGCTTCTACTGAATTCAGGATTAAAGACTTGAGGATATTCAACAAATTTTTATGCTTTCATGCATGTAAGACTAAAATCCAATAATCAAGCCCAGCCAACTATTCTATGATTGGACTACCAGACACATGATGAAGACAAATCAATCCATTCTTTTGTTGTTTGCAAAATTTCTAGGGTAAAAATCAGATACCTTCTCCAACAGCAAAATAAAGCAACAGAAAAGCTTGCCTATAATCACATATTCTGAATAACACTTTTATAAAATGTAATTTTACTCAGCAGTGTATTATTTATTATTATTAAATAATAGTGATAAAAGATGAATAAAACAAGTGAATAATTTCAAATGTTCTCAACAAACTACTGAGAGCTAATATAGGTATTACTATATGATACACATAGGAAGATGAAACTCCAAGAACATTAATAGAAACAAGGGTGCAAAAGGAAATACACAGGTCCCCTTAACCACAGCACAATGTTCTTTTAGTTCATTCAGTTCACCACAGCAGGGGACTGAAATTAAAATGAGCATTTTATAAACAAAATCTAAAGTCTTAGGAGGTTATATTCAATACCATATTCCTAAGACCTTTTGTGAACAACAAGTTAGCATGTAGGACCAATCTTGATCTGAGGTCTCCTTAAAGGTAATTTATGCTTTATATTTTCTCTATTTTCCGTTAATGAGGAAAAATGTATTTCTGGTAGGTTGGGGCTAGCCAGAACATCAATGGAAGTTTGGAATAGGGATGGAAATCTCTGTACCTGAGTAGCATTAGATTACTACAGATGTACTTGCTACTAGAGTTTGTGGTCTCTGTTGTTCATTATTTCTCAGTTATAAATACATCTGCACTATTACATGAATTAACTCCAAAACTGATTCCAAACATCAAAGAAAATCCTGAAATCAACTGGTAATGTCTTCCATGGACTCGGGAATAGGGAAGGGCAGTAGGAGTCTAAGTATTTGCAGGGAGCCAATGCAAAATGATCAGATAAAAAGGCAATTTGAAGAAGAGTCAGCTGAGTTGATCTGCCTTGAATAATGGATTGATACATTTTATTGAGAAATTCTGATTATACTGCATGAGAAAATAATATATGTTTAATAAAAGGGTAATTTGGGCTATATAGTAAGTCTGAGGCTAGTCTGGGTTGCCTGACACTCTATATTTTTAAAAATAAATAACAAAAGAGGGAAATTTTGAACTTTCATGATAAGATCCTGTTACCTCCAGGTGAGGCTCATATTGCATTGAACCGACAATATTCAACTCTAGAAATTTCATACTGATCGCAGAACTCTCCATTCTGTGCTGTCTTGACCTCTTGATTTAACTTGTTTATTTCTTAGCTCATTAGGGATGTTTATCTGTTCTCCTCTTCAGTTCCACACAAATACCAATTCTCCACTGACAATGTTCATAACAGAAAGTAAATACACTAAACCAAACAAATACACCAAACCAAACAAAGAAAATAAACTCTAGTACAGAGCTGCTACTTTGGATCCAATATGTCACTTACATTTTGGATTGGATTTTGTGGATCAAAAACTTCACTACTTTGGACACTCAACTGCAAGTTCATATTTTTACATTCTTGAATAGTTTTCTAAAAATGAGGATGTAAAGAATGTTGGTTAAACTGGGCGGTGGTGGCACATGCCTTTAATCCCAGCACTCGGGAGGCAGAGGCAGGCGGATCTCTGTGAGTTTGAGGCCAGCCTGGTCTCCAAAGCAAGTTCCAGGAAAGGCACAAAGCTACACAGAGAAACCCTGTCTCAAAAAAACAAGAAAAAAAAAAGAATGTTGGTTACGATGTGGAAGAATATCCTTTCAGGCTCATTGACTCAGTAACCTGTTGTCTTCCTTTGATATTGCTCTATGACTTTGGGCAAACAACTTTACCTCTCAAAGTCTCAGGGTTTTCATCTATAAAATGTTATCTATATCTTCTTTCACAGTCAATAATTAAAAAGTTAAATAGTATGTGGGGAGAATAACTCTTTATTTAAACTTTACAGTATTAATTCTGGATTACTAATCTGTTGCATTCATTTAAAAACATCCATCATATTTTAGAGTTTTATGTAAGTTGTATTTTTTCCTCATGGCCTCATATTGTGAAATAGAATGGTTGTTGTTAAGTCCTTTGGCAAACTGAGTTCTATTCAGTACACTTTAATGAATACCTACTGTGGGTCTATTCTTGTGTTGGTGATATAAAAATTGGTACAATTCTTACAAGTCATGAGCTTACTAAAATACATACAATTGTTGAAAATTCTGGTTTGATATCTATAACACTATAATAAAAATGCAACGGTGTACAAAGGAAGAGACTTTATGTCCACTTATCTATCAGGTCATGTGCTATATGCTCTTTCTCATTTTCTTACTATAAAGACTACACAAGTTTTTGTTTTGTTTTGTTTCCATCCCACTTCAAATTTGTCTCAAAACACCATGGCAGAGTTAGAATGTAAATCAGGTCTTTTTGATTCCACAATTCATGCTCTTCAGCACTCTGCTTCTACTGCCTAATGCATGACCTTCCTATTGAAAGGGGACCTCTTCCTGTTTGGTCTCATAAATACTTCCACATTATTACATCTCTTTCCACTTCTTTCTTTGATCACTACAGATTGAAACACCTCTTGGCATAACAAAATGAGTCAGAAGAAATTTATGGTGACTCTTTAGTCTCCAGTTAGAGTTTTTAGAGTTCTCCAGCTCTAATAGAAGACAATATTGGCAAGCATTAGGAATCAGCTTTCACTCAAGCTTCAGTACTTACAGACTCAACTTGAACTAAATAAATATGTCCCCAGTTCAAATATATGATCCATTTTTATTAGTTCATTTTCTACTGCTATAAAAATATCTGAGTGGATTGGTGACTAGTCGAATTGTCATCATAGAACCTACATCAAGCAACTGATGGAAGCAGATGCAGAGACCCACAGCCAAGCACTTGGCCAGGCTCCTGGAGTTCAGTTGAATAGAGGGACTATAAGAGCAAGGAGGAGCAAGATAATGATGGAAAAAAACACCAAGACAGCTGACCCAAGCTAGTGGGAGATAGCATGGACTCTGGACTGACAGCTGGGGAGTCTGTATAGGGCCACACTAGGCCCTTTGAATGAGGATGACAAATGTGTGGCTTGATCTGCTTGTGAGTTTCCTGGCAACTGGACCAGGACTCATTCCAAGTCTGAGCTAAGTCCTCTGCATATACGTTATGGTTGGGTAGCTTGGTGGGACTCCTAACAGTGGGAAGGAAAGAAAGAAAGAAAGAAAGAAAGAAAGAAAGAAAGAAAGAAAGAAAGAAAGAAAGAAGGAAGGAAGGAAGGAAGGAAGGAAGGAAGGAAGGAAGGAAGGAAGGAAGGAAGGAAGGAAAAAGAAAAAGAGAGAAAGACAGGAAGAAAGCAAAAGGAAGGAAGGACAGAAAGAATGATTATTATCATAACCATACATCATGATCAAGTTAGTTTCATTATAATGATGTAAATATGGTTCAACACCAATCAAAACGTGTAAAGACAGAAACCACACAATGCTACTAATAGATGTAAAAAAGGGCTTTCAACAAAAGTTCAACATCACTTCATGATAATAATTATGAAAATCCTAGGAATCAAAGAATATACATAAACATAGTAAATAGCATTTGTGACAAATCTATACCAAACTTTACACTAAATAGTGAAAATCTGAAAGTATTTCCTACAAAATCAGGAGCAATTCTTGTTCAATGTAATGTGTAGTTTAGCTTGGACAAAAGAAAAAAGTCAGAAATACAAAGGGAACAGATAGCACAGGAAGAAGTGAAATCATGCCTATTTTCAAGTAATAAGATTATATTCTTAAAATGCCTTTAGATATCCACCAGAAACCTCTTGAATCTGATAAATATTTTCAGTAATGTAGCAGACTACAAAATCAAATACAAAAATCAGTAGCTTTTAATGTATCAGTAATTAATTTGCAAGGAAATCCGTGAAATATCCACAATAGCTAAAAATAATATCTATGAATAAAATTAACCATGGTAGCAAAATACTCCTAAAATAAAACTGTATGAACTTCACCAAGAATTAATAAAAATATTGTTTAAAAATCTAATTATCTGTATATCATAAAGGAGATCAACATCTACAATACATAAAGGACTATATTTATTGAACATTAAAAAACCAATCAGCAAATGAGATAATAACTTGAATACACAGTTTTCAAAAGAAGAAATACAAATATTCAATAAATACTTTAAAAAATTCTGCATATTTAGCCATCAGGAAAATGTACATTAAAACTGCTTTGTGATTTCATCTCATACTGCATGGAATGGTTAACATCAAGAAAACAAAAGACAACAAATATTAGCAAAGCTGGGGAAAAGCCTTGTAAATTCCTGGTGAAGCTACAAATTGCTGTTAACACTATGGAAACCAGTATAGATAGATATTTTTCAGGAAACAACCATATTACCCAACTATAACTGTTTTTGTTCATATATGTGAAGGACTCAGAGCTAACATACCTCAGAGATACTTGCATATCCATACTATTACTGCTGTTTAATTCACAATAGCTAGAAAATTAAACTATTTTATGTGTCTATCAACAGAAGAATGGATAAGAAAATGTTATACATATACAAGATTGAATTATATTTAGCTGTAGAGAAAAAATAAAATCATAATGTTTGTAAAAAGTATAATAAAATGAAAATCATTATGTTAAAATAACTCAGATTCAAATAAATACTACATGCTTTCTCTCATGTAGTATATACATTCAAATTTGTATATATGTTTATAAACACACATATATGAGGTGAGACATGGATCTTGAAATTAGAAAGTGGTGCATGAGAGAGAAGGACGACATCCCACGTGAGTGAATGGGGAAAAGGGTATAAAATAGCTGGCAATAGAGTTCATGTGACAGCAAGCCAAAAGTGCGAGATAATCTTCACGAAGAAGATGACCTGTAAGATGAGTGGAGGTGGATGGAGAGAAAGAGAACAAAGTCACATGGTATTTACATATACAAAGATCATCAGGAAATTCATTCTTTTATATGTCAAATTACAGGTAATAATAAACTTTAAAAATAACCTGGCAAGAAATCCAGAGACCAGAAAGGTTGTAGTCTTACACTTTTCATAACAGCCAACCCTTACAGTGTCCCACAAGAACTAAACTAGTCCATTCTTTTTTATTATTATTATTATATTTGTGTTTTAATTTTACACATCAGCCAGGGGTTCCCCCTGTCCTCCCCCCTCCCGCCTTCCCCCCAACCCCTCCCCTCCATTCCTATCTCCTCCAGGGCCAAGACTCCGCTGGGGATTCATTTAAACCTGGTGGATTCAGTACAGGCAGGCCCAGTCCCCTCCTTCCAGAATGAGCATGTGTCCCTGTGTAAGCCCAAGGTTCCAAACAGCCAGCTCATGCACTAAGGATAGGTCCCAGCCCCAGAGCCTGGATGCCTCCCAAACAGTTCAAGCTATTCAATTGTCTCACTTATCCAGAGGGCCTGATCCAGCTGGGGGCTCCACAGCCTTTGGTTCATAATTCATGTGTTTCCATTCGTTTGGCTATTTGTCCCTGTGCCTCTCTAATCTTGGTCTCAACAATTCACGCTCTTACAGTCCCTCCTCTTTCTCGACAATTGGACTCCTGAGCTCCACCTGGGGCCTGGCTGAGGATCTCTGCATCCACTTCCATCAGTTATTGAATGAGTAAACTAGTCCATTCTAAGAGCAGTGGTCCAATGATCTAACAATCTTCCACTGTGTTTGAGCATCTACTAACAGTACCACACTGGGGACCAAATCTCTAGCACATGATTCCCCAAGTAACATACCCAACTCATAGCAGTTGTCAACTATGTCTCAGCCATAATGGTTTAAATATCCCATACTCTCCAGTCACTTACAATAAATTGTCTAGATTGCTCTGAGGTAAAGAGAGCTATAACAGGGTTCGTCCATTTCTATTCCTTCCTTAGAATTTTAGTAGAGTCATCAAGAACTTCAGAAGAAGAAAAAAGTCATAGCCACCCACTCACTTCCTTAGTGCTTAGCTTAGCTCTTCAGAGGAAAAAGAATGTTCCCATTTCTAGCTGTGAATGTGATTTTCTCTGCTTTGGAGCCCTACCCAGTAATCCAAGGAAACTGACATTTTACATCCTGTAATAGGGTGAAGACATTGGTTTGATGATTTTTTTTCACCACAAGATCTTTTATTTCAAGAAATATGATAGTCAAGGGCCACATCTGTTCTGATTACCAAGGGTTTGACTTTTCTCTGGGGAGTTTTTGTAAGGTCAAAGGGTCTAAAACTACAACTATCTCCTAGCCCCCTGTGCATTTCTGACAGGAATACAGCTTTTGCCTGATTAATACCACCGATCTGTCAATAAACATTTTGTACCTTTTATGGAAGTTTGTTTCATTCTATGAGGTCTTTGAGCTATAGCTTTTATTTAGTTTGTAATGTACCCAATACAAACTCCATTATTTTTCCTTCATATATGATAAAACCAAAACATAAAAAAACAATGTCTTAAAACAGATTTAGTGGTGCATGCCCCCCATAAAGTCAGCACTTGGCAGATGGAGGTAGGATGATTGGTAGTTCAAGGTCATCTCCAGATACATAGTGAATTCAATATCAATTTGGGTTATAAGGCCTATCTCAAAAAATGATAATGTCCTTTAAACTGGAAGGAAATTTTAAAACCAGATCTCCTCTTCTTGTAGAGGATCCATACATGCCACAGTTTGAACAAGACAGAGTTGTTGCTCCTACACCACTAGATACTCCAGTAGTTGTATAGTACTTTTCTTCTTAATAGCTTCAAAGACTCTGAGGCTCTAGAACCTTGTCTGAGTGTAAATAGTATTTTATACCTCATTGGACATTAGGATAAGACCTGAAAGGAACTGCTTGAGGGTTCAAGGTACTAGTCAGTTGCATAATCTCAATATATTTAGGCTAAGGGTTAATTCCTTTTTGTACATAGCAATGAATAATACCTAATAGTTACCACCTGTTTTCCCTGACACAGGAAGTATACTATATGGTTTGCAGAAATTATTCCATTTTCTCTCTTAACCTATGTTAAGTATGAATTGCTTTTATTCTTTATTGTTTTGAGTTTTTAACCATGTAAACATGCTGTCTACCTAATAGTGCAATAATGGAGGCTTTTAAGAGACATAAAAATAAATTCTGAGAAGTTGATTTATTATATACATTCGCTTCCCTAGTCTGATGTCAAGTATGAATTGTGAATAGATTTTTGAAATATGAAACACTGTATACTTTAGCCATTCAAACCACAATATATCATTTCAGTTTCATGTAAATGACCTCTTTACTCTGGTGTTTTGTAGTAGTGCCTAGGGTCCGGTCTGAATCCAACTCTTTCTCAGTCAAAAATTCATAAAATATCAAACACTTAAATATCACAAATAACATCAAAAAATAATTAGAAAGATCCTGCTTTTTGAAGAGTGGTTGAAATAGATTTGTGCTGTAATATGTACCTAATTGATTTTTAGAATCATCCAAAAACATGGACTTTCATTTTACAAATTCTTTGGTTTTATTATATAACATAAATTTAATTGTATATAGGATAAATTAATATCTGTGGTCCGGATTCAGATTCTTGGCCACTAGTTTGTGACCTCTCTGTTCAAGAAGTATGGATACTAAGATTCAGTTTTGTTGAGCTATCATTTCCTATCAATTTTCTATCTATATAATTGCAATTGGAGTTATCTGGCTTTATAACTTCGAGTTGCCCACACTTTTGACTAATGTAAGAATGTTACTTTCCAGCTAACTTTTGGAGGTGCCTCATTTTATATTATCTCATCTTTAAGCTATGCTCACTGTCTGAAAAGAGATTTGGATGGTACATCCTTTATGATTTTAACTACTTGTAGCAAGTTTATCTAACAAAGAAGTCATATCTGACATCCAGACTCTAGTTTGTCCCTTGAATTCAATGTATAAAGTTCTTTTAGCTTTCTCAGCTTCTAATTGTATTCTTGACATCAAGATGGGCTGATGTGCCATGGAACATCTATTACTGACATGCGCCCTCTTCTGTTGGGTTGTACTACCCATCAGGTGCTATTGCTCACCTTTCACCAATGGGGCTAATTCCAAGGCTGCACTTGTATGATTGCCCACCTTAAAGGTTGTGCTAAGGATTAGATGATGTGTATCAAATCTCTATGATAGTGTGTGTCCCTTGGCAGGTATTCATTAAAAATGCAAGAACTGATCACCAGTTTTCTGGGGGTTGTGAAAAATAGACTCCCAATGAGAGGAAATATAGCAGAATATAACTAACTGGCCTACTTTGCCAATAATAGAAATGCAATGTTTCTGACATAATGCAGCCCATCTGAAGAAATAAGCAAATAGTCATAATCTTCCTCAATCTGGGCCTTGCTTGGCATCTTCATCATAGTGAATACAAAAATGCATGCCTCTGGTCACACTATCATAGTGCATGATAGGTATTTGTTTTGCTAATTCTACAAAGTAGAAGGCAATAAACTCAGCATACTTATGGCATTCTTCTGGAAAGTCATGTAAAGGCTCATAGATATGTATGCCATAGGCATGAGCACTACAAAAATGAAAATTCATTTTAGACAGCATAGTGTCCATTTTAGTCACTGTGAAGGGGTCAAAATGAGATAGGATGTTATTATGGGCCAAATTGTGGTCCCCTGCCCACAGAGCTACACTGAATTCCTAGTCTGTGGTATCTTTGAATGTGATCAAGTTTAATAAATAAAGTATTACTCTATTTTATTTATTCTACTGCTATAACAAATCTATAGCTTAGGCAATTTATAGAGAAAATAAATTTCTTTCCCACAGTTGTGGAGGCTGGAAAGTCAAAGATTTAATGACCTTCTCTAAGGAGAGCCTTCGTGATTCATCAAATCATGGCAGAGGATATCACATGGCAAATAAACATGCAAGAGGAGGGATAGAAGCAACAGAACACTCAAGAAGGAAGTTCATTTTTCTAAGAAATTATTCCTACAATAACTATCTAACCCTCATGACCTATAATAAGGACATCAATCCATTTATGAGAGTGTAATCCTAAGGACTTAACTCATAAAGGCCTCATCTCCCAATACTGTCATGATGGGGAATAAGTGTCATCATGAATTTGGAAGGAGCATTAAAATAATAACAAAATCTTTGCCAAAGTAATAACTTGAGCTGAGATCACAGTGGGTTATGACAGCTGCACAATCTAATGTGTTAAGTATCCTTATGGAAAGAAGAGACACAGACAGACAAACACAGAGGAAAGACCACTGTGCAAAGACACAGATATACAAAGGAAAGACAGCCATGTGATGATGGAAACAGACTTGGCATGATATAGATATACATAGAATATCAAAGATTGTCAGTAAGAGCTAGAAGCTAGGGGAGAAGAAAGCTTGACCCTGCCAAAAATCTTTATTTCAGATTTCTAGCCTGTATATCCACAGGGCTATACATTTTTTTTGTTTCACGTCATTCTGTATGCTGTATTTTGTTATCACAGCTCTAGGCAAACAATCACAAACAAAATAGGACATAGAATAGAAGCAGAGTACGATTGGAAGTCAAGAAACTCCTGGCTTTTTTATTGTTTAACTCTTTTGGATGATGACTTAAGAGTCTCTCTTTTATCATAAATAAAATAACATCAATTTTGAGCCCATAGGATTATTATAAACATTAACTTTGAAGATGAGAGTCTATCACATAATAACGACTTTTTCATTATCATAAACACGTATTTCTGGAAACCAGTTTTGTTTAAGGATACATAAATGTCTCATGCCTGCATACCCTTAAACCAGAACCCAGAAACTTCTATATTACACACAATAGCAATTTCTAAGGTACACACCTCCTCTTAACTACATACCCAACAGAAATGCATGTGTGAGAGTGTTCACAGAAGCAACACAAAGAATACTTTAAAACACCATAAGGCTGTTAACATTAAAAGGAAAAAATAACTGGTATATTCATACACTGAGTGCTACATAGCAATTAGAAGGAGTTGCCTATAAATGCACCTACAGACAGGATACAGATCTCTAATGCTATCATGAATGAAAAGGACAAGAAACAAAACAATAACATAGACTCTGAAGAAACATAAAATTTAAAACTCAGGCAAAAGTAATATGTGATATAAGCCGTAATGGTGAAAGTGATTAAGAGGAAACAATGGTTAAAAGGAACATTAAGAAAGCCTCCGAGCTGCTGGTAACACAATTTCCAGATACAGAGACTGGTTACCTTCACACCTTCACCTTGAAAAAGTCTCAAGCTGTATATATGATATTTCAATGAAAAATTTAAAAATTTATGCTACTCAACTTAATAATTCTATATATAAAACTTCTACCTAAGTGAAAATAAAATGTATATCTGAGAAGTATCAGCATGTACTATAATTCAGACAAAAAAAAAACTATAGGATATGCCCACATAATGCAATCCTATTAGGTAGGATACATTCTTCAATAGAAAGTTGTTTTATCAACTTCAATTGACTATTAATGATACCTTTAGAGATAAGTTGAGTTTCATACTTTCCTGACTCTTGTTTTCCATTCATGAGGGAGAGTAGCTTGCCTGAGTAATGTGCCTGCCCAAGTCACCTTCTGTTCATGTCCAAAACAGAATAAATATGAGTGAGATGAACTGGGCCTGGGCCATGCAGTATTTGAGGCTGAAGAACATGAGAATATTAGTCAACTGGTGGATAGCAAGAGTTTCAGCTCCTATGAGAAATAGTCAATCAATAGCACTAAAGCAGCTGCCAAGACATTAGTAAAGGAAAGAAAGGTAGAGTGCTATTTTACTTCTTATGCCACAAAATCTAGATATACCAAAGGGGATAGATTTAAAGACAACAATAACAAAAAAGAAACTTAAAAATAAACATATTTTGACATACAGAAGGTCTTTTTAAGCACGACTCAAATTCTTGAAGCCCTAAAGGCAAGACTATATCATTTAGAAGTTCTTTGTAGAAAAAAATGAATGCTATAAAAAGAATTAGGTACAACCGAGGATTGCCATATTAATGAAACTACATCAGACAAAAAAAGACCCTTCTCCTCACACAGTTTCACTATGTATTCCAGAATAGTTTTGAACTTGTAATCCTCCTGCCTCAGATGCCCAGTGCTGAGATTATAGAATTGAATCAACATGCTAGGCTTAGGAATTTTCTTAACAAAGGGTTTTTACAAATCCAAAAACTGGATCATACTATAAAAGCTAGGGAAAGGAAATAAAAAAATTCACAGGAAAATACAAAAGGTACGTGCAAACAACACAATTATATAGAACTTCACCTAGAGCAAAGTGGTGTTCTAAGTGATTTGCACTTTGTAGTGCTGTCCACAACAACCTTATAAAGTTAGGGATGATATGACACATATTACAGATAATGAAATTAAGAAATAGAGAAGTTAAGTGACTTGCCCAAGGCAATAATGTGTGTGATAAATATTAGTCCTGGGCTTTGAATGTATATTTGATTGTTCATATGCTGTTTGAACTTTTTTAGCATGCACACATGAATTATTTTTCAATTACTAACAATGCCAGTGGCAAACAATTACAGAGACTATCAAATTACTTAAATTGGTTAAATGAATGTCCATATTAAAATTAACTGACATTTATGTAGGCATAATATACACTAGGTTTTATTCTAAGCACTATCATAAACAATTTTTTTCTTCTATTACTAGATCTTTCAGCGTTTTATACAACATGTTTTGATAATATGTTACCCCTATCCTCAAGCTCTTTTTGAATCCAACCCCCTGTCCTCTACGCACCCAACTTTGTTTCATTTTTTTAATCCCTCAAGACAAATTTGTGAGGCCCCACTTGTTTTGGTTATGTGGTCTTCCTCTGGGCTTACCCAGACTTTCCCTGGGCTACACTTTTTGAGAAACCTTAACAATTGATGACGGCTCCACAGCTAGGGGATAGGATTGTGTACCCAACCCCACCCACTCTTCATGCCAGTATTTGGTCTGGCATGGGCCTGCACAGGATTTCTGCATGCTTCCAGAACTCCTATGAGTTCTTATATGCGTCTGCTCTGCTGTGCGCAGAGGATGTTTCCTTGTAGCTATCTACTACCCCAAGATTTCACAGTCTTCCCACTCCCTCTTCCACAATGATGCCTGATAGTATAAATATAAACTCTTTTAATTTTGTTTTCTGTTTTCATGATAAAATACTGACCAAAAGCAACTTGGGAAGGATGGAATTTATTCAGCTTACAGGTTATAGTCCACCATCAAAGAAAGTCAGAAAAGAAACTCAAGGAATGGAGGCAGATTCCATGGAAGAAGGTTGCTTACTGGCTTGACTTCCCATGACACACTTAGCTATCTTTCTGACAGCATGCAGGCACACCTGCCTGAGAAAAGCAATGGACACATAAATTAGCAATCAAGAAAATACTCCAGGCATGCCTACAGGCCAGTGTGATGGAGGTAATTTCCTAATTTGGGTTCTTCTTTCCAGGTGTGTCAAATTGAAAAAGTTGAGCTATTATATGTACAATACAAAGCATACACAAAATAGAAGTAAAAACAGATGAGTTTAAAAATCAAAAAAACCCTGGAACTCCTTCCATATTCCTGTTTATTGTCTTATATATGCCTTCAGTTTCCCCTATTTTGCAGAATAGTGCTGTATACCTGAGTCAGCAAACCCTTTACATAAAAAGCCAAATAGCAAGCATTTTAAACTTTATGAGCTACCTGTTTTCTACTGCAACTATTTAAACCTGCCATTGTTGGATAGAAGTAGCAAAAGATAATAAGTACGTGGGTGGATATGGCCATGTACCAGAAAGATACTATTTCAACTTTCGAGGCTACAACCTTTTAGCGTCTTCCATAGGCTACTAGCTGTACCATCCTTTTGTAGCTATGCTGTTTGATCCAGAGGATCCATTTCTGATGTGGTGCTTTTATTATTGGAGGGCATCATTTCTCTATTTCAGTAGAGGTTTTTATGTTGTGATCTAATTGCTACCTTTAATCACTGCTGATCTTTGTAGTTTCACCTCCCTGATGGTCCTCTTGCCTCACCCTCTTCTTGATGTTCAGATGCAAATCCAGACAGACCTAGCCTCACTAATTATTTCTTGGTTTTGGTTGGGGATAAATGCCCTTATTCTTTCCATTTAAAGGCATTTATTTGCTCTGTATGTACAGATACTAGAGAACAAGAGTCAAGAAAGAAGAAAAATGAAAAGAATAATAGAGTTTATAATCACCCCTCTTAGAGCATAGGAAAGGATTGCATATGGAATATCAGTGAACTGATGTTCTTTCATTTTTATATTTTTAAAAATTGAGACAGGATTTTAAAATTAAAACTTGTGATGTAGCCTAGGCTGACCTCAAATTCATGGCAATCCTCCTGACTCAGTCCAAAGTAATGGAATTGTGGGCATGTGCGCCTTGCTTCTTCTTTCATACCCAATGGAAGATTTGATCTGAAATGGTTTTATGACAGAACAAGAGAAAGACAGGACAGACACTGAAGTTAATAGAGTACAACCGTAGGTTCTTTGCACATATGGGATCCTTTATTTGGCCTAGTGGGATTCACAGATTCTTGCTTGCAAACTTGAATATTGTTAAATCTCACAGTCAGAGTGGTCTCAGAATTCATCAAGCCAGCTTCTTCTGTTAGAGAAATTTGTGTGCTGTCAGCCTTGATGGGAAACTGCCACTATCTTCTGTCTTCCATGGTGTGTGTGTGTGTGTGTGTGTGTGTGTGTGTGTGTGTGTTGAAACGCATGCTGCTAGATACTCTTGTTCCACCATTTTTCTTTTTTACATTGTGCTATAATATGCTTCATAGAACCTCTGCACTACACTTTGACCTTGATTAGTCCTAAGAGATCCACACACAAAAGGCATAAGGGAATCTACAGAATGTATACTATATCTTACTCATTTTCTCTTTTACACACTGTATAGTGTTTCTTTAGCCTTTATTTATTGATATAGTTTCCAGTCCTTTTACAGTCCCAGCCATTGTCTTTTGTGTTAGTATACTTCCTATCACAGAGGCACACACAATTATTTAGTTATTTAAATTATTCTAATTTTTTTCATTTTTGTTTGTACAATTGTTTTATAAAGCCAGAATCTAAGTATTAATGGTTGAAATTTTTGCGTATTATGTCATATGTAGTATTGAGCACATATATGTATTATTCATTTAATTGCCCAATGTTACTATAAAATGTGTGTTATTAGTGCTAAAAGTTAAATGTGAAGAAGTTGAAACACAACTGAAAAATAAATTACCTAAGATATCATTGAGACTGTAAGTGGGACATGAACCTATCTCTGACTCCAAAGCTCAAGCTTCACACAATTAGTCTGCATATCATTGTTATTACTTACAAGCACTTTTCCATGGTCACATATAAACCATAGTTAGCTCATGTCAATCTTAAAAGCAATTGAACAAATGGGTAGCCATTGAAGAAATCCAGAACTTTTGCCATCAAGTCACTAGAAAGTTAGGTTCTCAATCTTCTACTTGAGTAAATTATTTTAACTTACCCATTCACTTTGGCATTTATCCATGTTATGTTCCACTTTATTACTTTTGACCAATAATTTCACTTGTCACATTAACACAATTGTTAGACTGAATGAGAATAAAGTATAAGAATGTATGTGCTTGAAAATACTACAGTGAATCTCGTCACTTTATTCTAACTTAAATACTACAATGATAATGCGTCTTACAGGTTGGTCTGGGATCTAAGGGCCATAAATTAGGCTGTTGTCCTGATCTCCCCAGTAGAAGGCTGGATATGATCAGATGAAAAGGTCAATTATTGGACCTACATTTAAAAAGGAACTACTTGTTTTAAATAGGATAAGTAATGAAATTTTTTTTTGTCTGAGTTTATCAAATGTTACTACTGGACTGGACATTGTTATATATAATGGAGTTTTTCACCTGAATCTGTTAAATGTTGATGGACTAGACGTCATTAATGTAATCTTGACTGTGTATATTGTATATACTTATTGGATATGGTTTTTCTTGTATTAGTTATAACCATTTTTAAATTTTAGACAAAAAAGGGGAAATGTGGTATTGTGTTCCCCAAAAATATTGTATGTTCCCCAAAATAAATTTATCTGGAGTCAGAGAACAGACAGCCACTAGAACAGAGCCAGAAATGGTGGCTAGAAAACGGGTCAGAGCAAGCCATAGCAGAAGTTGGGTGGTGGTGGTACACGCCTTTAATCCCAGCACTTGGGAGGCAGAGCCAGGCGGATCTCTGTGTGTTCAAGACCACTTTAAAAACAGCTAAGCATGGTGACCCATGCCTTTAATCTCAGAAATCCAGCCTTTAATCCCAGGGAGTGATGCAGAAAGTAGAAAGATATATAAGACGTGAAAACCAGGCACCAGAGCTAGTTACGCATTTAGTTAGTTAAGCATTTGGCTGGTTTAGCATTCAGGCTTTGGAGCAGCACAGTTCAGCTGAGAGCCATGGGCATGAAGACACAGAAGCTTGCAGTCTGAGGAAACAAGACCAGCTGAGGAACTGGCAAGGTGAAATAGCTGTGGCTTGTTCTGCTTCTCTGATCTTCCAGCGGTCACCCCAATAACTGGCCTCAGGTTTGTTCTTATTAATAAGACCTTTTAAGATTCCTACTACAGAAGGCCTTATACTCTCTTGGGGAGTACACCCTCCAACACTTTCTGGCTCATAGTGTCAGATCTTCAGGATGCTTTCTTCAGTATTTCTGTCCACCATGACTCTTAGTTACCATTTGTTTTCCAATGGCAGGACCTCTCCACTCAGATTACTCAGTAGCTTTCCTTTACTAACTTACTCCAGGGTTTTGGGCTAGTGCCAACCTCTCTAGATAAGCCCTAGAAAAAGACTTCTCAGTTCCTAAAGTTTTCTCTGGTAGTAGCCTACTTCAGAATGTACATAGTTTATTTATTTGCATTTAAATAATGCTTTATTAATTCTTTGAGAAATTCATACAATGGATTCTGATCATACTAATCCTCCTATCAAACCCACTTTAGACCGAAGTACTTTCTAACTTAAAGAACTGGCCTCATGTAGATAGAAAATTTCTCTTTCAAATATTCAAATCTCTTTCTCAAAGGTCTAGTTCCTGGGATTTACAATAATCCCAGGCACAAGGAGCCTTTCCCATCACTTCAAGGATGTCATTTTATCTACGAGAATGCCTGCCATAAAATAAATATGAACCTTCCTAAGCATAGCAAGATTTAGTACAATCTGGTTTCCCCACTTCAATCTGATATTCAACATCCCCATAAGGCTTCAATTGAACCAAAGAGCCAGTAGATTGGATCTCTGAAAATGCCAAGGCCCTGGAGGCACTTGGGCTCCACTCCAGCATTAGCTGTCCCGGATCTTATTAAACCTTTTTCTCTATATGCACATGTGCAAAAGGGAGTAGTACTTGGGACTGTAACCCAAAACTTGGGTCCCTTTCATAGCCTAGGCACTTATAATTCCAACTCTTCAGACCTCATGGTGGAGACTGCCCCCCTTTCCTGGAACAATTGGCAGCTGTGACTCTTTGGGTTGGGAGGATTGGACATTATTTTTGAGACAGAATATAATAGCCTAGAATACAAGACCAAGTGTGATTGTCTGGCTCTGACAAGAAGTCTGCTTGATTTTCAGAATACTTCTTTCCTGTAAAATTAAGGTTAAGTTGTTGATGGTAAGAAAATAAGTACATCTAGGGTAAATTAGGAGAAAAGAAAGCTCCAAAATAAAAGCAGTCCTAATGTCCATCAACACTGGAAATGGTTAATAAACGATGTCACAGCCATAAAATAGCCTATCACAGTGAGCAGATTACATGATTTCTTCATAAATAGAAAACATACAAGACTTTGCCCCCAAATGGTAAGAACTAATAAAAGAATTAAACAAAACTGCAGGATAAAACAATCTTTAGCCTTGTTACATGACAATAACAAATTATCTGAAATAGAAATCCGGAAAGCAATCCCTTTGTAATAGTTAGAACAAGAAATACATATGACCAAAGAAGTGAAAGGCCTATATAATGAAAATTATAAAAACTTATGAAAAAATTAGCACTGGGTATTTGGTTCAACTGGTAGAATGATTGACTACCATGAATAAAGATTTGGACTCAATATTCAGTACTACATAAACCACATGCACTTACAAGCCTGAGCTACATGAGATCTTAGAGGTGGGGAAGATGAGAGAGAGAGAGAGAGAGAGAGAGAGAGAGAGAGAGAGAGAGAGAGAAATCAAACAGGCAAGGCCATCTTGAGCAGAAGGAAAAAAACTGGAATGTATTTCAAACTCTACTTTATGGACTGGGGAAATGATTACCATTTTCCAATTGCTTGGTAGTACTGCACTTGCCTAGCATACATGTGGTTCTGAGTTTCATCCTGTAACACTGTCACCACAAGAAAAGAAGCACTAATATACTGCAATGTTGTACCCATGAAAACAGCATAGTGTAAGCTTCAAATAGGTCAAATATGCCAATAGAACAGAATAAGAAGGATAAAAGTGTATCCATGCATCAACAGGGAACTGTTTTTTGGACAAAATTGCTAAGAACATGCCCTACAGAAAGGAAAGCCCTTTCAGTAAAGAGCCTTAGAAACTGTACATTCTTATATAGAAGAATGAAACTTAGGCAACTGAATCATTTCAATTATAGAAATCAGGCAAAAGTGATTAAAGGCTAAAATGTTAGACCAGAAATCATGAAACCAGGAGAATGCACGTAGTTAAAATGCTTCAAGGAAGTTGTAATGGGCAAAAAGGTTTTGTGCAAGATCACAAAAGCATAGAAAATGAACAAAGGTACAGACAAATGTGATTACATACAATAAATATAAAGGGTTCTGTACAGCAAAGGAAATACTCAACAGAGCCTACAAACAACTTACACGATGGACAAAAATGCTTGCAATGTTTCATCCAGCAAAGGTTTATTATTACTATTATTATTATTTTATTATATGTGTTTTAATTTTATACACCAGCCATGAGTTCCTCTGTCCTCCCCCTCCCTCTCCTACCCCCACCTTCCTCGCAGCCCCTCCCCTCCATTCCCATGTCCTCCAAGACCAAGACACCCCTGGGGACTCTTAAACCTGGTGGATTCAGTACAGGCAGGTCCAGTTCCCTCCTTCCAGGCTGAGCATGTGTCCCTGTGTAAGCCCAAGGTTCCAAACAGCCAGCTCATGCACCAAGGACAGGTCCCGATCCCACAGCCTGACATAAAAACCGACATGTGGACCAATGGAATCGAATTGAAGACCCTGACATTAACCCGCACACCTATGAACATATAATTTTTGACAAAGAAGCCAAAAGTGTACAATGGAAAAAAGAAAGCAGCTTCAACAAATGCTGCTGGCATAACTGGATGTCAATCCATATCTGTCACCATGCACAAAACTTAAGTCCAAGTGGATCAAAGACCTCAACATAAATCCAGTTCCTCTGAACCTGATAGAAGAGAAAGTAGGAAGTACTCTTGAACGCATTGGCACTGGTTTTATATTCGTTAGTTTTCCATTGCTGTGGTAAACTAACAGAGAATTAACTTTTTAAAAAGGAAAATCTGGGCCATAAATGGGTAAAGTAGCTTGCCACCAAGCCTGAGAACCTGAGTTCAGGCCTTGAAACTCACACAATGAAGGAAAAGCCATATCCTGAAAATTGTCCTCTGATTTCTACACACATGCTATGGCATATATATATGTGTGTACACACACACATAAATAAATATAACTTTAAGTTTCTTGAAAGAAGAAAAGATTTATTTTAGAGACTTCATATCATAGTTTTCTGACTGTATTGTTACTGAGCCTATGACAAGGCCTTTAGGGAAGAAAGGGGTAGCAAAGTAAATGTAGTTACTTCATGGCAGCCACAGATGAGAGAGCTTATAAGAGGATGGGAAAAATTACAACCTACAAAGTCATGACCTTAGTGATCTACTACTTTCAACTATGTCCCAACTCCTAATATCCCATTCATCAATGCGTTCTCAATGGTTATAGCCCTCATAATACAACCATCTCTCAAGGTCAAACATCTCAACTTTGATGCACTGGAGAGCAAACCTTCAATATGTGTCATTTCTGGATACTTTTTATTTAAACCATAATTTGATTAATATCTAGAATATAAAAGAACTCTGAAAATTCAGTAGCATTAAACCAAATAACCAAAATAAAAATGGGTAACAGAATTAGACATTTTTTTCAAAAACAAGATTCACAAATGGCAAAAAAATATACGGAAAAAATGTTCACTACACTAGTCAACATGAAAATGCAAATAAAACCACAAGAAGATGATTAATTCATTTTAAGAAGCATAGATATTATTACAAATATGGAAGTGTTCCCTAGGACATGAAAATGGGTACCATTGTCAAATTGTGGTGGGAATGTAAATTAATATAGTCTTATTTTTGCCACTAAAATTAAAACAGAACTATTCTGATTCAACTGTTCTAATACACACATATGAAAAAATAAATTCAGTATGTTGAACAAAATTATTTGGATGCTAGTGTTCATTATAGGAATGTTCACAATAGCCAAGAAATGGAAATAATATAATTGTCAACTAACTGATTATTAAAAATGGGACTAGTACCCCACAAAAAATGGAGCTGCCAAGTACTCTCGCATCAACTAACATAGTTAAGATAATCTCTGATATTCTCTGGGGTTATTTTCTGAGCTAATTCTATATAATGTTACATTGACAATGAAAACTAGCCACCACAAATCCTACAAGTCCTCCCTTGTCAACCTGACACAAAAACACATCATAAACACCATAACCTCTTGTCTCCATAAGCTCATGTCTGTCTTATACTATAAAAGTACACCAACTCTACAAGTTCTCATATTCATTCATTTGCATATACATATTCATCACAGTTCCAACGCTTTAAAAGTCCAAAGTCTCTTTACTGTGATCCCCTATAAAACCAAAAACATGGTACATAAGTCCAATATATAATGTCACAGAATAAACATTCCTATTCCAATATGGAATTATTGGGGCATAAAACAATGATACCAAATTGTGACCAAACTTAAAAGGGGAAAAAACATCAAATCATACAGCTCCATGCCCTGTATCTAGGGGTTTTGATGGAATTGTCTTGGTTCCAAAGGGTTTGAGTAGCTCTGTCCCTCTAGTTACCTACAGTGCACACAGCTTCATTCTTAGTCTTATTCCAGTTCCACCCCATGCTTGTAGCCCCCTTGGAAGATACCCATGTTCTTGGCATCACTAATGTGCTTGGGTCTCCACTGAATCTTAAGTGTCATATTCCTAGATTAATTCATTGATATCCAAGGACTTCTCCACAGGTACTCCAACCCTGACACTCAGTTCCTGACCTTAGCTGTGCTCCATGACCTCCTCATTCCTGCATGATTTATACCTTCAAAATCAGTACCATGTGGATGATATTGCCAAATTCTCCTGCCAACATGATACATAGTCTGGCTCCCTTGGACTACAGCTGTATCAGCTTCCATATGTTGATGGAACACTTTTTATTACTTAATGCAGAGGGACAGATTTATTTTTAACGGCACTAATCTCTAACAGTTACAGCTGCTTTTTTGTCTGCATTCTTATCTGGAACTTTAAGTTTGCCCAGACTACTTTCCTTCATAGAAAAAATTAGTCAATTATTTTTACATTCAACTTCAGGCGCCACGAGAAGTAGCCCCAGCACAGTGCAGCAAACTGAATAACCAGTATCTAAGCATAGAATGGTACTATTTTATTGGTACTATAACAAAAAATACAAGACAACAATTTAAAAGAAGAAAGACTTATTCTGAATCATGCTTTTATAGATTTTTTTTTTCTGTAGCCCCTTGACTCTGTGGATTCTGAACCCTTTGTGAGATAATACATCATAATGGTGGACGCATGTATGGTACAAGCTACTCACCTTGTGACAGTCAAGAAGCAGAGAAAGGGAATATAAGGAAGCAAAGGAAAATATAACATCTGGAAACATGCCCCAATTACTTATTTCTTTCAGGTAAATTTCCTTTTTAACACCTCCACAACTTTCTGAAGTAGTTCAAGTATAAAAGAATCATGTGTTCAACACATGAGCCTGTGACAGACATTTCATATTTGAACCATATGCCAAGTATTAATTTGTAA